>NW_027507788.1:159413674-159768674 GCF_037356315.1 Lithobates pipiens
GGACCTGCTGATCGGCTGTGTCCAATCATGGCCCAAGGTCCTGTGTTGACAATCAACACAGGGCTTTGTACAGAAGGAACAATCTCTCTGTTTCTCATCTCTTTAAAGCATCACCATTTACCAATATTAGTAGTATAATTTTAATTTTTTTTGTAAATACACCATAGTTTGTAGAAGCTATAACTTTTGCAAATAACAATCATAATACACATTTTGATTTTTTATTTTTTTTAATCAAAGATGTGTAGCAGAATACATTTTGGCCAAAATTTATTAAGAAACATGATTTTTTTTAAATGATTAATTGGACAGGTTTTATAGCAGAAAGTAAAAAAAATGTTTTTGTTTTCTCTCTCCAAATTTTCAGTCTTTCTTGGTTTATTTAAAAAACAAAACAAACAAAACAAACAAACAAACAAACACAGTGATGATCAAATACCACCAAAATAAAGCTCTATTTGTGGGAAAAAAATTATACATTTTGTTTGGGACAGTGTTCCATGACAGAGCACCTTCAGGGCCTGCTGATCAGCTGCGTCCAATCACATCCCGGGGGCCTGTGTTGACAATCAACACAGGACTCTGTACAGAGGGAACAATCTTTCTGTTTCTTATCTCTGCAAAGCACCACCATTTACCAACATTAGTAGTATAAAAAAAAAAAAAAAACAGTATAATTTTCACACAAAATAATCAATATACACATGTTGGGGTTTTTTTTGTTTGTGTACAGTGTTGCATGACCCAGCACAGCCAGGGCCAATCACAGCCTAGGGCAGTGATGGCGAACCTTGGCACCCCAGATGTTTTTAAACTACATTTCCCATGATGCTCATTCACTCCGGAGTGTAGGTGAGCATCATGGGAAATGTAGTTCCAAAACATCTGGGGTGCCAAGGTTCGCCATCACTGGCCTAGGGCCTTATGTTGACAATTAACACAGGGCTCTGTACAGTGGGAACAAGCTCTCTTTTTCTTATGCCTGCAAAGCCCCGCCATTAACCACCATTAGTAGTATAAAAAAAATGTATTATATATACACACACAATAGTTTGTAGATGCTCTAACTTGCATGCAAAACAATCAATATACACATGTTGGCATTTTTATTTTTATTTATTTTTATCAAAGAAAGACATGTAGCAGAATGCATTTTGGCCAAAATTTATGAAGAAATTGTATTATTTTATTGGATATGTTTTGCAGCAGAAATAAAAAATGTATTTTTTTTTTTTAATTCTCTGCCTTTTTTCGTTTATATTGCAAAAAAACAAAAACAAAAACAAAAAAAAAACCCAGTGGTGATCAAATACCATCAAGAGAAAGCTCCATTTGTGTGAAAAAAAATGATATACATTTCGTTTGGGTACAGCGATGGGTGATTGTGCAATTACCAGTTAAAATAGTGTAGTGCTAAATAGCAAAAAATGGACTGTTGATGAAGGAAGGAAAATTTTCCTGGAGGTCAAGTGGTTAACCTCTTGCCACCCTCGTAATGACTGTGTGTGGCGCCAAAGAGGGTGGGATTTAACAACCACACATGGGTGTCCATGGACAGCTGAGGTTTCTGTGCTGTGGGGGTATTCATTGCATGCTCCCAGCACACTGACTGAGCTGTCATAGACAGCTCTTATGCCCTGTACACACGGTCGGATTTTTCCGACGACAAAATCCGTTGGATTTTTTCCGACGGATTTTGGCCCAAACTTGTCTTGCATACACACGGTCGCACAAAGTTGTCGGAAAATCCGATCGTTCAGAATGCGGTGACGTACAACACGTACGGCGGGACTATAAAGAGCGCAGTAGCCAATATCTTCTGTCTCGTAATTTACTCTCAGCATGCATGGCACTTTGTCCATTGGAATGGTCTACACACGATCGGAATTTAAACAATCGGATTTTGTTGTCGGAAAATTTTAGATCCAGCTCTCAAACTTTGTGTGTCGGAAATTCCGACGGAAAAAGTTCGATGGAGCCCACACACGATCGGATTTTCCGACAACACAATCCAATCGCACATTTTCCGTCAGAAAGTCCGACTGTGTGTACAGGGCATTAGTCTGTAGGGATGATTAGGAGGCGGCAGGACTGGCTCTCGATCGTGTGAAAGCTGTGATAGCCAATCACAGTGATCATGTGATCGGGAAATCGGTCCCACCAGGGGAAAAAGAGCCACCAGGGCTGAGTGGGAAGGGGTTAAAGGAGATCTCCGCTAACGAAACATACGTTAGAAGGAATTGCTGGCCTTGAAAATATTAACTGACTGGCACAGAATAAGCATGCAACAAGGGAAAGAAGAAGGAAATTTATTTTTGTGTGGGGAAGCATTAGAACTTCTGAAAAAGTTTTATTGCCGTCTTTGACTTCCTGTCCAGGTGACAACCGCTTCCTCCCATTTCCCATACAGTGTCACTGGGACAGAAGTGAGAAAAGCTCCGCCTCCCTGGATTTTGGAAGAGCCTGTAGCTGGAAATGAAGACAACAAAACCCCACTTCTGTGTGTTCATGAAACAAACTAGCCATCACACACAATGCATTTGAATTCAACAACCATCGTACACCCCTGTGCAGGAGCAGTGTTGATTGCAGACTTGTACTGAGCTGCTGGGAAGCGATTTGTAACCTTCAGTGCAGCTCGCCATTATAACAAGGAAGACCCCCGAGTTTATAGGCAGGCTGGATGTGAGCTCTTTCATCCTGGCGGAGCCGCGTGTAGGTGAACGTGCGCGCTCGGCGGCTCCGTCACATCTCAGGGAAATAATTCAGGGGGAAAAGTAGGTCAGGCAGAACGACTCGGCAAATTAGTTTGTGAAAAGGAAAATATTGAGACAGGAGCGCGGACGGCCCGCCGCCTGCCACAACCTCTCTACGTCTCCGTCCGTCGCCCTCGCTTTGTCTTACGCATAGCGGAATGTTTATTAAAGAGGCCGGCACCTGCCAGCCGCCAGTAATGAGCAAGATGAGCCAGAAATTGCAACCTGCCTTGTTCTGAATCGCCCCGGAGAAATGGCCAGACGCTCCTACAAATCCAATCAGCGCCACGTTAGGTGGGGAGAAAAAAATAAAATAATCCAACATTCTTGCTGTCCGCTGTTTCCCCATCGGTTACGACTTTTTGGCAGGTTCATTTTGTCAGCAGCGATGGCCGTAACTATTAACAAATGAGGCCACTTAGCGGTTTGCAAATATTTTATTTGCCCGAACATCTGCCAACAGGTTTGGCCCCATCATAGGTCAGGCAACGATTGGCAGGCCTGCTTGCAGTCAAAGAATGGATTCTCCGTGTCCAGTCAGTGCCATTTATCAGTAAGAATCAGTGATGGGCTCATTCACACACAGCTTCGTCTAGTGCGCCCAAAAATGGCGACAAACTACGGTACTTAAAAATCTTCATAAGCGACAATTAAAATTTCTTGCAGGTTACCTGTTTTGAGTTACAGGAGGAAATCTTGTGATAGAGCCCAGACTATGTTGAGCCCACTCAACATACCCCCTCACATATGTGGTTTGAACACTGTTTACATACGCGGCGGGAGTGCCTTACGTATGCATTCACTTCTGTGCATGAGGTCCGAGGATTTTTTTTTTTTTACTTCTGTGCACGAGGTCGCACGGATTTTTTTTTTTTTACTTTGGTGCATGAGGTCGGAGTGATTTTTTTTTTTTACTTCTGCGCATGAGGTCGGAGTGATTTTTTTTTTTACTTCTGCGCATGAGGTCGGAGTGATTTTTTTTTTTACTTCTGCGCATGAGGTCGGAGTGATTTTTTTTTTTTACTTCTGCGCATGAGGTCGGAGGGATTTTTTAATTTTTTTAAATTTTTTTTACACTGTCCCTTTAATTTTTTCGATCACTTTTATTCCTCCTTATTACAAACATCCCTTGTAATAGAAATAAGCATGAAAGGTCCTCTTTATTTAGAGATCTGGGTTCAAAAAGACCCCGAATCTCTCATTTACTTTTGAAAGCAAAATTAAAAAAAAAAAAAAAAATAAAAAAAAATCCTGTTTAGCCCGAGAACAGGAAGTGACTGCTGCACTGGGTCGGTTTAGGGCTCACCGACTGTGCTGGCAAACTCTTCAAAAACTGGGGCACCTCTCCCGCCGCCTGTAAAAGTGATCCCGTGGCGAATCCGCCTCTGGGATAACTTTCATCTTAACGCCAACTGCCTGATGGAAAAAATAAAAAAATACCAGGTTATGGCCGCTGGTTGCTGCCAAAACCCCGGTACTAAACGTCAAAATAATGATGTACATTTACAGTTAGGGCCGGTTCACACAGCGGGCGATGCGAGGCGACACGACTCGCCTCGCCTCGCTCCCGCAAGTCGCCCCCGTTCTGTACAATGGAACCGTTCTGAGAGGAGCGACTCGAGTTGCTCCGACTCAGAAAAAAGGTTCCTGTACTACTTCGGGGCGACTTCGGGGGCGACTTGCATTGACTTCTATACAGAAGTCCTCTGCAAGTCGCCGCTGAGGTCGCGGCGAGGCAAGTCGGAGACGCCTCGCCGCGCCTGCAGTGTAAACCGGCCCTTAGGCGGTCGGCAAGTGGTTAAAAAAGTTGAGTGGTTACTAGAACAGGAACAAAGGTGAAATTGTCCAACAGGTCACTTGTAGTGGTGAAGAAGGGGCTTCCCTCACCTTGGAGAGATTCGCTCTCACTGTCCATTGTGTCTATGGGACGGGAAGTGAAGGGAAATCTCTCGGAGTCAAAATAAATTAAAAAATCTCCAGGTTCCAACCATTCTCTACTCACTCCAAAACTAAACTAAAAGTTTTTGGTTCAGACCCACTTTGAATTTTCACAATGACTCCTCAATTTCTCCATGCAAGTGATGCTTCTACAACCAGCATGGGATTTCAGACTTCATCAAGGTATAAAAAATAAATAAATAAAAAAGGTCAGAGATCTTCCAGCAGGCTGGACCTTCCACCAATCCGGCATAGAGTCATCACACAGTATTCCGCACATCATCGTTGAGCAGACAGCGAGCCCACCCAACATACCACTAGTAGATACTCAGATGTGGTTACTCCCACTCATAGGGCGTCACTTTACAGCAACAGGAAGGAAAAAAAATATCAACTTTTTTTCACACGTAGCGGGGAGACCGAGAACACAAACTGAGCATTCACAGAAAGTGCCGGCGATTATTTTAGGTGACAGTCGTGTCATTTTATTGGCAATTTTAAAGAGGAGCTCTCGTCCCCTCCAAAAAAAAGAAAAAAAGTCAGCAGCTACAAATACTGTAGCTGCTGACTTTTAATATAAGGACACTTACCCACCCCTGGATCCAGCGCTGTCCTCACCCGAGCCAATGGGTGTTTCGGGTGCAGAAGCCAGCACCTTGACTAAGGGAAACCGGCAGATCCAACTGTGCATGCGCGAGCTGCTCTGCGCTTTGTGATTGGTTCCTCAGTCTTCAGGCACCTATGATGATGCATCCCAGAAGGCTGCGGGGGAAGGAAGGGGATGAAATTTCACTCCTATGGAAGTGGGGGAGCGGGTACCTTTTAAAATGAGGTGCCTGCCCCCCCCAAAAAAATAAGTGCCAAATGTAAAGGGGGGGGGGGGGGTTCCACTTCAAGTATGTACTGTATAGTGAAGTAATCTGATTATATTCTACCTTCCTTTGGTCCTCCCTCATTAACAGGATAATGATTGTTTTAAATTTCTATTTCCTTTCCATTACCATGACATTCCTAACTTTAGATCCAGTGATCTTATCACTAGATCTTTCTGCTTCTCTATGCAATGCCGGCAGATCATGGCTGGTGGGAGGAGCCAGCAGGGTACTGTACATAAATCCTGAAAATATCTCAGCACCCTGCCTTGGTACCATAGGCGTAAGCAGAGGGTGTGCCATTTGTGCCTGAGCATACCCTAATCAATCTGTGTACTGCAGAGTCCCCCTGACAGGACTTTCTTCCATGTTGCCCCCACACAATGCTGCTGCTTTCCTTCCTCTCCCCTCAGCTACTGCAGGGGATATTTCAGGATGGGGAGCAGGGGAAAGGGCTAGTCAATATGTAATTAATCGGCCCCTTCCTTTTCTAAATGAGCTGTGTTCATTTATAACTGAAGCATAGTAAAGACAGTTTACTATGCTTCAGATTATGAATGAACAGGAAGCCTCTCAGCACAGAGCACTTCCTATTCATTCACTGTCCAGTGCAGCAGAGAAAGGCATGTTTGTCTGAGCTTTGGGGTGCACATCCTAATGCAATAGGCTGCGCACACCTATGCTCAGTACTCCTCTAAAGAGTACTCAGTCCTAATGCAGGAGCAGGTATGCAAATATTAAAATGTCTTGATGGCTGGGTGTCAGTCTGGAGGATTCCTTTGTATGCAGACCCCCTTAGGTAATGCTGGCTGAGCCTCAGTGATTGACGGAACTGGAATGCAATGAATGAATGAAAGGGGTACCCAGGGACAATCAGGCTGGGAGGAAAGGACTAGATGATGCTGGATATCCTCCAGCTAAGAAATGAGGTGGGGTCTATCAAACCAAACCCAAACACTTTAGCAGAGCACAAACACTTTAGCAGTGCACAGCAATTGTTTTTTTTACAGTATATACTATACATATATTTTGCATTTAAATAACATTTCTGATCATATGATGTTAATAACAAGAGTCCGCCTTTACATCAGAAGCCACAGAGTTCCCCTTTACATCAGAGGCCACAGAGTTCCCTTTCACTGTAAGGGGGGTTTATGCAGACTCTGAGGTAAGGGAGAACTCTGGGGACTCTAAAGTATGCTCTGGGAACCCTGATTTAAGGAGGAACACTGGGAACGGAGAGGACTCTGATGTAAGGGGGAAAACTGTGGCCTCTGGTGTAAAGGGGAACTCTGATGTAAGGGGTGCTCTGAGAACCCCCGATTTACCTTAGTGTACTCACTCAGAGGCAGGAGAGAGAAGGGGGGAGACTTCAGTCATGGACAGGGATGGATGGTGACCTCACTCACCCCTTGGCAGTCAGCACCTCTCATCCAGATGTATCTGAGGCTGCTGGACTTCCAATTTCCAGCCCCCACTTTCCTTTTTTGAGGCACAGAGCTGGAGATTGGGGTGTGGGCATTCACAGAGGGGTAAGGGTGGGAGGAAGAGGAGCAGATCAAGCCCTCTCTCCCGTCAGTGTGGGGGGCGGGGGGATTGTTAGTATTGTTAGTGCTGGCTTTGGGCAGTGTGAAAGAGTATAACAGAAACTCTCAACTTAGCCAACTGCAGCCAACAAACCTGCTGGGAAGCCACAGTCCAGTCTGAATAATGTGTCTGGGTTTCAGGCAGTCTGAAACCCGGTTGCATGATTCCAAACCCTGAATGGTCCAGGTGAATCCCGGACAGGTGGCAACCCTAGGTCTATCTGACTTGCTGCAGGTTCTAATGCCCATTGTGAGAAGCTCTCAGTGTGCAGTGAAATCAGAGTGAGGAATTTCAGTGCAAGACTGAAGGGAAGGCTGGAGGGTGATTACAATGTTGAAGAGGGAAGATTCTGGAAGGAGAATAAATAAATATCTGAGAGCTGGTGATGACAGGACAGAGATGAGGGGCAGAGATAGAGGCTCCTCTGTATGCTGGCCATCGCTTGGGTCACATGAGCTGAATGGGCCTTTGATGGCGGTTGCGGGGAGGACATGTGACTGACCGGTGATGGGGTGTGACATTCGCAGCAGGGTTTTCGCCTCCCGCGTTACATAATCTGTGCACTAGAATTTCTTTCCTTTTCTTACAGAAATAAGACATTTCATTCTGCTGGCACATCATCTGCTCAGACAGTCTGGCTGGTATTCAATTATTGTACACAATGCATCTCCGGAGCCAAAATACTCCACGCTATAAAAAGGCGCATCGCTAAACATTTCCAGAGAGATTCATAAATCAGTGAGTTCCTGCAATACAACACGCTACGGAAAAAAAATATTCTGCTTTTGATTGTTTTAGTTATCTACCAAAATATGTACCAAACTCCCCCTCTCAAAGGATAAATCCAGACTAATTGTCTTAGTTTTGAATTGCGGGGAGTGACTTGGTCGCTCTGCTAGTTTTTCTTTTAGTTGCTTTCTGTGACCCCAATGAGATTTCTCTTCACTTCCTGTCACATTGTGACACAAAAAGGGGGTCAACCAGTACAGGAAGTCCAATAAGAACAAAAGACAACCATAAAAAATGTTGGCGGGTCATCTCTCTCACAGACTTTGGCTAGCGCTGGGCTTTCATAGATCTTTCATATTGGGTTTAAAAATGAACTTCATGTTGGTACCAATTTGAACACAGATTCTCCTGAACTGAACCTCTCCCCACATTCGGGTTAGGCCCCATTCACACCTGAGCGTTTTGTAGTTTGAAGCCTGAAGCTACAAAACGCTGAGAGGGGAAAAAATCTATTATTCTCAATGGTTCACATCTCCACTCCAAGTCACCTGAAGCCGAACGCTGGGAAACTCAAACAAGTTCTGGACCCTTTTTTGTCACTCGAATCGGGCAGATTTGGGCGTTTTTCTTCTTGTTACATTGGTGACCTTTTGCCCTGCACAAAATCGAGGCAAAGCGTGGTAAAAAACGCTGCAAAAAACACTGTAAAATCGTGCGATTTTCTGCCTGTAAACGCTATGCTCAGGTGTGAATGGGGCCTTATAGTGTAAGTTAGTTTGTTTATGTTGTGCCCTGTTGTGGTATGTTGCCGCATCAGAAGAACTGCCCCTACGTGGGCAAAGGTTTGGCCCCTTCGTAGGCGAATTTTGTATGCTAATGAAAAATGTAATAAAAAAGATTTTGTAAAAAAAATATAAAAATAATAATTACTTCACTAAATGCTACTTGTATCTGAATTCCACCGCATACCATAAGGCCCCTTTCACATTTGCAGGGCTGGTTTTAACACAGGGCAAAAGGGGCAGCTGCCCTGGGCCCACACTGCCCGCAAAGAATGGACAAGTGGATTCGGAAGGGCCTAGGAAAATGTTTGCCCAGGGTCCAATCATTATTAAAGATGGCCCTACACACTTGTGCGACTTGTCCTGCGACTTGGGATTGCAAAATCATACTCCATGATTGTCAATGAGTACCGTTCATATCTGTGCAACTTCATAGTAGTCCCTGCACTACTTTAGTCTGACTTTCATGCAACTTGAGGTCCAAAGACCTCGATATTACACAGGCATTGCTTCAAGTTGCGTTGAAGTCCCATCAAAGTCCTATCATAATCGTGCGACTTTCAGGTCATACAAGTGTGTAAGGTTACTAACTAACCTGTGAAAAGCACCCACCTCACAGTCTTCATGTCTCAGAATGCCTGTATACTGGCATTAGCTGGTGCCAGAATTGCTTTTCTCAGGTACCTAAACTTAGAACGGGCTTTCTTGTATCTGAACTTTGCACAGTTGTATCAACTTTTTTTGATAGCCAAGAATCAAACACAATCTGTATCAGAATCGACAATGTTTCCTGTAGTGCCCCATGTTATACATGCTGATACTAGTGTTAGGGCCGGTTCACACAGGGGGCGATGCGAGGCGACACCGACTTGCCTCGCCGCGACCTGCCGTGACCTCAGCGGCGACTTGCAAATGACTTCTGTATAGAAGTCAATGCAAGTCGCCCCGAGGTCGCCCAAAAGTAGTACAGGAACCTTTTTTCTGAGTCGGAGCGACTCGAGTCGCTCCTTTCAGAACGGTTCCATTGTACAGAACGGGGGCGACTTGTCAGATCGCGGCGAGGCAAGTCGTGTCGCCTCGCATCGCCCCCTGTGTGAACCGGCCCTCAGTGTGTTATGTGCCAAGTAGGAAGGAAAAAGGTACAAAGCAAAGAAAAATGCACAAAGCAGGTAAGAAGGTTAAGAGCAGGTAAGAAGTATGAAGCAGGAAAGAAGGTACAAAACAGTAAAGAAGAAGGCATGAACCAGTTAGGAAAAAGATCCTAACCAGGAAAGAAGGTGGCACAAAGCAGGAAAGCTAAAAAGGTGGCACAAAGCAAGGAAGAAGAAAGCACAAAGCAGGAAAAAAAGGCACAAAGCAGGAAAGAAGGCGGCACAAAGGCGACACACAGAGGGGAAGAAGGCGGCACGCAGAGGGGAAGAAGGTGGCAAGAAGAGGGGAAGAAGGCGGCACACAGAGGGGAAGAAGGCGGCACACAGAGGGGAAGAAGGCGGCACAAAGCGAGGAAGAAGGCGAAGAAGGCGGTACAAAGAGGGGAAGAAGGCAGCACAAAGCGAGGAAGAAGGCGAAGAAGGCGGTACAAAGAGGGGAAGAAGGCAGCACAAAGCGAGGAAGAAGGCGGCACAAAGAGGGGAGGAAGGCGGCACAAAAAAGGGAAGAAGGCGGCACAAAAAGGGGAAGAAGGCGGCACACAGAGGGGAAGAAGGCGGCACAAAGAGGGGAAGAAGGCGGCACAAAGAGGGGAAGAAGGCGGCACAAAGCGGGGAAGATAAAAAAAATAATTGGCCATAGATACACATCTGCCTCCTTTTTATCCATATTTCTTTTAGTAACAGAGCTATTCATGTGTCCATCATCAGATTATCCCAAGCCTGGAAACCAATAGGAACTAACACACAATACATTGAGAGAGGTTACCAGTTCCATCACTGCAGACTAAACAGATCATATTTCAGGCTGGAGATCTTCAAATCTTACTGGACCACAAATCCTCCCAAACAAAATATCACGTACATTTACCATGGTAGATAAGATAAAAGAAGGAGATTCAAAAATAGAAGTCCTAGGTGTATGGTTAGGAGCACCAAGAACAAATTTTCACCGCACTTGTAAATTTGTTTTAATGATAATGCAGCAATGTCAAAAAACAGGACCCCCTAAGAGTTCTAGACCCAGCCTATCCTAGCCAACAGTATGTCATCTTGATTCTATTATAAACTGTTGTTCAAGCCCTGAAGAAGGAAGAAGGGGGAAGTCCATTCCCTGAAACGTGTTAGCGGTATCTTCTATCCTTAGGCTAGGTTCACACTTGTATAATCTCTAAAATCAATGTGGTGGATTGATTTTCAGAGTGCAGATACACAGCTACTCTAAAAAGGTATTGAAGGGGCAATCCTGTCACTTACTGAATGTAAGGTCTCTAAGTTGGGGAACGGCCTTAATGTTTGATTCTCAAATGACCACAGTCCCCGCCTGGTCATTGGTGAGCTCTTTGTGGGTATTGTTCTCTGTCTCATTCCTTTACAGGCATCAGACCTGATGTGGGCCCTGAACCTCTCAGCTCTCTGCTCAGGACTTCTTGTAGCATCTTCACTGAATCTCTCTCGGAGGTGAACCTCTCTTACTGGACCACCGTCCCATATCCATACATCACAGGACTAGTGGGCCAGACAGAGCCGTTTTTAAGGCAGGGCAAAAGGGGTAGCTGCCCTGGGCCCTGTCATTGTTGTGGGGCCCAAAGCAGCTACCTCATACTTGCCAACTATCCTGGTTTAAATTCCCTTGTCCCTTGAGGTTTTAGTCCTGTGCTATGTCTCAATATCTCAGTGTGAAATGCTGCTACTAATGCTGCCCAGCTCTGCCCTATTGTTGTGTACAGATGACTCACCTTACATGTAAATTACCGGCATTCATATGTAAATAGCAGCAGTCAGCAGCATTGATATGTATATCATGCCCCCCTGAGGTCATATCCACAGTAATCTCTAGCAACCAATCAGCAAGCAGAAATCATGTGCTATAACCTCTAGCAACTAATTTGTGAGTCGTAATGTATTCTGTAACCTCTAGCAACCAGTCAGTGAGGGGTAATGATAAACCAACCTCTGGCAACCAATCGCAATAGCTGCCTGATCTGATTCAGTAAACTGATTTTGAGTCTAACTATTATTTATTGTATGTCTCAGAGCAGGTGGAGAGCAAAACTCTACTTTTCTTGGGCCCGGGGACGGGCCCGAGAAAAGTTTTGCCCAGGGTCCAATCAATATTAAAGACAGGCCTAGGACCAGATCCAGAGAAGAACCTGCCAAAAGACCAAAGAACCAGGCAAGACACAAACTCTCACCCTCCCTGCTGGGACAACACCCAACCGGCTATTTTAACCTGCCTACATGTTCACCTCATGGACCTGAAAAAACACCACTAAAAAGACCATGGCTGTAGTTAGTTAGCTAGAACTTGTTCAGGCCTGCCCAGATACCTGGCCTAGGATGGGACCCAGGTCCAACCTTCCATCACAAGTGTACCTCTTTCAAGGGGAATGCACATTATTCTATGTTCATTATGTTAATTTCTCTTCAGTCCAGTGCTATCATATATCTACAAGGAAATATAATGAGGGCATTCTTTCTATACTCTGCATAATCTGATGCCAGTATAGAGTCCCTGTAATGTGAATCTAGCCATTATCTCAATAACATTTTATAGTTTCAGCTCATATAGCAGACGGGGCTTTCTCATTGCTCGCCCACTGTGTACAGATCTGATTACGCCCAACAAGGGCACTCACTGTTTTTACAGTAAAATCCTTTTTGGAATCCTGTGTAAACAGCTTCCAGTATTTCCAGAACACATTGCCTGGCCACATCGCCCAAGAACAATGTACAGGCATAAATGTCAGGGATCTGCCACGATGCCTACCCATGGTGGTACATCCATGTCCTCTATACTAGAATGGATAGGACTGGCATATAAAGACATTTGCTGGAATTCATTAACACTGTGTTAGACACTCACAAGAAAGCAGTTTCCCGATCAAGTGACAAATGTTGCTACAATGAGCAACACGTTCATGAATATATCAGAAACATGTACACAAATTTGTTGCAAGGCAGCAGACACTCCATCCTCAGTGCTTGTTCAGCACCCGGGCAGCACAATATCATTGGTTGACATGGTGTGCTGACAGTGTCCCAGCAACCATGGACAGCATCCTAGCGACTAGTGACAGGGGGATTTGACGGAACTGTTGCAACATATAGGAAAAGTGTTGCAAATAAGAAACACCTGAATCTTTCCCATGCGTGAGAACTATCACCAAAACTACTTCAAGACTTTCATGAATTAGGCGCAAACCCTTCTAATGCCACCATACACCCAAAATCTGGTGCAGCTGTGCATGGTAGCAAATCCACTTTTAACGGCAGCTTGTCTAGTTAAGCTTTGACAATATAACCTTAGAAGCTGGTTTCTATGCACAGCTGTACTACATTTTTCACTCTTCAGTTTTAGTAAATCAACCCCAGTGTCTGTTGAAATATAGAATCCATCAGTGTGAATGGTCTTCAATCCAAGTTAAGAGTAGTGATCAGAATCTATCATCAGATAGTTCCCTGAAATACAATAATTTCTGCCAGAAATGCACCCTGATCTTAGTCTCCTTTTGTGATCTCACAAAACGGAGCATTTAATGGACATAAAATCACAAGAAATGGTGTCAGCCCTGCCCAGATGTCTTGCTATAATGTTTCTCCACATTAGGCCTTATTTTTTCCTATACTTTATTTCAAAAAATTGCTTTTATATTTCTGGATGTAATGGGTGGCATTAACGTGGAATTTCTCCCTAAAAGGGAAGTTCCACTTTATTTCCCCCCTCCCACCCCCAATTTTTGGAGTTTCTTTTGGGGGGGGGGGGGGGGGTTGGTACCTAGTGTTGACAGGTACCCACTCCCACTTCGACTGCCTAGGCTACACTGCCATCTTCCTCTCTGATGTCATTTGGGAGCTGACATCCTCCTCCTGGCTTTGTAACTGACCCCCTCATGATGCACTACTGTGCATGCAAGTCATGGGGGGGGGGGGGGGGGGGGCTTCTGGAATCAAGAAAAGCCTGCTGGCTCCCTGATGAAGCATATGTGGGCAGAGCTTAAGGTGCCATAACAGGGACACTCCGGAAACATTGCACGCTAATGCCCAACAAAACAGGTGGAGGCTGCAGTTATCTGCAATAAGGTGACACTCCAACTTAGCATAAAGCACATGGCATAATTAACCCTTCATGTATTCCCATCCACTTCACAGCATGCACAAATCAGGAATATTTCTGCACTCCTTGGTATCTTTATTAAAGCATTAAAATGACATCACAGGTATGACAGGAACATTAAAAAGGTGACGTGGTTCGCACTAAATTCAGCGCTTACTCGAAAAAGCGCTGAATTTAGCATGAAACGTGTCACCTTTTAAATGTTTCTGTCATACCTGTGATGTCATTTAAATTCTTCACTAAAAAAAATAAAAAAAAGATACCATGGAGTGCAGCAATATTCTGGATTCAAGAATGCAATTGAATCTCCCTGGGTTCCAGTTTGCAACATGTGAAGCCGCGTACAAAAGGGGCGGACTGTCTGGCCAACTTAGTCCGTCGAAACACATTTCAGCGGACAGTCCGCTCGTGTGTGGGCTTCAGCGGACTTTTTCAGCGTGCAGTCTGGCGGACTAAGTATTTCAGAATTTCCGTAATACTGTCCGTCATACTTTGGTTTCAGTGGACAATCCGCTCGTGAGTAGGCTAGTTCGACGGACTAAGTATGGCGCATGCTCAGAAAGGATTTACACGGCGAAAGGTTGCATTGCTGTGTATTGGACTTCCTATTTCTAGTCCCGTCGTACGTGCTGTACACGTCATCGCGCAAGCTTTCGACGGACTGTTTGTGCATCTGTGTGTGGTCAAGTCCGTTCATTCGAAAGTAGGACGGACTGTCCGTCGGATTGTCTGACGGACTAAATTGGCCATACAGTCCGCCCGTGTGTACGCGGCTTGAGAGTCGGTCACTCACCTAGAACGGCATTACTTTGGCTCTACTTCACAATTGACCAACTGTAATCAGACTTCCTTCCATGCTGCAGCCTTTTTGAGGGAACACCGTGGAGCCTGTACCCCGCTCTCCACTCCAGCTTTAATGCCACCACACTCCTAGTGACATACCTGAGACTTTTCACTACAATTACACATACGCTTGCTAAGGTTATGTACTTCTGAGTATCCCCTCTCATATCCCCCCCCCGTGTGATACAGGCTAGATACACAGGGAGTGCTCCGGGAATGGGGCAACTGTCACTAGGGAGCACGCCGTCATCCTTTGATCCATGGCAGGTTATCATACACTTGGCGGCTGGTGGCTTTAGCACCACACACTCTTCTGGCTACTGCAGCATTCACTACTTGTTAACCATTGGTAGTGCTGATCCCACCACTGTACAATACAATTGGTAAAGTGGGCCCAAAAGTAGTCACCTGCCTGCACTTGTGCAGTAGATTACCCCCAGGCCTCCTGAAATGTATGATGTGCAATCCTAGAAGGAAAATCCATATGGGCCAGTTGATCCAAAACATGAATTTAAATAAATATTTTTTCTCAAATTTCCCTTTGTGGAAAAGGAGGGGAGAAGGAAGTAAACTATGGAATGTGGGTCAAGAGAGTGAAGGTCTGCCTGAAATTGTAACGATCACCTTCAGTCCAGCGACGCAGCATCCCAGAGCTCCCCGCTGGCATCTTTGGATGGTCGGCTTCAAGGTATCCATGGCTAGCCACTTTTATTGACCGGGCCAAGAGGGCATCACTCTTGTGCATGGGTGGGAGTTCAGTCAGCTGGGCATTGCCAAACATGTACAATGAGCTGCGTGTGGTGCTATGGGGGAACTTGAGCAGGTTCGCTCCTATTAAGTGGCTCAGCCCCACTCTCTTTTCATAGGCTCACTTGCTGTGACTGACAGCAACAGAAGCCAAAGACTCCCGCTGCTGTGTGAGCCAATGAGGAGAGAGAGACCCAGGAGAGCCGTTACTCTCATACACATCACTGGTTCAAGAGGGGGCTCAGGTAAGTATGGGGTGGGGGGGGGGGGTGGGGGGGCTTGGGAGCTACACACAGTTTTTTTTACCTTAATGGATAGAATCCATTAAGGTAAAATAACCTTCTGGATTTAGAATCACTTTAATTACAGATGGATACAGAGAGACAAAGAAGAATGAATGTTCCTTTGGTCATGACGCAGGTATTGGGCCCTAAGGACGATGTTTGTGAAGTGAAAGCATCTTGTTGATGAAGCTGATAGCACTTGTTCCTCTCAGGGACGGCACCTCACAAAACCACCGTGAAGCCTATTCACCTCCCACACAGTGGAAACACTCGCGCAATCACTTGAAAAGTGCTCTTAGTGTTTGCAGCCATCAAAAACCGAGTCTTAAGACTGTTATTCCTCAGCATAAAGCCACAGCGGAGTCACCTCAACCTCCCAGAGACACAAGGCTCACTGCCCAGGCCTTCCTGAACCACAGAGACAGAGCAGACTAGGGCTGCGTGACCCCAATGGGGCTCTTTAAAAAGCATTTTACGATAAGGAGACAGCGACGTTTAGTAACTAGTGTAAAGGAAATATGGTGGTTTTGGTCACAGAGAACAGATGTTGTTCAACGTGTCAGGAAAGGACATTAAGAATCGTGAATGGTTTCTACAAATTACAAGTTGACGCAACTATTAGCTGTATTTCAAGAAATGGTGAAGTGCAGGGCTAAAGCCAAACTGCAGCTTTCAGGCGAGCAATATTAAAGCTGAACTCCGGGTATGGATTTTATTGCATAGTTACATTGCTCCAGCTTGTACCAATGTAAGTCTGCATACATACATGCATATCTGTAGGACCAATGGGTAGGCAGGTGCTGTCTGCTCTGCATGTGGCTCTTAACTGCAGTGGCAGGGAGAGAAAATCAGGGGTAACATGGTTCCTCTATGGCTTCCTGTGTCACTGGGGCAGTGAACCAATTGGATGCTGGCTGCCCATGTGACTCTGGCTGCCATCTTGGGAGTGGCAGAATCTATTTAAGACCCTGTCCCCTGGGTTTGGCATACATTTGTGTGTGGGTAGTGTAGGGACAGGTCACCCATCTGTCAGGGACATTATTAGCAGCAGGGAAAGGTTCCAAATGAGAAGAGAAAGCTTAGAGCTTGCAATCTCCTCAGACATCTTCCTGTTTGGGCACGAGCTAAGCCACTTTCTGCCCCTCCAGACATATGCTGTCAGTTGGGCTGATACTTGCTCCACTATACGGTGTTGGAATCCATGAGTGCTCCCGTTTGGACTCAACGGGTTTGTTGTGAACTGTTTGCCTTTACTACAATACACGTTCTACTAATTGCATCTGGACTGTGTATGTGTTATTGCCACTGCACAACGCTGCACCCACCTATACTTGGTGGCAGTAAGCAGGATATGCCCCTTTGCAGTGGGTGCAGAAGGAGGATTGGGCTCCAGCATGGCTGTGCTAGGATTGGCCTATAGAGTCTATAGGTTTGTTCAAGTTGAATTTGTATGCAAGTCGAAACAGGTCCCCCCAATTAATTTAATGGCGCATCTGCGTAAGGACCTAGGAAGCTTTATTTGGGCTCATAAAACACCATGAATAAGAAGGGACATTTTAATTAGGACAAAAAAAAAATGGAGGCCTTGCTTTACCTGATTTTACAAAATATTTATAAAGCTGCATCTTTAAATAGGATTATAGACTGGTACCATAATGGGGAACATAAACAATGGTCAACTCTGGAAGAGGATATCACTGGACTACAACTTAAATCTCCTCCGTGGGTTGAGCCCCAATTCAGATTGCCGAAAAAAAGATCTAACATTATTTACGCTATCAACTTTAAAAATATGGGATAGAGCTTAAAAAGCGGAGGCTTATCCACACCGATAGGACCAATGACTTCATTATTTTCGAATGCAGAATTTCCTCCAGCATTAGGGGTTAATCATTTTCTCAAATGGAAAAGGTCTGAAAATGTAAGGATAGTCCAGACCCTAATAGATGGCAAGCTCCCTCGATTGCCTGAACTGGGACCTGAACATGAACATAAATGGATGCAATATCAACAGTTAAATACATATATTGGGACGAATATACAATATTCCTTAATTGACAGCCAACTAACCTCTTTCGAACACATAAGAAAGGATCAACGACTGACTCATAATTTGTCAACTATATATAAGCTCTTTTTTTTTTTTTTTTTTACACACCTGTAAGGCAAAAGGCATAATTAGATAGTATGCACCGCATACTAGCTCATTATGAAATACCTTAGAACGAGGCCCCGACATCTCACCCGATCCATGCCAAGGGAGCTGACATGTTCCCTCCGCGTGTCTTCTGGGTATCGCAGCTCCGGCGCTATGAGTGGCCGCCGGAGTAGTAATGTTGTCACTCCTGTGCATGCGCGCGGGAGATTTCTTTTCAGCAGGGTCCGCGTTTGCCGGGCTTTCAGCCGAGAATCCCCTGTGCGCATGCGCTCATTGCAAGAGGAATATCTCCTAAACCATACAATATTTTTTTTACCTACAGGTAAGTCTTATTATAGGCTTAACTGTAAGTAAAAGTTAAAATTTTGAATATACAACCATATGTATGAAAAAAATGGGAGAATGAAATAGGGAGTTCGATCCCACTGGTAGAGTGGGAGCAGTGGCGTACTAAGTAGGGGGCGGGGAGTGCGGACCGCCCCGGGTACTACACACTGGGGGGGTGTCAGGCCGGCACCCCCTCTGCGATTATAGCGGTGGCAGCGCTGCGGGATAGCACAGTAACAGGCGCAGGGAGAGGCGAGCTTATCTATCGCCAATCGGGTTGTGATGCAAGAGGGAGGGGGTGTGCGGGGGATGCAGGGTGACACAGGTGCACCTTACATCCCCTCCTCTCGTGGCCGCGGGCTGTCTGTCTGTGCGATCACCGATGTCACACAGGCAGGCACAGCCGAGCAGCCGCCTCCCCCTCCTCTCTGTTTATGTGTAAACAGGGGGAGGGCATCTGCTGAGCATGTGCCCACACCGCGCTGATCTGAGGTACTGAATGGGGGGGCGGGTCTGCACTGAACGGAGCTGCACTGAAGAGGGGGGGCTGCACTGAAGGGGGGGTCTGTGTAACATGCAGGGGGTCCAGAGCTGCAGGGTGTTGTGTAATGTAAAGGGGTCCAGAGGATCAGGGTGTTGTGTAATGTAAAGGGGTCCAGAGGTGCAGGGGGCTGTGTAATGTAAAGGGGCCAAGAGGCGCAGGGGGCTGTGTAATGTAAAGGGGCCAAGAGGCGCAGGGGGCTGTGTAATAAAAAGGGGCCCAGAGATGCAGGGTCTTCTGTAACGTAAAGGGGTCCAGAGGTGCAGGGTGTTGTGTAATGTAAAGGGGTCCAGAGGTGCAGGGTGTTGTGTAATGTAAAGGGGTCCAGAGGTGCAGGTTGTTGTGTAATGTAAAGGGGTCCAGAGGTGCAGGGTGTTGTGTAATGTAAAAGGGTCCAGAGCTGCAGGATGATGTGTAATGTAAAGGGGTCCAGAGCTGCAGGCTGTTGTGTAATGTAAAGGGGCCCAAAGATGCAGGGTGTTGTGTAATGTAAAGGGGTCCAGAGATGCAGGGTGTTGTGTAATGTAAAGGGGTCCAGAGGTACAGGGTTTTGTGTAATGTAAGAGGGGTCCAGAGGTGCAGGGTGCTGTGTAATGTAAAGGGGTGCGGAGGTGCAGGGTGTTGTGTAATGTAAAGGGGTCCAGAGATGCAGGGTGCTGTGTAATGTAAAGGGGTCCAGAGGTGCAGAGTGCTGTGTAATGTAAAGGGGTCCAGAGGTGCAGGGTGCTGTGTAATGTAAAGGGGTCCAGAAGGGCAGGGTGCTATGTAATCTAGAGGGGCCCAGAGATGTAGGGTGCTGTGTAATGTAAAGGGGCCCAGAGATGCAGGGTGCTGTGTAATGTAAAGGGGTCCAGAGGTGCAAGGTGCCGTGTAATGTAAAGAGGTCCAGAGGTGAAGGGTGCTGTGTAATGTAAAGGGGTCCAGAGGTGCAAGGTGCTGTGTAATGTAAAGAGGTCCAGAGGTGCAGGGTGCTTTGTAATGTAAAGGGGCACAGAAGGGCAGGGTGCTATGCAATCTAGAGGGGCCCAGAGATGCAGGGTGCTGTCTAATGTAAAGGGGTCCAGAGTTGTAGTTGTGGAGAGGGGGGTACGCAGTAGTGACAAAGAGAAATTGAAGGATGCAGGGGGCACAGTGGGGTATTTTTTACATTTTAATGGGGGGGGGGGGGGGTGCCAGATATAGGATCCGCCCCGGGTGCCAAATGCTCTAGGTACGCCCCTGAGTGGGAGAGGGCATTTTCTTTGGTACATAAAACCCCAATAGCGATAAGAAATTAAGAAAGGAATTATAAAATTCTCATGAGATGGTATAGGACTCCAGTGGATTTACATAAAATAAATGGAGACAATGCAGAAATGTGTTTGGAGATGGCGGGATCCACCCAGGAGCCTGGACCGACACCTGGCTCAGCCTCTCAGCAAGCCCCTGAGAGCCTGAGCCAGCTGCTCCCGATTCCACCACAGCCCAGGGCTCCAGTGAGCATGGGGGGGAGGCAGAGCAGACAACTGAGTGATCAGTGGTCTTTGATTGCTTAAAGAGGAAGTAAACCCTGATGAGTTTACTTCCTCTTTCATTCCCTGCAAAGGCAAAGCATAATGGACTACTATGCATCGCATAGTAGCCCATTATGTGTCACTTACCTGACACAGGAGCCAGCGAAGTCGCCGCTGTCCCCTGTGGTCCGCCGCATCCATCTTGTTGGTGGGGTCTCGCAGCTCCGCCGCTGTCATTCGGCGAAGCCGCGATGACGTCACTCCCGCGCATGCGCACGGGAGCCGACACGCGCGGCAGCTCCGTCACTGAGAATGCCGCGCTCAGTGCGCCTGCGCGCCGCTGTCTACGACGCATGCGCCGTAGACAGCGGTGCCCGTTTTCGGGCAAATATCTCCTAAACCATATAGGTTTAGGAGATATTGCTTGGACCTACAGGTAAGCCTTAATCTAGGCTTACCTGTAGGTCAAAGTGGTTTGTAAGGGTTTACAACCACTTTAATTCTCAGGGCAGAGCAGGCACAGGACAGATGCAGCATTGCAGCATTGGACTAATGCTGCATCCACCTAGGTAAGTATGATTTCTAAATAAAATAATATAAAACAGTCAGTGTTTAAATAACAAACAGAGTTTACAAAAAAAGAATGCCCATGGACATGAGTCCTGATAAAGATCAGAACTTAAATCACAATAAAGAAAATAAATAGAGGTTTGTAAACTTGTGCTTACATGAGTGATGTGTACAATGTTTTTTCTATTTCTTTGCATGAAAAGTGCATACAATAACAGCAAGTTATCACAAGTAATCCAAAGTGTAGTGATTTAGCAGGCTGTCCAAAGGTTAAGAAGGGGTTAAGATTGCCAACTCCCAGGTGTTCATAGTCCTGCTATTTTCCAGGCCCATAAAAACAAGGGGAGGCAACCATTCAGGGCTCTTAAGCCTCGTACACACGGTACGATTGCTGGTGGGGGATTGTCTGTTGACAGACCGGTGTCCTAAAATCTTACCGTTAGTACGCTCCTTTTGACAATTGTTGTCCAACTTTCGGCCAACAAATGTTGGATGAGAGGCTAGTAAATTTTCGGTGGACAACAGTTTGACATCAGATTTGTATGGTCAGTACATAAATCCGTCATACAAAAGTCGAAAGTACAAACACGCATGCTCGGAATCAGTGCTCACCAAACACGGAATTATCAGAAGGGGCCCAAAGGGTGGCACTCAAGAGCTGAAATTCCTCATAATACGTCACTATGTTCGTGTTTGTGGCACCACAATTGCGTAACGTTAGTATGCAAGACAAGATCCTGGCACAAGCCCTTTTGACAAAAATCAGACGCTCGGTTGACCAACAATAGTACCGTGTGTACGAGGCTTTAGGCCTGGGGCTGGATTTACCTCCACGTGGGAAGAAGCAGGTGAGGTGCTGCAAGATGTGAACCCAATTTAAGTCTAGTACACACGATGAGAATATCATACAAATGATCATCCATTTTTTTTTTTTTTTTGCATGCTAGTTTCACATTGATTACTAAAGCTACAAAAATTCTCGTACGACAGAATACAACAATGTGTTGTATTGTATAGTAATGTATTTATTCATTTCCGAGCATCCATGGTCTTCCAACTTATTTCAGATGAAAACTGTTCTGATTAAACGAAAATTGTTTGTTTTTATCACACGAAAAAAAAGTTTTTACATTTTTTTAACAAAAAATAAAAATCACACAGGTGATCAAATACCACCAAAAGAAATCTCTATTTGGGTGGAAAAAAGAAGATAAAAATGTATTTTGGTACAGTGTTGTATGACCGTGTAATTGTCATTCAAATGCATCAGCGCTGAAAGCTGAAAATTGGTCTGGATAGGAGGGGGGTTTAAGAGCCCAGTAAGCAAGTGGTTAAAGGGGAGAATTAAGGTGCATGGTGAACCCAAAGAGCAAAGCCCATAAAAACACAAAAGGGTTGAAGAAGCTAGAGAGTCACTATGAAGGGGTTGATCGTGCAGTGGAGTTAGCGGGTAGATGGCTACAATGCCGCTGGTAGCTATGAGTAACCAGGACTGGTGGAAATACTATAGCAGCCAGCAGGAAGGTGGTACCATACATGAGCGACAGTGAACCCCTAGTAGTGAGGGGGTTGGTGATCTGACCCGCTCCCCGGTGTTTGATGCCCCACATACTTCCAGGACTGATATTGTGACACAGGGAATCTATGGACCTAGCTGGGGGTGCTGGGGACGAGAGAAGTGTATCCACAAAAAGTAAATGCTGTACTACATTGTCACTGGGAGTGAGGTGGCAATCATGGCTGATCTGGTGGAGCGGGACACGGGCTCCATGTTGCTGCATTCGGGAAAAAAGGTGTGCGGTGTCAGGGAAAGACTGCTTTGTGTATTAGGTATATCTGTGCAAGGCAATGCGCTTCTAAGCTAGGGTGCACCCTTAATGCTACTGTTTGCATGATTGTAGCCCTGTGCCTATTTCCCGGGCATAAGCAAGCGCATTTGCGAAGAGTTCCCACATAGGTATAGGGCAGGTAGGCCCCGCCCACAACCTATGGTAGATCAGCTTTGGAAAGCCAGACACAAGTTCAAAAGCCCCAAACCCCAGTGTTTGTTAAATAACCAATCCATAGTAGGTATTAGCACAATTTGGAGTTTTCATTTCCCTAAATCCCAGAGAATTCTGCAAAATGTTAGCCTTGTGAACTCCAGCCAATGGGTAAGGCAAAAATATGAAAAAAATTATCTAAGGGTAAAATAAGCTTTAAATGGCTCATGCATAGATGACAACTCTCCCAGGATTTCCTGGGACAGTCCCATATCTTGGACCCCAGTCCTGATGATGCCGTGTGCAGGGTGATGTCCCGGGATCAATCACAGTGTCACCCTTATTCGAGTTCCCACACATGTGCAACAAGACGTTCATCAAAGGAAGCGGGGTCTGCGAGTGGGCGGTCCCCACATAATTAGAAATGGGGTTTGGGTAGGACACTACAGGAAGTGGGCAGGACCGTCTGGTCCCTGGGCAAGTGTGAGACAGGCTGTGGGGGGTTGGTAAGTATGCTCTTCCGGATGAAAGAAGCTCCTTTCATCAACCCTAGAGCATTTTTTTGGGCAAAATCTCTTCAGTAGCCTCATTTTTTTTTTTTTGCACCAAAAAAAAAGTAAAAAATAAATAAAAAGAACGCTAAATAAATTAAAAAAAAGTTTCCCTAAATAATACACCTACTCAAAAGAAAAAGAAAACACTAGATCTTTTTCCCCCCCAAGCAGTTCAAATGAGCAAAACCGAGAGCTTCCACTTAAAAATCTATTGTGCCGGAATCGTTAATCTTTAGTAACCAGTAGCACATCTGTGCACCGGCAAGATATTTTAAGATGGCAAGAGGAGAATTTAAAGGGGCAGTACACAAATACACCAAGCTTCTAGATAACCTAGCCAGCATTTAAATAATAGGGCTAGCTATTCACATTTTGATCTCTCTCTTTAGCCCTGACTACTAAACTACAATTTTCAGCACTTGCTGGCTGGGGCGTTACAACTGGTGAGAGGGCTTATATATTGTACCAAAGGTTGAATAATTTATACTCCAACAAAGATCAGTAGATGCTTAAAAATGCTGGTGAGAGTTAAAAGTATAACTAAAGGCAAAATGTTTCTTTTAGTTTTGGATAGAGTAGAGAGAGATTAGAACCCCTAACAGTTTTTATTTTTTTGCTGTTTGTGCCCCTGTTAAGGAGACTCACCCGCTCTATTTGTCCCGTTTACCATTATCACTAGTTCTAGTGACCTGGGAGTCCCCAAGGAATTCCCTTAATTTGCAGGGATTTCCTCTAATTTCCCGTTTGGCTATGGGACAGGAAGTGAAAGGAAATCCAATGGGACACAGATGGGGGGAAAAAAAATCCAACGGGGGTTATAACCCTCGCTTACTCTATCCAAAATTAAAATAAAATAAAAAATAAAGTTCTTCCTATAGTTCTACTTCAAAGTGTCACTAAACCCACATCATAAAAACGTCCAATAAATGGTGTATTAAATGCTGTTCATATTATTTATTTATTTTATTTCAGGTACTTGTATAGCACTGTCAATTTATGCAGTGCTTTATATATACATTGTACATTCACATCAGTCCCTACCCTCAAGGAGCTTACAATCTAAGGTCCCTAACTCACATTCATACATACTAGGGACAATTTAGACAGGATCCAATTAACCTACCAGCATGTCTTTGGAGTGTGGGAGGAAACAGGTGTACCCAGAGGAAACCCATGCAGGCACAGGGAGAACATGCAAACTCCAGGCAGGTAGTGTCATGGTTGGGATTTGAACCAGTGACCCTTCTTACTGTTAGGTGAAAGTGCTATCCACTACACCACTGTGCCGCCCCGTACGCAAAAAACCTGGTTGATCCTGCTGCTCTCTATCTCCTCCTACTGTTTATGTCCCGGATTCAGCTAGGGATTTTGAAGCTGTGGTGGCAACTCTGCACATGCTCAGTTTTCAGTGTGTTTCTATGCTGAGCATTTCCTCCCTATCACATCTGAGCAGCACATGTGACTACAGAATCACACATGTGGATGTATACACAGTGGTAAATGACAGTCCACTCCTTCCCTCCTCCTCCATGCCCACAAACCAGCTTAACACAATGGGGGCAGGATATTACATGTAGATTAATGGTGGCTTTACTTTCCTCTTATACCAAGACACAGCCTGGAGCGGCGTGACACGGCCTGTGACTGGCAGAAATCCGCCCACACCATGTTATTGATTTCAAATATATATATATATTGTATACCAATTTAAAACAGTTTATTCATATTATTTATGTTTCTCTGTATTCCAAAGACCGATTATTATTTTTTTTAACATGTGACCAGCAACAGAGGACTAGAAGCTCATCCTGCCACTGTTTCCCTGCAGACAGGCTGGGAAAGAGCGGGGTTATGTGACAGCTGTATATCGATTAGGAAAGAGGTACTTATATGATTTTTTTAAATTAAAATAATTACAGTGCCATCATCCATATACAGAAATAGAAGGGCCAGTGTAAATTAAACAGTGCGTGTTTAGTATCACTTTAGGGTTAAATTGTATTCCCTGCACTGTTGTTCTTCCCTGGCAACTTCTATCCACAGCACTGCTCTCTAGTAGTGTACTGACAATACTGACAGTTCTGCTGCCTGACCTTGATTTAGACAGAAGTTAATGTTAGGATGAATCACACCATCATCCCAATTGACATTGCCAGATATAGAGGTTGCTGGTGGGCCCCATCAGAATTTTGCTATAGGGTCCCAAAGAATCGCAGTTAACCCCTGTGGGGTAATGGATATGGTCAGCCAAGACGGTGGAAAATTTGTAAGCAGCAGCCGTCTACTTACAATTAGATTTCCCTCGATTTTTTGCTTCATGTAATTACAAGGAAAATTAGAGAAATTGCGCAGAGAAAGCTCTATATAACGAGCAGAAACGTCAGACCTGATACTTCCTGATTACAAAGGAAATATTGATTGACCGCTAAGTGTGCCAATCCTCATATCACATGTCTGTTCTGTAAATCCCATTACGCAGCAAAAGACAGCAATGGAAGACTATACAAAAAATAACTAACTTTTCTTTTATAATTTAATGACCCAAATGGGGATTCCGGGCGCTTGGGACAGTACTGCAACCTCTCGGAAGATAAGCAGAGCCATAAAAATAGTAACGAATATCTGGCCCCTATGGTTGGTTTCCCTAGACTGGCCTAGTGGACTGCAGCTATGCAAGTAATGTGAGGGTTTCAGCTTTGGCTGAAGGATGTCTTTATTTTAGCATGGATAGCGCTATTCTCTTGCAGCAAAGGAAGCCAGCAGGAGCCAGCGAATACGTTTCCTCCCTTATCTATTCACTCACATTGGAGGTTTTGGTCTAATGAATTTATAGATTATGATGAGTCATTTCTTCAGGAAGGACAGAACTGGCTTCGTCAGACAGGGACAAAAATTAAAAAGGGTCGTTCCATTAAAAAATGACATCTGTCTGGATTCTACAGTTCACCTTCGATTTTTAGAGTGTTGCCACCCACCTTTGCGGATTCCAGCTCCCCCTGCTACATTTTCCATAGTATAGAATGGAAAAAAATATCAACAGATATAATGGGAATGGCAGGTGTGCAGACCCAGGAACTCCGCACAGAAATGCTAGAAACCCCCATATTGGGCAACAGGTGTGCAGACCTGGGAACTCAGCAGAAGGATGGCGAGAACCCCCCATAATGGGTACAACAAGTGTACATACTTGGAAACTCAGCACAGGAAAGGTGTGAAGCCCGTGTTCTATGTGCAGACCTAGGAATTCAGGACAGAGACCTCACTAATCAGCATCCACCAAACACTTAAAGCAGGGGTCTCAAACTAGTGGCCATCCAGCTGTTGCAAAACTACAAGTCCCATCATGCCTCTGCCTGAGCGAGTCATGCTTCTAACTGTCAGCCTTGCAATGCCTCATGGGACTTGTAGTTTTGCAACAGCTGGAGGGCCGCCAGTTTGAGACTCCTGACTTAAAGAGTAACTCCACTTTAGTTGACAAAAAAAACAAAAAACATTTCTCTCTGAGTGATTCATCTACATTGCAAGGATTTTAACAAACTTTTGTTTCGGATTCCTATCTTTTGTTATTCTGAAGAAACAGCACCGTCTTTAATATTGATGCAATTTTACTCTCCACCTGCTCTGAGGCATACAATAAAACTTAACATCAGTTTACTATATCAGATCAGGCAGCAATTGTGATTGGTTACCAGCAGTTACAGCATATCATTACTGCTTACTGACTGGTTGCTAAAGGTTACAGCACACATTACGGCTCACTGATTAGTTGCTAGAGGTTACAGCAAATGATTTATGCTTGTTAATTGGTTGCTAGAGATTACTGTACGGTAATACCGCTCACTGCAGGGGGGCATGATCTACATATGAATGCTGCCTTTATTTACATATCAATAAAGCCAGTCGCAGCTATTTACTTATGAATGCCGCCATTATTTACATATGAATGCCGTTTATTTGCATGGAAACACAGGGTCTGCAGGTGAGTCATCTGTACACAACAATAGGGCAGAGCTGGGCAGCATTATTACCAGCACATCACACACAGCACAGGACTAAAACTTCAAAGGACAAGGGAATTTAAACCAGGATAGTTGGCAAGTATGAGGCAGCTGCTTTGGGCCCCACAACAATAACAGGGCCCAGGGCAGCTGCCCCTTTTGCCTTGCCTTAAAGTGATTAGTGGTTTGTTGGTCTGTGTCCATGTGCTCAGTAAATCTGTATGGGAGTGGTTTTATAATTCTCAATCAGCTGCTGCACCCGCAGGGCTCTAATGAGGCAAATGGCAGGGTCTGCATCCCCTTAGATGTGATTTCTCTTTGGGGGTATCTTATCAAAAATTACCTTTTTGTTGTAGGGGTGCCAAAAATCAGACTTGCATCTTAGTACAGACTTCTGGGAAAATCAGTGAACCAATCTCACAAGCAGGGAATTATAATTTCAGGGGGCGTTCTGTACACCATTTGTGTACAGAACGCCTCCAGATAGCCATATTGCATTGCGTTTTACAGAAAATTACAGAGCTGCAGATTGAAAAGGAAAGGTAATTTTTAATAACATTCAATTACAATATGACGCGAGTAGCAATTGCATATGCTATATATTTTTTTCTCATTTGCTATTTTTTTCAACATGAAAGTGGAGTTACCCTTTAAATATCAGTTTTAAGTGGAGCAACCCTTAAAATCTCCCACTTCCCAACAGACACTGATCAACAGGTTTGTTTTTCTTGGAAGGGTTAACGCCTACTAAAAACAATGGTAAGGTTTTGTCATGTGGCCGTTTCAAACACAATGCTTAGCTCACGTCTTTATGGAATGTGGTTTTAAGGGATACAGGTAAATACATGAGAAAATAGATAAAATAACCCCCAAGAGGTGAAGCAAAGTCTAGCAAGTCCAAATCAGACCATGAGGTTTCCATGGTAACCTCAAAAAAGGATAACCAGAGCTTCAGTATTGTCTTTACTGGAAAGCAAACTTCATTACAAGCAGCATAAGAATGTCATTGGGAGGTGGATGGGGACAATTCTTAGCTCAGCCATTACACTTTATCCATCAGAGGAGGGCTCCAACGCATTTCGTCTACTGGGCCCAACTGTTCCAGTCCGACCTGGAATCCATCAAAAGAGGGCCCTCATTCTCACTTCTTCTGTTGGGCTCAGTATCCCAGTTCAACTCTGGCTCCATACCTCAGAGGTGGGCCCTAGTGTCTCAGCCAGGCCATGACTCCATCCATCACAGATGGACCCTTAGGCTGGGGTCAGAGATGCTGCGGCCACAGCTCACAGCAGGGGGTCCAGTGCATAACTGTTCTGCCTGAATTTGCACCTGATTTGGAGCCAAAGATGCACAGGACTCTTTCGAAATCCAGACCATGGCCACCCTGGAGGTGTGTGAACCGGCTCCATTGAGAGCCGGTCACACTCTCCTGTCATGTAAATTGGATGTGGGGAAACCCGCCTCCAATTCGCATAAGTGTAAACCTAGCCCTACTCTCATTTTCTCTGGTGAGCCCCAGAGTACCAGTCCAACCCTAAATTCAACCATGAAGGGTGAACCCCCACTCTCATGCCTCTGGTGGGCCTCAATGTCTCAGTCTGACTATGACTCCATCAGAGGTGGGCCCCAGCGTCCCAGCCTGACTACGACTCCATCCATCAGAGGTGGGGCCCAGGTGTCCCAGACTGACCATGACTCCATCCATCAGAGGTGGGGCCCAGTGTCCCAGACTGACCATGACTCCATCCATCAGAGGTGGGGCCCAGTGTCCCAGACTGACCACGACTCCATCCATCAGAGGTGGGGCCCAGTGTCCCAGCCTGACCACGACTCCATCCATCAGAGGTGGGGCCCAGTGTCCCAGCCTGACCACGACTCCATCCATCAGAGGTGGGGCCCAGTGTCCCAGCCTGATCAGGACTCCATCCATCAGAGGTGTGGCCCAGTGTCCCAGACTGATCAGGACTCCATCCATCAGAGGTGGGGCCCAGTGTCCCAGACTGACCATGACTCCCATCCATCAGAGGTGGGGCCCAGTGTCCCAGACTGACCATGACTCCATCCATCAGAGGTGGGGCCCAGTGTCCCAGACTGACCATGACTCCATCCATCAGATGTGGGCCCTAGTGTCTCAGCCTGACCAGGACTCCATCCAGAGATGGACCCTTACTCTAATTTTCCTATGGTGGGCAGTGTCCTAGTCTGACCATAACTCAATCCACCAGAAGTGGGCCTCAGTGTCGCAGCCTGACCATGACTACATCCATATGAGATGGACCCTTATTCTCATTTTCTCTGTTGGACCCCAGTCTCCCAGTCCAACCCTAACTCAGACCATGAGAGGTGGGACCCCACTCTCATTTCCTCTGGTGGGCCGCAGTGTCCTAGCCTGACCATGACTCCATCCATCAGAGGTGTGCCTTAAATGTTCCCCCGCATTTTTAACTCAATGATTACATTTCTGCTCCAAATTGCTGGGTCTGCCATGACTATTACTAGCACCTCCCACTTTGCTTACTGAAATTTTCATTTATGTTATGGAGAATGTGGATGGAGGGTTGGAAACGTCCTTCAAGGAGCAAAAAGGGAATGAGATGCCAAAGTAAGTGAAAAAAAAGGACGGCATACACGAGACTAAGATCTCTCTACGGAACTTCTGAAGGACTAGAACTAGCCAGGGTGCATCCCAATCCATCTATAAACTTAAACACTACTTTACGATTGACTAACCATTCAGGGTGTGAACTTTTCTACCCATTGGCAGTTCACTGACAGATTTATCTGTTGACGAGAACCAGTCAGCAGTGACTACATCCTCTGTTGCCCTCCTACAGACTACAGAACTGGTCCTCCTTACCAGATAGAGAGATGTAGTGATGAGCAATTTTCTCATCTAAAAAACCTTTGTAGGATGTGCTGTGCTCAGGGTTCTCCTCCTGACTCATCTCATGAGCACCGGAGACACCGTTCAGTAAATATGAATCAGTGGTGGGACTCTACGAGTGACTGAGCTGCCTCAAAAGCAACCACAAGAATTCCTAGCAGCCACACCTTCATTAATAGGGCTAATCACACGGCACTGCAACGTCATCCTGAACAAGAATAATCATGTATAATCATACAGGTATTACTTTCTTGCCACAGGCGGAACCAAGGGCCAAATTTCACTTTTCAAAATTTAAAGGGAAAAACATTAAAAGCAGAACTCCAGCCTTCCATTCAGTCTTGCACAGTTGTACAGGTTCCTCTCCTGTACTGAAATTGGTTACTTATTTCACTGCACACTGTGAGCGCCTCACATTGGAAGCTGCAGCAAGTCATATAGAGCTGGTCTCATTTCCTGGCTGGAGGACTTCCAGCATCATCTTGTCCCAACTGTTTCACTTTAACCACTTGCCAACCAGCCTCCGTCATTATACTGCGGCAGGTCGGCTCTATTGTGCGAATCGCCGTATGTGTACGTTGCAATAGATATAGTGGGCCCACGGCGCGTGGCCGTCGGCCACGAAGTCCTCCGGCCACCCACAATCGCTCCACAGAGAGCTGTAACGGGGATCTGTTATAGTAAACAAACAGATCCCTGTTCTGTCAGTGAAGTACTGAGTGACAGTCTGTTCCTAGTGATTAGGAACAGTGATCTCTCGCTAACCCCACTCAGTCCACTGCCTCCAGTTGGAAACACCTCCCAGGGAACACATTTGACCCCTTGATCAACCCCTGGTATTAACCCCTTCCCTGCCAGTGTCATTTATACAGTAATCAGTGAACTTTTATAGCATTGATCGCTGTATAAATGTCACTGGTCCCAAAAGAGTGTCAAAATTGTCCAATCTGTCTGCCGCAATCCCGCCAAAAAAAAAAAATCACTGATAACCACCATTACTTGTAAAAAAAAATGTTTTAAATGCCATAAGGTTCACACCCCCGATGGATGCGGCTCACAGCAGGGGTCTGGTGCATCCCTGTTCTCCATTTCAGGGACGACTCCGAATTTTTGCCTGAATTTGGCCCTGAACCTGAGCCAAACCTTTCCTGTGCAAGCCGCCCTGCAGCTGGAGTCAGGTGTCGTCACTTCCGATCACGGAAGCACTGTATTCAGCGCTGTTTACCTATACTTTTGATGTAAGCTTATATATATTGTTTTACTTATTACATTTGTTTTAAACGACTGCACAATGGGGATGCTTTTCTTCTTCACATGCCTTTACCTCATCTGCTGAGTTTGAAGTTCCCCACTAGAGATCTGTCGTGTGCTGTGACGATCGGAGGAGATCGATCGACTGCTGGCTTACCATTGCCTTCAGATTACAGGCTCATTCCGACTTTAGGGGTCTTCTTTGAAGGTAAGAGGCTGGGGGAAACGTGTGACACTCCATGGATTGCTGCCGAATGGATGAATCTGAAATCGATCACTTTCTACACATGCACTTTACGCCTTCTATATAAACTAGACTTGTGCACAATGGAAAATTTTGTTTAGTTTCGGTTCGTTGTCATTCGTAAAATACATCATTTCGTTCTGTTATATTCGTTAAGTTACGTTAATACGTTTTCGGATAATTCGTTATTATTCATAGAGTGTCGAATTCATTCGTTCATATTCATTGAAATTCGCTATTTATGTATGTATAGACATTCGTGATAATGATTCGTAGTTTGGAAAGTCGTTTGTTTATTGAATCTTTTAACACACACAATGACAACGTCTCTTCTCTTCTGCTCAAATACAATACAACACCCTTCTCACTCAGTTCTCAGGAATGCACTTTGCCAGTAATCCAACCTCCGGCACAAAATTTATTAGCTGATTGGACTATAAGATTTACTTTGAGCTGACCTTTTGTTTCATTAGATCTTTAAAGAATTACCAAATTCATTCGTTATATTTCTTTCGTGTTCGTTGTTATTTATTTATTCGGACATTTGGATGCATCCGAATGTCCGAAAGATGCAAAATTCGCCCGAATTTCGATTTGTTACGAAACGAATTGCACAAGCCTAATATGAACTGTTTGATGAAGATTCAGTACATTCACGTTTGCACTTTACTGCACTGATTGGACTTTGCACCTTTTTCTTTGTCACATTGACTTTTAATATTTAGCATTTTATGTGATTTTTTTGCATTGTATGCTTTTTTTTTTTATGTTACTTATGGTTTTGTTTGCACCTTTGTGCACTTTAGGCCTTCCTATTCCTATTGGATCTTTCTTGCACTTTATGTGAAGTGTTTGACACTTTATGCGACTTTTTTCACTTTATGCAATGTATTGGTCAATTGTTCCGTTTTGTTATTGCTATCCGCTTCTATGAATTGTATGCGATTGTTATCTTCTCCTTGCACTTTATGTGAAGACTTTGGCACTTTGTGTAATTCTATGCAACTTTTTGTTAATTGTTTTGTGATTGCTATCCACTCCTTATGCATTTTTAGAGCTATATTGGTTACATCCGATCATTAGTGGTTTCTTTTATCATATAGATTTAGTCAGTCTGGTGATGTTACACTGCTGATTATTTTTGTTTATTTATTTGATTCAGCTTGACTACACACTTTCTTACTGCAGTTAGCGCCACATATTTATTTTTATTTGATTACAACGGAGAGGAACCGCTGAATGAATCATTTTCATCTTCGCAGGGAAACTGCTATTCGCACGGCACATGTGTTAGTTAGTCAGTTCCCCCCAGCGTCAGTTGGTGTTAGATTGGCTGCCGCGCTATAGCAGTCCCACTATAAGTCACTGATCACGCCACTACTAGTATAAAAAATAAATAAATAGAAATTCTAGCATCTACACCATAAATGTTTGTAGATGCTATCACTTTCACGCAAACCAATCAATATACAGTTAATACACACTTATTGGGATTTTTTTTTTTTACCAAAGACATGTAGCAGAATACAATTTAGCCTAAATATATTAAGAAATTGCATTCATTTAAATTATTGGATGTGTTTTATAGCAGAAAGTAATAAATATTGGGGGGTTTTTTTTCTTTAAAATTTTTTGTCCATTTTCATTTATATTGCAAAAAGTAAAAAACTCAGAGTGGATCAAATACGACCAAAAGAAAGCTCTATTTGTGTGAAAACAAATATAAACACAATTAATTTGGGTACAGTGTTGCATGACCGCGCAATTGCCAGTTAAAGTAGCTCAGTGCTTCTTGGTATACAGCAGGTCAAAGGGTTCCATGTTAACATACATTCTAGTGGGTTTTTTTTTTTATTTAAAAAGGACAAACTACTAGAGATGGCAACTCCCAACAAGCATCCGGTGACTCTAAAAAGGGAATTTGGTGTCTGCATGCAGTGTCAGTATTGTGTCAAGAGGGATGTTGGGTTTATACCGATATACCGGCAATGATAATTCCAGGTGCTGGTTCAGGCTCCTGATGCCCCTAGCGATGTTGTTAGACACTGGATCTCTGATGGCCGATTGAGATGACTAGTAGCTCACAAGATGAACAGGCAGCGATCCCTGAAAGGCGTGGGTCGTCTCTGCTGAGCTGAGTGGTGCTGGGCTGTGAGTAGGGTCCCTGGACTAAATATTAGTAGACCACGTGGCTGTCTCTGCTCCTGGCTCCCCCCAGGCCCTCACTCCTATGTCTCCAGGCAACACTCTCCTTGCAGTCTCTGGAAAAGCTTGGCTTTCTCCCTCTCTTTCTTGGGATAACAACTGATGCGGCTAGCAGCCACTCGGCTGTTATCCCAAGGAGCAGGAACAGAAACAAGAGCAGGAGGCGATGTGATGTGATGACATCACTTCCAGTTTATTGAAGACTTAAAGGGGTTGTATATGTTTGTTTTTTTGCCCCAATCCTTGACTTCTGGGGTCCCTCAGCGGCTGTCTCTGCTTCTCCCTGCAAGAGCTAACCCCCTTTGGTAAGCGCTCTCCCAAGGGGGTTAGCTTGTGGTCACGCTCTTGTGTATCACTTTGCCCCGCCCCCTGCGTCATTGATTTGATTGACATCAGCGGGAGCCAATGACTTCGCTGCTATCAATCATCCAATAAAGACAACACTCCCTCACATGCCTGTGAGAGTGTCTTCTTCCCAGCAAGCATTCACAGCACTGACGTCAGTGGCTGGCTACATGCAAAGTGAAACAATAAAAATTTCTCTAAATATAGTGCCTAGGGGGCCCCCTTAGTCTGCCTGTAAAGTGGCACATTTGTACCATGTATAGAACCTGCTGCAGCAAAACTGATATTTAAAAAAAAAAAAACACAATAACATTGCCGGCAGCTGAATGGCCGAAACGCGTTGACATGTTTGTGGCTTTATTCTGCACTAAAAAAAAAAAAAAAAAACTCATCACTCCGCTGATTCATTGCACCAGCTTTTCTCCTAGAACTCCCCAACAATGCCTTCATCTGCTTTTCTCTCTAGAGCAGTGTTTCTCAATTCCAGTCCTCATGGCCCACTAACAGGTCATGTTTTCAGGCTTTCCATTATTTTGCACAGGTGATTTGATCAGTTTCACTGCCTTAGAAAATTACCCCAGCTGTTTCATCTGAGGGAAATCCTGAAAACATGACCTGTTAGTGGGCCATGAGGACTGGAATTGAGAAACACTGCTCTAGAGGGACAGCACCATCTTTGTATAGGCATCATCCAGGGTCATAATCTAAATCCTAAACATAGATGCCAATTCAGAGATGCCACAGTCCTGGTGTGATTATAAATGTGTGACACTGAGCAGCCCCTGCTGCTGCTTCTCACCTTGCGGCTTGCTTCAAAGTTACAATGTTGCTGTCAGATCACTGGGGGAGAAGATGCTTCCTTCCTTCCTCCTACAGCAGATGACATCATTTCAGCCTGGACACAGTCGCCGACTGGAGCTCAAGGACAAGGACAGCTTTTTAATGAGAACAGGTGGAGCTTTTCTGAGAAATTACACTGCAATTTTATATTTTTACGACAGAAATTTATTCTTGCAGAATTGTAACACTCCTGAAATGTCTACTTGAGCACCAATTGAACCTAAAGAGAAGAAGGGACTTTCGTAGCATGCGATTAGTATAGAAAACTCGGGGCAGCTCCAGACAAACCTTTACAGGGACATTTCTGGGAATCTGGGAATGTCCCTGGAAAAGTCATCCGTTTTGACGTCTTAATCTTTTGCAGTAGAATTCCCCATCTGCACTCTGTTATCACTCCAGCAATGGCCATGGCTCTGCTGTCATTGTTCTAGAACCCTTGTGGGCCCCATCCTTTACATTAGTGGTACCCCCCCCAGTGTACATTGCAATACTGCATAGTGAATGGTTGCAGGTAATGGCTGATTTCACTGACACAGACTCCAGAAATGGTTTTAAAGTGGAAATCAATAGAGGAAGTCAAGATTCAAACTGTTCCGGCTATGCCCGTATAATCTCCATAATTCATGAGCTGTGTGTGCTCTTTCTATTTTGAGTCCGTCTATCGGAATGCGGTCTGCCTAATATGTTGGTGCAAGTATTCATATATAGGAAGGTGATGGTAAATGGGAACCTTATATTTCCTACCTTCTTATTCTCAAAGCATATCAAGGGGCTGCGACTATCTACACTAAATGTTATATTGCCATAGCATATGGCATATTTGCTAGGCCAAAATGGTAGACAGAAGAGGAGGCTGCCTGGTGTGCTTCAGCAGGAATGAGGTGCCAAAGGCAGAGCATACACCCTATACTGCCAAAGTAGTTTACAGCCCTTAAAGCAGGGGAATCCAAACTTTTTAAACAAAGGGCCAGTTTACTGTCCTTTGGGCTTCAGGGGGGCTGGACTTTGGCCAGTGTGCGTAGAAATAGTTCCGGTATCATTGGGAGTAAAAACCATTCCGTTATTGGTTTTAACAGGAGGAATAGCGCTCCTTCGATGGTGGAAGTGGGAGGAATGATGTCCCAATATTAGTCTTAGTAGGAGAAACGTTGCCGTATCAATGGTGTCAGTGGGAGGAATGATGCCCCATCATTGGTCTTATGCCCTGTACACATGGTCGGACTTTGACGGAAAATGTGTGATCGGATCTTGTCATCGGAAAATCCGATCGTGTGCGGGCTCCATCTGACTTTTTTCTGTCGGAATTTCTGACACCCAAAGTTGGAGAGCTGGATCTAAAATTTTCCAACAAAATCTGATTGTTTGAATTCCAATCATGTGTAGACAATTCCGACAAAGTGCCACGCATGCTCAGAATAAATTACGAGACAAAAGCTATTGGCTACTGGCCTCTTTATAGCCCTGTCGTATGTGTTCTACATCACCTCGTTCTGAACTATCAGATTTTCCGACAACTTTGTGCAACCGTGTGTATGCAAGACAAGTTTGGGCCAAAATTGTTGCCATCAATGGTGTCAGTGGGAGGAATAGTGCCCCATAATGGGTCTTAGTAGGGGGAATTGTGCCCCATCAATGGTGTCAGTGGGAGGAATGGTGCCTCACCATTATTGTCAGTTGGAGGAATAGTGTCTTGAGGGCTGGATAGAAGCAAGCAAAGGGCCACATCTAGCCCCCAGGGCCGCAGTTTGGAGACCACTGCTTTAAAGGGTAAATCCACTTTCATGGGGGGGAAAAATTAGCAAAAAATTACATTTCTATAGCATATACAATTGCTACACAAGTCATATTGTGATTGAATATTATTAAAAATGACCTTTCCTTTTCAATCTGCAGCTCTGTCATTTTCTGTAAAATGCAATATGGCCAAATGGAGGTGTTCTGTGCACAGATGGAGTACTGAACATACCACCAGGATATGTCATTTCCTGCTTGTGTGATTGGCTCACTGATTTTCCTAGAAGTCTACACTAAGATACAAGTCAGATTTTAAGCATCCCATGCAACATAAATGTTATGTTTGCTGAAGTAATCCCACAGGGAAATCACGTCTAAAGCCTGCTACACACAATGACCATCCGTTTTTTGTGTAGCATGCTAGTCTAATATTGAAAATGAAGAGGTTACTAAAGTTACGAAAATTCTCGTATGCAGAATAAATATTCAGACGTGATGTCATATGTTGTATTGTATTTTTGGGTGAAGACTGTACTGATTAACAACTTCAGCTCCGGAAGGTTTTACCCCCTTCCTGACAAGGCCATTTTTTGCGATACAGCATATTTTAACTGACAATTGCGCAGTTGTGTGACGTTTGTAACCAAAATCAAAGTGATGTCCATTTTTTCCCCCACAAATAGAGCTTTCTTTTGGTGGTATTTGATCACCTCTGCAGTTTTGATTTTTTGCGCTATAAAGAAAATAAGAGCTACAATTTTTGAAAAAAATAAAATAAAAATTATATATATATATATATATATATATATATATATATATATATATATATATTTTACTTTCTGCTATAAAATATTACATTTAAAAAAAAATAATCAAATTTCTTCATCAGTTTAGCCCAATATGTATTCTTGTATGTATGCATTTTGAAAAAAATGTTTTTACTTGCTCCCCCTGTGGCCAATGATAACGCTGCCCGTACACCCCCCCGGTGGTTATGGCACAAAATGATTTTGCGCAATAGAGCCACCCTGCTGCAGTAAATATGTGCTAGGCAACTGGTTAAATGAAAAATGTTTGCGTTTTTACCTTCAGATAATATCAAATGAACTGTGGTTCTCAAAATCTGTGTACTAACCATCATACGATCGCTTCGAAAGCTGTATTTTTTTTGTCCTATTTTCTGATCGTGTATACGGGCCTTTAAGAGGAGGTGCAGGCCCCCCACGCAAAATTAAAAAAGTTAACAGCTACAAATATTGCAGCTGCTGAATTTTAATATTAGGACACTGAAAAAGAGTGGGTAAGAGTAGTAAATGTAGTGGAAACTCTACATACTCTACTCTTCTTAGTAAAATACGTATTACTCTAGTATTCTACTATACTCACAGGGGCGTTTCTTAATAACTAGCAAAGTCTTTGTGTAATATGCGAATCAGTATCCCTTCTACTAAAGGGTGTGTAGTGGAGATATGTATGTCTTCATCCAAGGCTGCATTTGCTACGTATTTTCAGGAGTAGAAATTGAAGAATCCTTCGTTCGTCCAATAGTTGGTTTATTGTTCAGAAAGATAAGCAAAGACAAGATTGACATCTGGTAACATATGGCATGGTTTTGGCTTCTAAGGTGGTACTTCTGGTGTTACATTTTCAAAGTATAGCGTTCCTTCTCTTCCCACCGATCTCCTCACTCTCATAATCTTACTCCATTTAAAAGCCCCATACACACTATCAGATTATCTGCTGAGTTTTTCCTTCAGATTTACCAAAACCATATAATATGAGGACAAACCTTAGGAGTTTCAATGTGTATGCAATCAGGCAGGCCCTTCTACTACATGGTTTTGGTAAATCTGAAGGAAAAACTCAGCAGATAATCTGATAGTGTGTATGGGGCTTTATACTGTTTCATGATGTTATGTCAGCATATTCTAATAACACCCATATTTGCATATATACCTAATATGGTTCAGTCTATAGACAAGTAGCATAACTCCACCCATTGTCCTGACATAGTAACTCAAAAATAGAAATACCTAATCAGCAAAACTACTCCTCTCTGTACTCTGTTGTTCTGTGACCTTCAGAGACTAACTTACATATATTTTCAGAAAATTTTATCACTTAAAATATTAATTAACTCAAAAACTTCTAACAGACACTTACCTGTCCAGGGAGCCTGCAATGTCGGCACCCCAGACGATCTTTGGATCGGCTGTCAGATGCAGCCGCCTCAATTCCTGGTAAGGGAACCTTTCTCTACTGCGTATGCGCAAATCATGCTGCACTTTCTAATTGGCCCGGCGGCGGAGGGAAGATGAGGGGGGCTGAACTTCCGAGAGATGGAGGATGTGGGGAATGGTACCTATCAAAAACGGGAACCCCCCCTCCCCCAAAAGGTGCCAAATGTGGCACTGGGGGGGGGGGGAGATGATTAGCAGAAGTTGCACTTTTGAGTGGAACTCCACTTTGAAGGGATGCAGACCCTGCCACTTTCCTTTATTATAGCCCCGCAGATGCAGCAGCTGATTGATAAGTATAAAACTTCTCCCATACAGATGCACGTGGACACAAAAACAGCTATTTCTTCAGAATAACAAAAGGTAGTGATCTGCAACAAAGTATGTTACAATCCCTGCAATGTACATAGATCACCCAGAGGGGAATGTTTTTTTTTTTCCTTTTCCTCGGTAAAAGGTGGAGTTACTCTTCAAAATACTTCTAAAGCCAAAACCATCCCTACTTGTCCCAGTGATCATGTCCTGGGACAGAAAGTGATGCATTTACAGTTATCACCAGGACAGGAGTAGAGGGGGGTCCTCAAATGGGGACATGTGTCCTGCTGGTAGCTGTCCGATATCTCCTCTAAAATTAGAGATTTTCTCTCATTTCATGGCGAGAAGCTCACAGTGTGCATTGAAATCAGAGTAAGTAATTCCAGTACAGAAGAGGAGCCGGTACATTTATTCAAGACTGAAGGGGAGGCTGGAGATCAGATTTAATTTATTTTATAAGCAAGAAAAGTGATTTCAATGAAGAAATCAGCACTGAACCGTCTGCAGGTGACTTTTTGTGCTCTTCTTGGCTCTGGCCCCACCAGCCGTCCATGAAGTTATTATAGAACTCTGGCATGTGTGTGTGTGTTAGATCGCTGTGTCCTCGGGGGCTCCCATTGGCTGGCGGGGAGACATCTGCAGAGTGATGTACTATGCACAGACAGATCCCCGGTGTTGTCGGAGGAGATGTATACACGTGTAACATGTGTGAAATCCATTCCCAACACAGGAAGTCACAGCAAGGGGCCCCCTGGACCTCTCCGGGACCCTGGATGCTGTCTATCCACTTCTATATCCTCACAATGGACCATCCATGGTCCTGCTGACCTTATCCCCAACCACATTTATTCTACAATTCCTCTGATTACAAACACAGATGAAAAAAAATAGGATAAATGAACCAGGTGCAGAAAACACGCCGGGTGGCCTGACCTGCCTGGGGATAGACAACTTAAAGGATCACTCCACCCACAACAGACATCTCAGTTTTGGTACATGCTGGAGAGTTAAAGTGACACTGAACTTCGGTAAAATAATTCTACTCAAATATGTATTTTTAAAGTCGAACTAAAGGCAACACTATTTATATTATTATGGATAGCGTTATAACCCCAGCCAGTTTTGTTTGCTTTTAGCCATCTGTGTCCCCATTGAGTAATTTCTCTTAATTTCCTGTCCCATAGCCAAACAGGAAAAGAGAACAAATACTTCCAAAGTGAGGGAAATCTCAGGTTGTCACCAGAACTAGTGTCCCCATTGGAAGATGTTCCCTCTAGTTCTGTTCCAAAGTTTGGGATTTTGTCTCTTCTATTTTCACTTTTGGTGATGATCATCAGACATATAGAGAGAGGGTAAATCTCCCTAAGGGCCGGTTCACACAGGGGGCGACACGAGGCGACACGACTTGCCGTGCCGCGACCTGACAAGTCGCCCCCGCTCTGTACAATGGAACCGTTCTAAGAGGAGCGACTCGAGTCGCTCCGACTCAGAAAAAAGGTTCCTGTACTACTTTTGGGCGACCTCGGGGCGACTTGCATTGACTTCTATACAGAAGTCATTTGCAAGTCGCCGCTGAGGTCGCGGCGAGGCAAGTCGTGTCGCCTCGCATCGCCCCCTGTGTGAACCGGCCCTAACAGGGAAACAGACAACAATAAAACAAACCAATGAGTTTCTAATCCCTCGCTATAAAAAAAAAAAAAAAAATAACACGTTTTGCCTTTAACCACCTCAGCCCTGGAAGGGCTTGCCCCGTTAATGCCATTTTTTTGTGATACGACACTGCAACGCTTTAACTAAGAATTGAACGGTCCTGTAACACTGTACCCAAACAAAATTGATGACCTTTTTGTCCCACAAAAGGAGCTTTTTTTGGCGGCATTTGATCACCTCTGCGGTTTTTATTTTTTTGCGCTATAAACAAAAAAAAGAGCGGAAATTTTGAAAATAAATAAATATTTTTTACTTGCTACAATAAATATCCCAAAAAATATATATATATAAAAAAAAAATGTATTCAACAGTTTAGGCCAATATATACTCCGCTACATATTTTTGGTAAAAAAATATAAAAATCTCAATAAGCGAATACTGATTGGTTTGTGCAAAATTTATAGCGTTTACAAAATAGGTGAAAGATTTAGGGACTGCTTTTTTTAAATGCTTTTAGTAGTAATGACGGGAATCACAGATTTTTAGTGGGACTGCAACATTGCGGCGAACAAATCTGACCTTAAGTGACATTTTTTTGGTGACCAGTGGCACCAATACAGTGATCAGTGCTATACAAATGCACTAATCACTGTATAAATGGCACTGGCAGGGAAGGGGTTAACACTAGGGGTGATCAAGGTGAAGCCTAGGGAGGTGTTTCTAACTGTGGGGGGAGGGGACTGACTGGGAGAAGAGAGGGATCGCTGTTCCTGATCACTAAGAACAGCTGATCTCTATCTCCTCCCCTGTCAGAACGGGGATCCACCTTGTTTACAAAGGCAGATCCCTGTTCTGTCTCTCTTTCCTGCAATCACAGGTGGCCAACGAGTCTGCCGCACCCACGGCGAGCCACAAAAGTTAGTCCATGGACCGCTGTACATATATGGCGATTCGCACAAAAGAACCAACTTGCATCAGTATAACTGCAGTGGCTGGTCGGAAAGTGGTTAATTATACTTTCAAGTGATTGTAAACCTCAGACATGAAATATGAACAAAGAATATTCCTCTATAGTTTGTACTTGTCTTAATTAAGGAGCACTAACCTCCGGTTCATACCGGTGTGACTTCAGGTGTGACATGCAAATTACAAATTGCAGCTGAAGTCACATCTAATGTCTATGACACCGTCTTAATAGGTGCGATTTGAAGTAGCATGATTTGAAAGTCTGCACTATTTTTGGTGATTTCATGTGCGATTTGCATTGACATCAGTGCATGAAATCGCTCTGTCACGAGGCTTTGAAATTGTGAAGTAGTGCAATTTCAAAGCTACATTCAGTGTGGATGGGGGCAAAGTGTCACTTTTGTCTGCTGCCCCCTTCCTCTGCTATCAGCAGGAGTCACTTCTGACAAGTTTCCCTGACACCAAGAAAAAAATGGTGACAGGGGAAGTAGCTCCAGCTGATTGACAGCCTCGGCTCTGTTCCTGTGTGAAGGGGGGGGGGGGGGGGCTGTCCCTTCTCTCCAACCAGCTGTCAGAGTTCTCACTGAGCTCGGCAGACTGTAACTTCAACTCTCTGCCTCCCTTTTTTCTGACATCTCAGACAAGTTGTACAAGTTCAGCACTTCGGGTATAGAGAAGAAAGGGCTGCAGATAAAGAGGTACAATTTATGTAGGATCATTTGCTTAATCTCTGTGTGCCACCTGAGGCCAGTCACTTCACTGGGTATATGTAGGGGTTTACCACAACTTATAATAAAATCCCTTCTGTTGCTCTCAGCTTCCTCCAAATTCTATTGTTTTCTGTCTTCCTGTTAGAGGGTGGCTACGTTTGTTCTCCATGGTGTTACTGTATGTGGGAACGTAGCCACCATCTCGTTTGTTTCCAAGATGGACTAGGGACTATGGGATTTTTAGTGTGCATAAACATACCTCCCAACATTTTGAGATGGGACTGAGGGACACCTACCAGCAAACATATGTAGGCATAGGACACGCCCCTGCCACACCCCCTTAAAGGAGAATTAACCAAAAAAAAAAAAAAAAAAAAAGAGGTTAATCAAATCCACAAGGGCTTTTTTTACCACTACTATTCCTTTATATTGGCTTTTAAAATTTACAGATGCAGCAATTTAGAATTTGGAAGAGAAGTTTAGCACTGGGAAACACTTTTTGAAAGATAAAAAGTGCATTTTATATATTATATAGATCAGATCAGGGTTTCCTTCCCCCCAGGGAATAGGTGAAAGAACTCCCCCTTTCTCAGTCACCCCTACCCACCTCCGATCACCGTTCCATCCCCTGCCCACCTCCCAGTAATGCCCTTTTAGGCAATACAGAACGAAGTATCAATTTGCGGTGCTAAGTAATCCATTAGGAATTTGGTAATTATAACAAGAAAAGCAGTAAAATAGAACCCCTGCAGCCAGTAACAATAGAGCCCCCACCACAAAAAATAGACTCCCAGCAGCAACAGCAGATCTCCCACAGCCAGCATCAATAGATTCTCTGACAGTCAGCAACAATAGACCCCTCCCTCAACAGTAGATCTCTCCCACCAACAACTGACCCCCCCCAGAAATAGAAGACCCACCCCCAGCAATAGTAGGTCTTCCACCAGCAACATTAGACTTCCTCAGAAACAATAGACCCCCATGCAAAAATAGATGCACTACAGCTAGAGTAGATTCCCTAGCACTGAGTATCAATAGACCCTGCAGCACACCCCAGCACCAGTTTCTGACAGTGGTGAAGGTGCCGGTGCTGCGCTGAAAAAAAGCAATGGATCGGATCAAAATGAGGGACAAATGAGGAGGAAAGAGGGTGAGAGGGACATTGTTCCAAATCAGGGACAGTCCCTGGAAATCAGGGACAGTTGGGATCTTTACATAAAGCAGTACACATGACCACAATTAATGGGTGCTGCTGATTTCAAACAAAGGGAAGTGAGGGGGAAAGGAGAGGTTTGGAAGCTCACTAAGAACATTAGAAACAATTTAATAAAATACAGATGACAGGGCCATTAAGTAGTTGATGTATTATCTTTGAAGAATATGGTTTAGTGCTATCTGTGAAGTCCCTAATTGATATAAGAAAGTCATGGGGTGGCTCCGCCCATCAGGCTCCGCCTACAATGAAATACCGCATCTGGATGGACTGAGCACCGCTCACCCTTTCTCTGCTCGTCAGCGAAAGGTCAGCATATCAGATTAACAGAGAATGCTGACATTCCCTTGCAGCATGTTTCTTCCTCTTTCCAAATGTTGCCTTTACATATCCTCCGAAACCAAACAAGAGAACATTCAGAGTGACACAACCGCCCCATTGTGTCCCTGCACAGCCTGTATGTACAAATACCATAACTACCCCCCTCCATCCCTTTCACAAAGCTGGTAAAAGAATAGCCTAGTGGTGATATTTCAGAGCGCTCTGGCAGTGTCGCAAAGGGTTTCACAATCGTTTTATGACAACAGGCTGAACGTACGTTGTGTCATTGTATGGAGGCAATGAGTATCACTGCAGGCCATGAGTCAACGGGGAGTATAGAGAGGCCCCGCCACGGGCAGGAAATCATTTTGATAGACAACATGTACTGCACATAGCCCAGGAGAGAGAAAAAAGTCAGAATGAACAGGCTGCATGTCATCTGCTGCCTCCTGTGTGTCTTTTCTCTTGATAGATACACTACATTGCCAAAAGTATTGGTACACCTGCCTTTACACGCACATGAAATTTAATGGCATCCCAGTCTTAGTCCGTAGGGTTCAATATGGAGTTGGCCCACCCTTTGCAGCTATAACAGCTTCAACTCCTCTAGGAATGCTGTCCATAAGGTTTAGGAGTGTGTCTATGGGAATGTTTGACCATTCTTCCAGAAGCGCATTTGTGAGGTCAGGCACTGATGTGGATGAGAAAGCCTGGCTCCCTAATCCATCCCAAAGGTGTTCTATTGGGTTGAGGTTAGGACTCTGTGCAGGCCAGTCAAGTTCCTCCACCCCAAACTCGCTCATCTATGTCTTTATGGACCTTGCTTTGTGCACTGGTGTGCAGTCATGTTGGAACAGGAAAGGGCCATCCCCAAACTGTTCCCACAAAGTTGGGAGCATGAAATTGTCAGAAAAAAGTCTTGGTATGCTGATGCCCTGAGAGTTCCCTTCACTGGAACTAAGGGGCCAAATCCAACCCCTGAAAAACAACCCCACACCATAATCCATAGGTCCCAACGGTCCCTGATTTGGAGCAATGTCCATCAGTCCCTCATTCCTCCTCATTTTGGTCTGATCTATATAGTTGTATATAAAATGCACTTTTTATCTTTCAAAAAGTGTTTTCCAGAGCTAAACCTTTTATCTGATTTCTAAATTGCTGCATTTGTAAATTCCAAAAGCCAATATAAAGGAATAGTAGTTGTAAAAAAGCACTTGTGGGTTTAACCAATCTTGTTTTTTTTCTACAATTCTCCTTTAAGGGGGCGTGGCAAGGGGTGTGTCCTATGCCTGCATAATTTTGCTGGTAGGTGTCCCTCATTCCCATCTCAGAAAGTTGGGAGGTATGCCATCTCCCCTCCACCAAATGATTTGGGCCAGTGCACAAAGCAAGGTCCATAAAGACAGGGATGAGCGAGTTTGGGGTGGAGGAACTTGACTGGCTGGCTCCCTGTACAGGCCAATGATGAGGCCACTGGTACTTTTACCAAATACTATCTGGGTTTTCAAAGGCATTTGGTGCCCACAAAGTGGAATTCCTTTGTGGCTATTGAGGAGCATCATCAAAATGAAAGCTTTTGTGCCTGGAGTTCAGCTTTTAGTTTTGGATAAAGTAGGGGAGGACTGAAACCCTCCCCATCAAGTTATTTTTTGCTGTCCAAGTCTAGCTTGAAAGACTTTTCTTCACTTCCTGCCCCAGAGGCACCACAGGAAGTGAGAGAAAATCTCTCTAAAGTGCATTTAATTCCTATTTTAGATGGTTGTCACAGTTTGAGATGCCCTTATTGGAGGATTTCCCTTAACCTCTTGCTCTGAGGACTCAATTAAAGTGGGAGTAAACTCCCTTGGTTGATTTTTACCTATAGTTACAGTAAATATCTCCTAAATGCTCACCATTTAGGAGATATTTACTCACAACAGGAGCATGCGCTCTGAAGGAATGGCATACCTTTGCTGTTCCTTCAGAGTCTTGTGCCGTGAACTGTGGCTCCTGCAGGCATGCGCGGGAGAGATGCCATTGTGGCTCATCCAATCAAAAGGACCGGAGCCTGCTAACCCAGAAGGAAGACTGGGTGAAGATGGAAGCCCTGTCAGCGGTGACAGCGTGCCATTGGGGTGTTTTGTTTTAAGGCAAGTTTCACATAATGTGCTACCATGTGATGCATACTAGCACATTATAACTTTGCCTTACGGATTAAAAAAAAAAAAGCTGGCGGTTTACTACCGCTTTAAAGAGTAGGGAGGCAAGGGGAGGGATCGGAGGAGCTGGGCCAGCACAGGCCATAATTAGACATGCCAAGAAGAGGAGAACTTGTAATTTTAAGTTGGTGGCAGAGTCTCTTTCAGTAATAAAAAAGCATGTGGAATGATGAAACCCAGAATAGTCAGAGAAGTGTCACCGCCGGAATTGATCACACAAACTTCAGAGCGATGTAGAACAATATATTATTAACATGCAGCCACCCGGAATAGCGGGGGGATCGATTGATATTTTGCTGGTTAACAGGAGCCGCTCCGACTTGTGTACAAATATTCCGCTAAGTATTCACAAGTGGGAGGAAAGCTTTCCTTTATAAATATTTGAACAGCTTCCTGCTGCATTATGTCAGGAATAAAAGGCCTTTATGTCTTGCTCGCGGCTGCGATATTAGAAGAGGAGACGATCTCCTGGACTCCAATTGGAAGGAGGAGACAACGCCTGACAGCGCTGAATGAAGCGATTGTGTTCTCAGATCCTCTGTAGGTGAGGCCAATCAGGCCCAGGGAACCCATTAACCCTTCACAGGACCGCTTCAGACATACATTCATCGATTTTCTTTGATCGCCATTATAATTAGATGGGCTGGCAAAGACAAGCCTATGGCTAGATGGCTGATTTCAATATCAGGGACTTAAAAACTGTTCCAGGATATTTATCACTCTTTTGGTGCTACGGCAGGAGGTTGTGAGATCATTCATGGGGGGAGGGGGGGAATAAAAAATTCCGAAAAGGAGTGACAGTGAACAATTAATCTTGTACTCCAAATTACATCTAAGGAACTCTAAATTAATCACTTAAAGTGGAAGAAAAGCCTAAAGGGCCAGTTCACACCATAATGCAAGCATTCCCATGCGGCATGTTTTTTGACAGCCCATTTATTTCAATAGACTTTAAATCTAGATTTTTTTTTTCTTTAATCGCCTCACAACAAACCACATGGTACCACTTTCGTGGCCGCAAATGTGTGCTTTTTCTAGCTGCATGGGGGAATAATAAATAATTAAGGGCACCCATGTGCATCTACAGACGACAGCATGTTCCTGTTCCTGCACCGCAGGAGTAGTAGTGAATGGTAGTGTGAATGGACCCCATTACAAACTGTTCTAAAATGTTCTCTGCCCTTTCCTTTACCTAGCTATCCTGGCAAAAAAATAAAAAGGATCTGTATACTTACCTGCTTTTAATCTGCTCCGGTCTGGTCACGTGATCCTGCAGCTCCTGCTCTCCTGTGTTAGTGAGCAGATGCTGCAGGGTAGAGGAGGGAGCCCTGACAGTGGTTGGTCTATAGAAGCCTGCAGGTGACATCACAGTGTCTGTAAATCCCAGCCGTTGTCTTGCACTCCCTGACCTGGAGCTGAGGAACCAATTTACTGAATTGGAGCAGATTATAAATAGGTTAGGCAGAAGGGGGGGGGGGGTATATGTTTCATAGTAGTTTGACGTAGACTCCACACACACTTGAGAGACTCCAAAGTCACACAATTTTCAGTATGACTGATTGTGACTTTGATCCACCTTTACACTCTTTGGATCAAAGTTGCATGAAAAAAAAAAGGCATAGGCACCTTTTATAAAGTCGTTGCACCTAAGTCGCACCGAATTGAATGAGTACCATTGAAAAGAATGGGCTGCAACTTATCATGCGACTTTGATGTCCAATGCTTTTCTGCCCTTCGACTAACTTGTAATGATGAAACGCGCCAGTGCGTGACCATACGGCAACCGGAAATGACGTGTGCGGGCCACAGCCAGGAACTATCAGCACAGCTGGTGCGGCAGATGGCAGACTGATTACACCCCCCTACTGAATGGTGACAGCGCACTTTATACCCATTATGCTTTGCAAGTGTGATTTTGAGCAGGTGGTGTGGTTTAATTAATATTTGAAATGGAATTGTGCTATGTGGAGCCTTTTTTTTTGACCGACCACGCATGGAGTGAGGTGTTGTTTGAGTTAACACTGCCGATTGGATGACATCTTTTTATTAATAAAAGGTGTGTGATTAATTTCTTGTTGGTGAGTTTAAACCCCGAGGGGAGAGCGGCTCACACGGTGTGGATTTTGGTGTATGGTGGATCTACTCACCTGGAGCAGTGGCTTCTTTTGTTGTTCGTTCCCCATCTGGAGGTTATAGGAAAAGATGGGATTAATGTCTGAAACCAGATTCTCTCAATGCATGTAAGAAATGGTCTCACCGTCTGAGAGTACCAGACCAGCACTGATGGATAAGATGCTTTTACATGCCACTGGTGCAAGAGATAGGGGAGAGCGGAGAGTGGGGAACGTGTTCTAAGAGATGGACAATTTTAGCGAAATCTCAAGTTTTGGGTCCCATTAAGACCTGCGTGGATTATGCATTATGGCAACATACACCTTACCAGAAGTTACTACAAAATGCACAGACTTGAACGGTGCCCAGAGCTTGTAATCCCTTCAAGACTGGGTCTTCAGATGGCAGGACCATTGCTTAGACAATCCTTTACCCAAAGCACCAACCTGCTGAAGGGTGAACAGTTGGTGTCTGCAGGTTCTCCTATGGAAGGCTCACATTCTGGTATACTGGTCCTTAGGCTTGCTTTGCTGAAACCTCAGCCATTGTAGTAATTGTAGGACAAGGTCTAGCCTCGTACTTTTACCTGTACATAGGAGAAGGCTGCAGGTAGGGTGTCATGGCTCCTTGGCTTTAAAATGGCATGGGGATGGTTTCTACAATGTGCATACAACAAAGCTTCATGCTGCACTACCTGCTGATTCTAACTTCTCATACAAGATCTATAAATATTTCCAAAACCAGGCATTGCTGCAGTCACATTATACGTTAACCCTAATGAAGTGTGTGAACCCCTGAGATGTGTTGGCTTTCATATTGTTGATCCTTCATTAAAATATCCTTCTGGACCCTATCAGCATTGGTGTAGCTGTGTATTGCTATGGTTTACATATCTACAATCTATATATCGTCTTACCATGAAAAGACCAAGTCAGCCTACTATACTCAGTGGTTGGGATTCAAACCCGACGACCCCCCTGCTGCCAGGCAAAAGTGCTGATCACTTAGCCATTGTGCTGCTCTTTCATTATACAAGTTTCTTGTTCCATTTCCTTTAGATTTACCTTCAACTATGTAGTGCAAGGGCCTGCCTGATTGCATACAATCTGAAAGGGTTTGGGTTTAACCTCCTATTATATGGTTTTGGTAAATCTAAAAAGGAAAGTTGTATAAAGTGTAGCCAGCTTTACTGGAGTCTGACCCCTCCGGACCACAGTGACAGATGATTTACATTGGGAAAGTGGGGAGTTTCTTTAGTGTAGCCCAGAACTGCTTCTTTACTGGCAGCAGAAAGTGTTTTCTTAGCCGTGGTGCAGGCGTGAGTGCGGACACAAAGCCCCCGGCATTGAGAATCACATTCCATGTCATCCCAGACAGGTCATGTGCTCCACACAGAACATCAGTATATGTTTAACAACCACCAGCAGGGCAAGAGGAATGGAGTCAGCTGACCTGAAAACCATGACATCACAACCACCATACATGAACATATAAATGGAGAAGGTTCCAAGTCCTTCCATTAAATGCATGGAAATACCCTGCACTGCCGGGGGGACTCTGCTCCTTCCTCCATCTCTCCTCTCCAGAATACCCTGCACTGCTACGGGACTCTGCTCCTTCCTCCATCTCTTCTCTCCATAATACTCTGCGCTGCTCAAAGACTCCTCTCCTGAAATACCATGCACTGCTGGAGGACTCTGCTCCTTCCTCTCTCGCTCTCCTCTCCTGAAATACCCTGCAATACTGAAGGACTCGGCTCATTCCTCTATCTCTCATCTCCAGAAATACTCTGCGCTGCTCAAAGACTCCTCTCCTGAAATACCCTGCACTGCTGGAGGACTGTGCCCCTTTATCTCTCCTCTCCAGAAATACCCTGCATTGCTGGAGGACTCTGCTCCTTCCTCCATCTCTCCTCTCCAGAAATACCCTGCACTGCTTGAGGATTCCTGCTCCTTCCTCTATCTCTCGTCTCCAGAAATACTCTGCGCTGCTCAAAGACTCCTCTCCTGAAATACCCTGCACTGCTGGAGGACTGTGCCCCTTTAACTCTCCTCTCCTGAGATACTCTACTCTGCACGGTGACTCTGCTCCTTCCTCTATCTCTCCTCTCCTGAAATACTCTGTGCTGCTCAGACTCTTCTACTTCCTCTATCTCTCCTCTCCTGAAATACTCTACTCCTTCCTCTCTCTCCTCTCCTGGGACTACCCTGCACTGCTGGAGGACTGTGGTCCTTTCTCTATCTCTCTTCTCCTGAAATACTCTGCACTGCTCAAAGACTCTTCTCCTGCTCTATCCAACTCTCCTCTCCTGAAGTACTCTACTTTGCACCTTCCTCTATCTCTCTTCTCCTGAAATACTCTGTGCTGCTCAGACTCTTCTACTTCCTCTATCTAACTCTCATCTGCTGAAATAATCTTCACTGCTGGAGGACTGTGCTCCTTTCTCTATCTAACTCTCCTCTCCTAAAATACCCTGCACTGCTGGAGGACTGTGCTCCTTTCTCTAGCTATCTCTCCTCTCCTGAAATACTCTGCACTGCTGGAGGACTGTGCTCCTTTCTCTAGCTATCTCTCCTCTCCTAAAATACTCTGCATTGCTGGAGGACTGTGCTCCTTTCTCTAGCTATCTCTCCTCTCCTGAAATACTCTGCACTGCTGGAGGACTCTGATCCTTCCTTTGTGTCTCCTCTCCTGAAATACTCTGCACTGCTGGAGTACTCGTATATTAATGAATGTCATTTGCACTGAGCTGTGTTCTATGAAGTTCCCTGTACTCTGTGTTAGGAATAGACAGAGGGAAAAACATGGAAATGGGGGTGTAGTATAGTATAACGCCTCCAGACTGTGGAGATAGGAAAAGTTGGGTACCCCTTGGGGGAGGGGGAAGGTACGGGATGGTCTTTTTGTAATAAGTTGGAGGGGTGAGGATTGCGGCACATCTCAGCAGATGGGAGTTTTGTTTACACCACGAGCGTCTTACAATGAGAGGAAGTAAACACCGCTCCCTTTCTGCAAGATCCAACTTCCCTCCCACCATGTCCCCGCTGACTCTTCATATCCGACACTATACCCCATCCCAAGACCACCCTGCCCTGTCCTCCAAGAGCATCACCCCCCGCAGACTATCCCTCTCCACCATTAGTCCACACTGTATTGTCCTCCATTCTGCAGACTATCCCTCCTGACCCCAGAAGACCACCCTGGATGGACCTCTAAGGGAAACCCTTCAATACTGCAGACGATCCCACCCAATAACAGAGAGCGGCTATCCCCATTATGAGGCCTATCCTACAGACCACCCAAATCCCCCCCCCCCCCCCCCATCCTGCCTGGTCCACTAAGGGGTTTCTTCCATCACATACACACACTCTATCTGTTCCAACTGCCTATCCCGATTACAGGTGCCCATATATGTAGCATATTCCCATTCTCTGCAAACCAATCATTATCTCCTACAGACTATGTCCCCATTCTACAGACTGATACTCACCATATACCTTACAATCTGACCATACAATCCCTGTACAATCTACCTACCAAAACTATATAATATGAGGACCCGCCTAATCTAGTCAATCCATTTGTACTCAATCAGTCTGGCACTTGTACAACATACCTATTGCTAGATTTAAAGGAGATTGTACGATCAGATTGTAAAGTGTATGGTGAGCCTTAAGCCTCGTACACACGGTACTATTGTTGGCCAACCGAGGGTCCGGTTTTTAAGGGCGTGTACAAGGATCTTGTCTTGCATACTAACGACAATTGTCGTGCACAAACAGGAACGTAGTGATGTACTATGAGGTATTCCAGCTCTTGAGTGCCACCCTTTGGGCCCCTTCTACTAATTTAGTGTTTGGTGAGCACCGATTTCGAGCATGCGTGTTTGTACTTTTGTGTGATGGATTTGTGTACTGACCAAACGAAAATCAGACAACAGCCCGTTGTCCACTGGAAATTTACAAGCATGTCATTCAACATGTGTTGGCCAAAAGTTGGACAACAATTGTCCAAAGGAGCGTACTAACCAGTGGCGGAATTATAGGGGTCGCTGAGATCGCCAAGGCGACCGGGCCCCATGCTGCAGGGGGCCCTTGAGGGGCCCCCTGTATATGTCAAGGAGGGCGGCTGAGACCGAGCTCCCCGATCTTCAGCCGAAGTGTGCGGGGAGCTCAGAATCATCACACTGCTTATAACTAAAGTGAAAGCAGTGTGTGCTCTTTGTCTCCCCCTACAGTGCAGTACCCGCAGGAAGAGGTAAGATAAAGCACTGCTGTTTTTGAAAAGAGAGTGTGTGAGTGTGAGTGAGTGAGTGAGTGAGTGAGTGAGTGTGTGTGTGGTGTGTGTGTGTGTGTGTGTGTGTGTGTGTGTGTGTGTGTGTGTGTGTGTGTGTGTGTGTGTGTCGAGCAGGCGGGGGGCACACTGGGGGCATTCAAGGGCACACTAGCAGCATTTGATGGCACATCTGGCAGCGTTTAATGGCACAATGGCTGCAATTGATGGCACAGTGGCAGTTTTTGGCACACTGGCAGCGTTTAAGGCACAATGACTGCAATTGATGGCACAGTGGCAGTTTTTGGCACAGTGGCTGCATTTTCATGGCACGGTGGCTGCAATTGATGGCACAGTTGTAGAACTTGTAGCATTTGAGGGCACAGTGGCAGCGTTAAATGGGCACAGTGGCAGCGTTTGTTGGGCACAGTGGCTGCATTTGATGATTTTTTTCAAAAAATTTCTGCGCCCCCCAAAAAAATTTGACCACCAGCTGCCGCTGTTTAGATGTATGTATGCACATTTTATGTATGCTCGTTTAATCCTGCCTCCCCTCCCCATATTACAGCTGGGCGATTTTTCTAAAAAAAAATATATATATAGATCTGTAATTTTTAAAAAAAAAACTTGATTCACAATTCGAATCGAGTTTTTTTTTTTTTTGATGGACACCGCGCCAGCCCTGAGGAGCTACGGGCAGGAGTTTTTAGGCGAGGCCGCGGCTTTGTCCTAGTCCACGGGTCTGGCCTCGCAGACTAGGCCGAAGCCACGGTCTCACCTAAAAACTCCTGCCCGCAGCTCCCCAGGACTGGTGCGGTGTCCGCACTGATTCTGGTGAAAAAAAAAAAAAAAATCTAAAAAACGATTTGCTGAAAATTTGAATCGGTTTGACCTCTCAACTCGATTCAAATCGATTTTTTTCCCCAGCACTACCCCATATGTGTACAATCAGAACAATTTTTTTTTCTTGCTTGTTCAAAGTACCAGCAAAAAAAATGCTGTTCCTCTGAAAAGCGATCTGTGCTCATATCGCTTTCAGAGGCATTTGACAGCCGGTAAAGAGCAATATGTTGCCTCCTGACCACCTGTTTTAACCCCTTAATGTGGTTGTAAAGGTTTGCTCATGTTATACTTACCTTCACTGTGCAGCTCCGTTTTGCACAGAGTGGCCCTGAACTTCGTCTTCTGGGGTCCTTCAACGGGCTCCTCCTCTTATCAGATAACCCCCTGGAGGGGGGGGGGTTACCTTGCAGGCGCCCCCGACGCCTGCGTCATTGGATTTGATCAACAGCAGCAGGAGCCAATGGCTGAGCTGCTATCAATCTATCCAATCAGGAGCTGAGAACCCCGGGCAAAGGAAGAACGCATCTCCACCTGGTGAAGTTCCAGGGCTCAGGTAAGTAAAACAGGGGGGCTGGGGTTCCGGTGACTGCCAGGTGTTTTTTCACCATAGGATGCATTAACCGGTTCCCGACCAGCGCACGCCGATGTACGTCAGCAGAATGGCACGGGCAGGCATATTGGCGTACAGGTACGTCCAATCTTTAATGCCGCCCTGCCATCGCGAGCACACCGCCAGTGGTCGGGACCCCCGTGAGTCCGGTTGTGGGTCCCGCGGACTCGATCGCCGCGGGCATACCCGCGATCGTCTCACGGGACGGCTGAATGGAGAAATGCCGTTGTAAACAGCATTTCTCCATTCTGCCTAGCAACTAGTGACGCTGATCTCTGCTCCATGTCATTGGAGCAGAGATCAGTGTTCACTAAATGAAAGCCCAACCCCCCACAGTTAGTAACACACCCCTAGGAACACTTAAAGCGGGAGTCCACCGGGACTCCGCGTTTTTTTTTTTTTAAAAGCCAGCAGCTACAAATACTGCAGCTGCTGACTTTTAAAATAGTGACACTTACCTGTCCAGCGCGCCCGCGATGTCGGCACCCGAAGCCGATCGCTAGGTCGTCTGTCGGGTCCTGCCGCCGCCATCTTGGGTATGGGAATCAGGAAATGGAGCCTTTCGGCTTCATTTCCCGGTTCCCTACTGCGCATGCGCGAATCGCGCTGCGCAATAAGGACGCTCCCCGCTGCCTCTGGGAGCTGTGTGTTTCCCAGCAGGCAGCGGGGCACTTGCGGGAAGGGGCGGGCACTTGCGGAAAGGGGCGTAAGTTACGCCCCTTTCCGCAGAGAGCTGTCCCGGAAGTGGGTGCAGTTACCTGGATTATCCAGGTAACTGCACCCCCCTCCCCCCTGAAAGGTGCCGATTGTGGCACCGGAGGGGGGGAGGGTTCCGATGAGCGGAAGGTCCACTTTAGGGTGGAACTCCGCTTTAACCCCTACACTGTCACCCACTGGTTAACCCCTTCACTGCCAGTGTCATTTACACAGGAATCACTGCATTTATATAGCAGTGATTACTGTATAAATGACAATGGTCCCAAAAATGTGTCAAAAATGTCCGATGTGTCCGCCATAATGTCGCAGTCACAATAAAAATCGCTGATCGCCGCCATTACTAGTAAAAAAATAATAATAAAAAACGATTAATAAAAATGCCATAAAATTATCCCTATTTTGTAAATGCTATAACTTTTGCGCAAACCAATCAATACTCGCTTATTGCGATTTTTTAACCAAAAATATGTAGAAGAATACGTATCGGCCTAAACTGAGGGAAAAAAAAATGTTATATAATTTGTGGGGGATATTATAACAAAAAGGTAAAAAATAATGCGTTTTTTTCAAAATTTACGCTCTATTTTTGTTTATAGCGCACAAAAAACGCAGAGGTGATCAGATACCACCAAAAGAAAGCTCTATTTGTGGGAAAAAAAGGACGTCAATTTTGTTTGGGAGCCACATCGCACAACCGCGCAATTGTCAGTTAAAACGACGCAGTGCCGAATCGCAAAAAGTGGTCTGTCTTTGACCAGCAAAATGGTCCGGTCTGTAAGTGGTTAAGGTGAAAAAACACGAAGGTTTACAACCCTTTAAATGCATCATCACTATGCTGCAACTGCATGTAATGCACACAGTTGCAGGGGGGTTGCAGTGCAGCCCCATTCACATAGGGATGTACTTAAAGAGGAAGTAAACCCTGATGGGTTTACTTCCTCTTTTTTTCCCTGCAAAGGTAAAGCATAATGGACTACTATGCATCGCATAGTAGCTCATTATGTGTCACTTACCTGACACAGGAGCCAGCGAAGTCGCCGCTGTCACCTGTGGTCCGCCGCATCCATCTTGGTTGTGGCGTCTCTCGCAGCTCCGACGAATGACAGCGGAGAAGCCGCGATGACGTCACTCCGCGCATGCGCACGGGAGTCGCGTCTCGGAGCTCCTACGCTGCCATTCGGCGGAGCCGCGATGACGTCACTCCCGCGCATGCGCACGGGAGTCGACAAATTAGGCAAATCCATTCTTGGACTTGCCGCATTTAGTGCGCCTGCGCGCCGCTGTCTACGGCGCATGCGCCGTAGACAGCGGTGCCCATTTTCGGGCAAATATCTCCTAAACCATATAGGTTTAGGAGATATTACTTGGACCTACAGGTAAGCCTTAATCTAGGCTTACCTGTAGGTCAAAGTTGTTTGGAAGGGTTTACTTCCATTTTAAAGGGCGCCCTGACTGGAAAAAGATTGAGAAACACTGACATAGAGGAACCCATCTCTCCATTTCCTCCTGCAGCCGCTGAACGCCTGTGGGAGGGAGAGGTGGAGAAGCGGCGGGAAATGGAGAAATTGGTTCCTTTACACGCAGCCACCCACTGCAACCATAAAGGGTCCCCCTGACAGGGCCCTGTTCCGCCGCCGAGCTCGGAGTAAAGGGCCCTGTCAGGGGGGCCCTTCATGGTTTCTTGCATCGGGGCCCTGAAGGTTCTAGTTATGCCACTGGTACTAACGGTCAGATTTAGGACAACAGTCTGTCAACAGACAATCCCCCGCCAACAATCATACCGTGTGTACGAGGCTTTACTCTCCCATCCTGCAGACCTAACATCCACCTACATACAATCTCTTTCTGCCTACAGGCCAATTCTCCCATTCAGCAGACTATCTCTCCCTGCAGACTATGCTCCCGTTTTACAGACTATCCTTTGCATCCTTCAGATTTATACCAGAATCCTCAAGACTTAACTCTTTCTTTCTGCAGACTATCATTTGCATCCTGCAGACAATATTTTCAATCCTGCACACTATATCTCCCTGCAGTCTATCCCTCCATCCTACAGATTATTACATCCTCCTGCAGATTATGCACCCATCCTAAACATTCTCCATTGTGCAGATTATCACACCCTACCTGCAGACTATGCCTCCATACTACACACCTTCCCTGCAGACTATCCCTTCATCCTACACACTCTCCATTCTACAGATTATGACACCCTACCTGCAGACTATGCACCCATCCTGCAGACTATCGCTCCACTCTACACACTCTCCATTCTACAGATTATGACACCGTACCTGCAGACTAGGGATGAGCTTAGGCGTGTTCTCATGGTCCATGTGCAGAGCCCACCAGGAAGTCAGCGCAGCGCTGCGCTAATCACAGGCAGTGAGACATTTCTCGATCTCTGCAGCCGCGCATCAGGACAATGTCTCACTGCCTGTGATTAGCGCTGCGCTGACTTCCTGGCGGGCTCTGTACGTGGAGCATGAGAACACGCCTGAGCTCATCCATACTGCAGGACTATGCCTCCATTCTACACACCTTCCCTGCAGACTATACCTCCATCCTACACACTCTCCATTCTGCAGATTATCACACCCTGCCTGCAGACTATCCCTCCATCCTACACACTCTCCGATCTCCATTCTGCAGATTATCATACCCATCCTGCAGACTATCCCTCCATCCTACACACCCTATAATCCGCAAACTATCCCATCCACCCTGCAAACGAACCCCCCCAATCCCCATCCTTCTCATTAGAGAAAGCTCAGCATCTTCCTTCCAACAACATAACAACATCCTGTTTTTGCTAATGAAAAACACAATCCTGTCCTATTTTCTGCAGGAATGTGAGCGCCATCCAATTCCACATCTGCCGGAGGCCGCAGAGCCCCCCCCCCCCCCCCCCCCCCCACTACGTACGCCTTTGACACTACAGATGTCTGTACAGCGCATTTTTTTTATTTTTAAAGATTTTTTTCTTTCTAAAATTGTGAGATAAAATTGAGATTTTCTGCAGTGAAGAAATTCTACCTTAGGCAAAATCCGACTTTTCACCGCGCAATCAGTTTTGCCCAGATCACTCTGCTCATCCCCACCCAGCATTGCCTAAAATCCTCATACATTCCAGTCGGGGGGGGGGGGGGGGGGGGGGGGGGTTACATCTGGCACATGTTAGGTGTCGGGAACCTTTGGCAGTCTCATGTTTCAGAAAACAAAATGAACTTGCTCTGCTAAAACTGCACCACTCTGATATCAACCAGTTACAAAAATCTTTTCACGTGTTCTGCTATCAACTGCCAAGCTGCAGCAGCTGATAGATGAAGTGGGACAGGCCATGTGATCTCACTGATCAGATACTTATTTTCAATGGGGTTTTATACAAGAATTTGACAATTCAATCTTAGGCCCCTTTCATACATGCGGACCGCTCATTTCATCAGTTCAGTCCTTTTTTGAAAGATTGAACCCCTTCTTGCCCCTCTCAGCAGCCCTTTAATGCCTGGCTTCCCCATCATGTGACTGGTTCTCTCCGTGGTCACATGATCAGAAGCCGTGAATGAGAACCGTCAGTGACTGGTTGGTCAGAGTGCTGGGAGCGCGCAGTAAGCACACAACCTCAGGCCGCCGTCAGCACTGCTGTTAGAAACCATGGGGCCCAATACAGCCAACCTGACGGGGCCCCTCCCCAAAATTAACAGTTTACTATGCTTCAGTTATGATAGAACACAGTGAGTGGTCGTATCGATCACTCATTGTGTTCCTTCAGGAAGGAAAGGGGCTGGTAGATATGACATTTACAGAACCCTTCCCCACTCTATCTTAAAGGATCTCAATATGTGCTTGCAGCTGCCGGTGGGAAGGAGAGGAGGGAAGCCAGAAGCTCTGCGGGGGGGGGGGGGGGGCGTGACCAGCAGGGAGAAATGTATGGTGCACAGGGAGGGTTATCAGTGGGGGGGGGGGGGGGGGAGAATTACCGACATTGATCCCCTGCATGTCTCTCTGCAGCAGCCATAGGTCTCAACTGTCCCCGATTTCAAGGGACTGTCTCTGATTTGGAGCAATGTCCCTCTGTCCCTCATTCCTCCTCATTTTGGTCTGATTTATATAGCTGTTTATAAAATGCATTTTTTATCTTTCAAAAAGTGTTTCCCAGTGCCAAACCTTTTATCCAAATTCTAAATTGCTGAATTTGTACATTTTAAAAGCCAATATAAAGGAATAGTAGTGGTAAAAAATAAAAAGCGCTTGTGGATTTAATTCGTCTTTTTTTGGGTTGAGTCTCCTTTAACGGGGTGTGGCAGGGGGCGTGTCCTATGCCTACATACATTTGCTAGTAGGTGTCCCTCATTCCCATCTCAAAATGTTGGGAGGTATGGCAGTGGCTGAAAGCTGATGGTAGGAAGAGGAGAAGAAGCCGGCTTTCAGCTGCATCTAGTCCCCTGATATAATCACGCGACGTAACGCGTAGGGCATCACGGACCAGAAAGTGATGTAGGAGACCCTCATACTTGATTTACCAAGGCATTTTTTTCTTATATTTGATGTAAGAGTTACTATTTTTAAATAAATTCACTGGTTTTAATTACCACACTATGGGAGATTACTTTGTCTCACCCAAACATACGAATTTACTTTACTACTACCATACTCTACTTTACTCACCCTAACATACGAATAAGCGTGGCGGAATGTGCCTTAAAAGGGACCATTAACATGCATTACCTTGATACATCTGACAGTTTCAGTAATAAACCCCCCCCGGTGGTGGTGGCAATTACCCTCCCTGCCCACATCCAATTCACCCTGCTGGGCCCTGTACAGGAGGACCGGTAGTACCCCCTTATTCATGGTCCTTGCCACCATGGATGCATATGCGAAGTGGTAGAGCATTAAAACACACTATTCCTGCCACTGCTCATATGCATTATGTGGTTGGGAAACACTCAGGCAGCTCACAAGGCAGACCTAAGATCAGACCTTTGCACCATGCACACCCTAATGTGTTGTATGGGACCCCAATACACTACCACAGGGGAACTCCCCCACCCCCTGTGTGCCTCCAAACAGGAAGTGAAGGGAAATCTCCGCAATGGAACAGAACCCCCCCCCCCCCCCCAAAAAAAAACCTAAATGCAATTTTAACCCATTCAATTCTACAATACTTTAATTCACCCAAACTGCTATGAAATGTTCCCAGAGAGTGTCATCTGTATGCTGGTTCTTGTAGTTCCCCAGCCTCCTCCTAGCACACACGGACCCCCCCGAACCTTCACTAGTTACATATTTACAAAAGTACACAAAGTTATCAGAGAAAGAGGAAGCATTTCTACTTCCTGCCTGATAGAGGAAAAATGTTCCATGGATGCCAGATTACAAGTAACGGCCGCACGGCGCTCTGCAGCCACCCCTCCCCCGTGTCCTCTTATGGCCGCACTCAGGACATTTTTACATGAAGAACCTGACAGTCTGTGCACAAAAGGAACCCAAAGGAAGCCGACGTCTGCATGAATACATTCCTGAAATGTCAAAATATACAGTAATAGTATCTTTGTTCAGAAACGCTCAACCTTTTATCATTAAAAAAAAAAAAAAGAAAAAAAAACACCCCCTGAGCCCCAGTCCAGTGACTTTGCCTAGGCTGAGATTATGTCATCACTCTGCTGCAGGCAGGAGGAAGCATTTCCTCAGTCTCCTCTCCAGTGATCAGACTGTACATTGTAACTTTGCAGCAGGCAATAAAGGTGAGAGGCTGTAGCAGGGGCTGGTCTGTGTTAGACATTTTTAAACATAGCCAAGAACTGCACAGACACCAGGATTTATAGGACTGTGTCATTGCAGAGATAACGTCTCAGTCCAGGAAGTGGATGGTGACCCTCAGTGATGCCTGAACAAAGATGGCTCCATCCTTCTGGAAAGTAAAGCAGATGAATGCATTGTCTGGAGGAGTACTGTGATCTCCATGACAGGTAATAAATACCTGGAAGGGTCATACTCACCCATTACAGAACATGGATCTAACTCAGACATAATGTTCACAAAAGCCAGCTATAGGTTCCTAACTTAAATAGCATATCTTCTAATGTGATTGTTGTATCTTACTCTACCTTGTCATCACCCTCTAGAGAAGTGGTCATCAACCCTGTCCTCAGGGCCCACTAACAGGCCAGGTTTTATGTATTACCTTAGGGAGGTGCAGACTAGAATACTGCAATCACTGAGCAGCAAATGATATCACCTGTGATGTATTTCAGTTATCTTACAAACCTGGCCTGTTAGTGGGTCCTGAGGACAGGGTTGATGACCACTGCTCTAGGGCAAGCACTAGGAGCCAATCACCTTGTTTTGCAGTGCACATGGGCTGTCATGCCAATACAGGATCTCAGTGACCAGTGATGACCTCATTCACCATGTGTTCTGCTTCAAATGCCTTAGACCCAGTCTGTCCGGACAGTATGGTCACTTGCTGACTTGGCACCAATCAGAGGCAGCTTAACTCTTCAATAAGTCACAGAGGTTGAATCCAACATAATTTCACTTCAGATAACTGCAGTACAGAGGATGTTTTTTCAGTCTTTTAAAGTGTAAGAAAACAACAATTTTCCAAAGCCCTTTGTCTGCAAGGTTTTAACAAAGACTATGGGAACAAGGAAGAAATGGGAGGGTCTAGCTACGAATGAACTAACTAGCACTAAACAGGAGAGGACAGCGGGAGAAACTAAAAATCACAAAACGTCCACTATGTCATCATACTACTGAACAATGCTAACCTGATGCATCTCAATACAACAGAAAAAAATATGTGAAGGTGGGGGGGGCAGAACTCCATGGTTCTGCTGTTTGCCGGAGGTATGTTGGTGACCAAGTTGCCAACTTCCCTGTAGTAGAGAATAGAGATTGTATAGCAGGAGTGTCCGGATTACAAGACTGGCTGAACAGAACACAAAACCTTTGTCCAGTCACATTATCCACATCAATGAATTTCAGGTGGATATGTAGCAGTATCGTGCAGTTACTGCTTTAACTCCTCAGTTCTGAATATAAAAGGATTGTACAGCACTCCACCCTCTGACAGCGCCATGAGTAACCAGGTAACACGGCTTCAGTATGCAAATAATAGGAAAATCCTGGCCGGGGAGGTTGTTCACATTTCTAGAGCTGCAGCCTGACCTGTTTTCAGGTCTCCTCTGAATATCCCATAATTCATATCTCTTCCATCCCCCGATCTGTGCTCTGACCCACATACCGCCTCCCCTGGTGATATTTAAAGGACAACTCCGACCTAAATATAAAAATCCATCTCTTCTTTCTAATAGCAGACAGGTTAAAATCTCTAAAGAAAACCCAATTACAGTTCTCCATTCTGAGGCTGGGAGGCCTGAGAATCTGTCAGCTTCCCAAACCAGAGATACGCAATTTGTGGTCTGTCCCCGCCCTTTGTCAAGATCATTGGAGGACAGTAGGCGCATGTGCCCGCCCACACCACAGAGGAGGAGGGGCCACACACAGCTCCCAAACTTATAATGTCTTATGTGTATGACTGTTAGCCCCTTGTACACACGGTCGGACATTCCGACAACAAAAATCCATCGGATTTTGTCCGAAACTGGTGTTGCATACACACAGTCGGACAAAGTTGTCAGAAAATCAGATCGTTCAGAACGTGATGACGTTATTTCCTTATGACAGGACTAGGTTCAGGCTAGTAGCCAATAGCTTTGGTCTTGTAATTTGATCTGAGCATGCGTGGAACTTTGTCCAATCCGAATTCTCTAAAAACGATCAGACAAAGTCCAATCAGATCAATCATGTTGTCAGAAAATTTTATAGCCCAGCTCTAAAACTTTGTCGGTCGGATATTCCGACAGAAACAGTCCGATGGAGCGGTTTTCCGTCAGAATGTTCGACTGTGTGTTAGGCTTAGAGTGATGGAGACCCCATAAACTCTCCCCCACCCCCCCCCCCAAGAGTGGGAGCTCGTTATTCTGCCACTGACATGGTTGTGTTAACATCAGCTTAGACACAAGAAGTCTTTAACAGAGTTATTGTCTATTTTGGGGTGGTTTTTGCCTCGCCCACTTCTACGCCCTATATATACCCATTAGTTCAGACCTCTGACCATACACTACATAATCTGATTTTGTACAATCTCTATTGGATCTGCCATCAACCTGTAGTACAGGGGCCTGCCCGACTAGATATACCATATGTATCGGAGTATAACACGCACCCCAAGTTTAAAGGAAAAAAACTTACATTTAAATGCCCATCAATGCAGCCTTTACAGTGTCCATCTGCAGCCTTGTCCATCATTGCAGAATGATCAGTGTCCATTTGCAGCCTTGCCCAGTGCCATTTGCAGTCTTGCAAAGCACAGTTTGCAGCCTTACCCAGCGCCGTTTGCAGCCCTCCCCAGCGTCGTTTGCAGCCTTGCCCAGTGTCATTTGCGGCATGTAAATAGCCTTGCCCAGCGCCATTTGCAGCCTTGCCCAGCGCTGTTTGTAGCCTTGCCCAGTGTCATTTGTGGCATGTTTAAATTTCCCGCCACTGAGATGGAGCCTGTGTGCTCGTCTCGCAGTCCCGCCCAACCATTTTATTGTACAGGGGGGAGTGTTTTCCTTTCTCAACATATGTGGAATTACGCTTTAAGCTTTGTAAAATAAAACAAAAAAACTGTGAGCTAATGGCTACCCATCCACAGCTGCACCAGCCTTTGCACTCTCCAGTTTTAGTAAATCAACCACATTGTGTCTTATTATGTGTGCCTAGGGAAATGTTTTGTTTTTTTAGCGGTTGTATATTTGAGCTATTTTAGATAATGTGTTTTTTATGTGTACCTTATTAGTGTTGTAGATGTATTGCTATGTCTTGTTTTTTTGTAATGTCTTGTATTTTTTAAAAGTTTGTAAAAAAAAAAAAAAAAAAAAGAAGAAGAAGGATATAAAAAGATATATTTTAAAAAAATAGTTTAAAATAATTGTAGCAATTTAGATTTGTGATTGCAGAACTGTGAAATAAATGCTAACCCCCCCCACCCCCCCCCCCCCCCCAAAAAAAAACACATTAAGATACCGGAACGCATGTAATGCACTGCAAACATCATAAGTAATGCCCACAAAACATGATACCAATGCCACTGCAAATGTACCACAAAACACACTGCAGACACATGTGGAGCTTCACAATAAACATGGGGAATGTGGTGTAGACAAGCCTTATGTGATACACAGTTGATTGCATGTTCAATGCAGTATGAACAGAAATGCAGGAAAAAATAATAAAAAATAATAAAATATGATTGTATCTCAATGAGCCCAGGTTACACCACTGTTCTGCTTTCATGTGCAGGGCAGGGCAGGACAAGGGGTGGGCAGGAGGGGCACTGTGATATTATGTAAGGTTCGGAGGCATCACAAGGAGATGGGGGGGGGGATTTGTGTTGGGATGGAGAATTTGGGGGTGTGGCAGGAGGCAAGAAATTTGCGGCAGTGTGCTATGAGTGGCAATTTGTGTGTGTGTGTGGGGGGGGTCCGGTTTGTGTTGAGAGAGGAGATGAGGAAGATACAATTTGTGCTTAAAAAAGGTAATATGGTGGGGGGGGGGATTATTGGGGGGTATTTGTACTAGGAGGGAAAATTTGAGGGGGGGGGGGGGGTAATGTGTGATAGGGTGGGGGATTAGGGAGTGGAATTTGTGCTGGAAGGGGGGACTTGTGCTCGAGGGGAATTTTGAGGGATAGAGGATATGTGTTAGAAAGGGGGAAATATATATTTTAATTTGGGGGGGGGGGGGGGTTGTGCTCGGAGTATATGTGGAATGGGAGGATTTTAACCAAGCATGCAGATAAGCACTCAAATGTTGGAGGGGAGGGAATTTTGCTGACACATATTGTGTGCTGCATTTCTTCACAATGGAATGCACATGAGCACACTGGAAATGTAACTCAGGAAAAAAAAAATTGCAAAAAAACATACTGCAAACAATTTACAAACGCATGCAGAAGAAGCACACATGGGGATTGCAGTGTAAACCAGTCCTGATACAGAATTTATAATCAGAGTAATATACTTTGTTGCAAGTTTTCTTAGTACAAATGTAACGTAGTTTGTAGTATCACCAACATGCCTGTCGTAAAAATTCTCAATCTTTTTTATGATACATATTTTCATACAGAAGACTTATTAGAAGTATCAGTTGGCATATTGTGTCTGACATTTCTGGATAGGATATGCTGGAAAGGTGGAGTGTGCACACTCCTGGTCTACATCACACATGGAATTGAGTCCTCTGCTGTAAGAACACTTTGGCTTTCTACAGAATTTAAAATAAAAAAAGTATCACGGACAGTACTCAATTTTCTCTGTACAGAATTTAAGAAACTAAAGCTGTCCATACACAGAATGCATATGAGCCATGGGTGGCATGGTGGGCACCCTCCAGCCTGACGCTTCAATCTGAAAATCAAAAATGTCGGACTATCAGCTGCAGTTACTGTTTGGGTACTCTGACAGCTGCAGGTGCTGGCTGTCAAGAGATCTGATCTTATAGTATATGGCCGGCTTATCCAGAAAACTGTAACATAAGGAGAAGATTTGATGGGAGTATGCCAGCAGAGCATGGAGGGTGGTGTGGACACAGAACGTGGTGAATCTGGGGAGGACGTGGAGGCTCTGGGGATATGGAACGTTGTGGCTCTGGGGACACAAAAGGTGGTGGCTCTGGGGACATGAAAGGTGATGGATCTGGGGGAGGACATGGAGGCTCTGGGGACACGAAAAGGTGGTGGCTCTGGGGACAAGATTGTGTGAACATCACGTGGGACTTTATACACTTTTATGGATGAGCTATAGAGCTGCACGATTCTGGCTAAAATGAGAATCGCGATTTTTTTTTTTTTTTGCTAAGAAGATAGATCAAGATTTGCTCACGATTCTCGCTGTGTTTCATTTTATTCAAAGTGTATTTTTTCCCCAACAGTTTGCGTTTGAAAGACCTCTGGGCAAATACAGTGTATCATAAAATATTGCAACAATTGCCCCTTTATTCCCTAGGGTCTCTGCTAAAATTTAGACTTTAAAGTGGTTAAACTTCCTGCATTTACAGTTGTTGAAAACTTGGCAGACTGCCCAGACTTTGTTTTACAAACAAGTGTATGCCTTTGATCTAAGAAGGAAGGTTGGTTACAATGTTTCATATTCTAAACTTGGCAGACTGCCTGGATGTATGTTTGTTTTTGACAGAGCAGATAGTTTCTCCACTTGTTATAGGAAAGTCAGAAAACTCAGCAATATAAATCATCGGGGGTGGGGGGGGGGGGGGGGGTGAATCGAGATCGCAATTTTTTTAAACATTTAATTGTGCAGCTCTAATGGAATCACAATCACAAGGAAGCAATAGTTCCCCCCCCCCCCTTTTTTTTTTATCATTCTGACTGCAGCCTTCCCGTCAGTCTTGCACAGTTGCACCCGCGCTCCTCTCCTGTACTGAATTTACTTACTCGGGTTTCCCTGCACACTGAGCTTCTCAAATTAGAAGCTGTAGCAATTCAGATGGACCCTGCCTCATTTCCTAGCTGAAGGACGTCCTGCATCACCTAGCACTTTCCTCATCAGCTTCACTGTCCCTGGCCCACCCCTTTCACTTGTTGATTACAGCCGACTAGGAACTGCTCTCCTTCAGACTGACATCCACCCATTAAGGCATAGAAGCACAGCAACCCAGTGATGACATCATAGGGTCTAATGCAAGGGTAGGCAACCTCGGCACTCCAGCGGTGGTGAAACTACAAATCCCATCATGCATCCGCCTCTAGGACTCATGCCTGTGATTGTCAGGGTCTTGCAAAGTCTCATGAGACTTGTAGTTTAATAACAGCCAGAGGGCCGATGTTGCCTACCCCTGGGCTAATGTAATGAAAACAGAAAGGATTTATTTAAAATAATTAGTCTGCTGATGAGCAGGAAAGAAGAGAAAAAAAAAATACAAGCAGAATAAACTTCAGCTTTAAAAAAAAAACACAAAAAAAAAAAAAAAAAACCTCTACTATCCCAGAACTGGGTTGATGGCCAAACCATCGTAAAGCACAAAAGAAAACAAAAAACTCCCCAGGCACAGTCTGTCTTCCTGACCCAATTCCATCACACTATTTTCCCCACAGCTATAGGTGCACTCTACAGCAGAACTGGCATGACCGAAATAGACTGATGATCCTAACCATGTCCTGAGCAATGGAAGCCCTGCTTGTACTAACTCTGGAACAAGCATGCAGCCAGTGAAATCCCAACACCTGTTCTAGTTTCAGAGTCCTAAAGTACTGAACTCTTTGGCTCAGCATGACCTACAGCACAGATCAGAGAAAAAAAAATATTCTACAAAAGCCTCAGATGAAGAGCAGAGCAGGCTGGAGTCTGGGGATTCATTAGTGGATGTACAAGCTGAGCGCCAAGGTCAGGACCTGAACATCGTGTTAACAAACGAGGATCAGACAACTGCAAAAACGTTAATCAGAGGGTCTCCTACAGCACCAGAGAGGCTTCTGTAGGGTTTCTACCATCCACATCCCCCTTTTCCCCCCACTTTCTACAGAAACTTAGGGGCTTATTCACATACAGGTGTTGTAGTAAAGGGACTGCTGATGCAATGCACTTCAATGGAACACAAATGCAGGGCTGCTGTTAGAAATTAAGGGGCCCCGTACAGCCTACCTGGCAGACCCACTGAATATATCAAAACAATATTTTTACTAAAAATACACTATCATCATTATTAGCAGACACAAACATTACGGAGAACCTGTATGAATCAGCTCTTTAAAAAAAAAAAAAAATTGTGTACATTTTTATAATTATTTTATATTACAATGTTTAAAAAAAAATTGTTACAATATATTTTTATTTTTTTACAGGACAGGGAAGCTTGTAGTCCCACAGGAGGGGCAGCACAGTGATGGGGGGAATCAGAAGCAGGCACAACAAAGAGGGGGGATCCTTGCAGGGGAAGCAATACAGGAACGATGCCCTGTATCTGTGTCTCTCCCTGCAGCAGCTGAGACCTGACGAGAGGGGAGAGAAATCAGCTTTCAACTGCTGCAGGGAAAGACACAGACACAGGACATCCTTCTGTAATTGTTCCTCCACACCAATTCCCCCAGCTGTTCAGGCACCCCCTGTGTGCCCGGGCCCCCTACAAGAGGTCTGGTGGCCTGGCTCTTATCGGCAGTCCTGCACAAATGTGTTCCTCCACTGCAGCAGCAATTGTTTTTAATATCACCTCATTGTACCTGCGCTGCATTGCACTGCAACACAGTACCATGCATTGTGGCATGCTGCGTCAGAAAAAATGCACGCATCAGATTTTTTTGGTCCATTGGGGTGCACTAAATGTCCAGTTCACTAGAAGGGGCTGCATTGACATACATGTGGGACAAGGACAGATGAATACACAAATGCAACACATGGGACTCGATGTGCTCACCTGAAGAAGATTAAAGTGTCTCTAAATCCAAATCCAATTTTTTACTTTAATGCATTACTTCAAAAATACTTACCTGAGTTCCAGTTTGATCCAGCGCTGTGTCTGTCTGCAGCAGTGCGGGTTCTCTCTCCCTCTTCACAGGCTCACACATTGGCTTTTGCTGCTGTCATAAAAATGCTGTGAGGAAGGAGTGGGGGGCAGGGCTGAGATGTGTGTGTATAGATGCACACAGCCCAGTTCAGAAACAAGCCTGCAGGTGTGCCCCATATCACTTAGCTTCCTATGGTGGTGCAGGGAGAGGAGGAGAAGCCAAGAGCATGGACGGGGACGGGGGAGAAGCCAACATGGATGTGGACAGGGGAGAAGAGGAGATTTGGGGCTGCTTTGTGCAATAACATTGTACAGAGCAGGTAAGTATAACATGTTTACAACCACTTTCAAGATAATCAACATGAAAACGCATTAAAAACAGTGAATGTATATGCGTCAATGTGCAGTGAAAAATTGATGAAACCGGAAACACAAAAGGAGTGAACCTTACAGCCTGTTCACATGCTTTTTTGAAAACAGCTTTTTTTTTTTTTCCACCTCCATGCTTTTGAGACTCATTGAAGTCAATGGCAACTAAAGAAAATGCATGTATGGGTTGCGGTCATACATAAAAAAAAAAGTAAATGAATAAATAAAAAAAATGAATGTATGATGCATTTTGGTAACAAACCTGAGTAGTTTTGCTGCCCCAACAAGAAAAACACATCATGCATGAGAATGCCTGAAATTCACACTAATGCAGGAAAATAGAGACTCAAAAGGTATGCCTTAGGCCGCGTACACACGGGCGGACTGTCTGACGGACTTGGTCCGCTGAAATGTGTTTCAGCGGACAGTCCGCTCGTGTGTGGGCTTCAGCTGACTTTTTCAGCGGACAGTCTGGCGGACTAAGTCTTTCGGATTTCCGTAATATTGTCCGTCCAAACTTGGTTTCAGCGGACAGTCCGCTCGTGAGTAGGCAAGTTGGACGGACTAAAGTATGGCGCATGCTCAGAAAGGATTTACACGGCCGAAGGTTGCATTGCAGTGTATTGGACGTCGTATTTCTAGTCCCGTCGTACGTGCTGTACACGTCATCGCGCAAGCTTTCAGCGGACTGTCTGTTCATCGTGTGTGGTCAAGTCCGTTCATTCAAAAGTAGGACGGACTGTCTGTCGGATTGTCTGACGGACTTAGTTGGACGGATAGTCCGCCCGTGTGTACGCGGCCTTAGCTTAGGGCAATGATAGGGAACTTTGGCACTTCAGATGTTTTGGAACTACATTCCCCCATGATGCTCAACTACACTGCAGAGTGCATGAGCATCATGGGAAATGTCGTTCCAAACCATCTGGGGTGCCAAGGTTTTCCATTACTGCCTTAGAGTGTCAAACTGATGCCCTCCAGTTGTTGCAGAACTACAAGTCCCATCATGCCTCCCCATGAAAAGATTTAAGATTTTCCCATCACTTCTGTCTCGTGACAATGGTCAGTAGGGCAAATAGAGACAGTGACCCTCCCCAGCGGGACCAGACTTCACCAATCCATCAACCCCCCCCCCCCCCATCAAGAACGATTTCATTTGAGAAGAACAAAGTTCCTAATTTTTTTCCTAATTGAGAACAAATACAAATCAAAAAACAGAGAGACTTACAGAACACAATTAGGATTACAATGCAATCTTTGATCTGTTACAGAGATATCCTGCCAGAACTTCCAGCATAACCAGAAATACAGCATGTCCAAATGAATTCCGAGTAAATACAAGAGGTTTACATTTGTGAATAATAGGTGCAAATATCAATTTTTATGAATGATAAAATGAGTATTATACAAAATAAAATTATGAATTGTATCATTTACAATTGTATATAATAATAATTATATATAAAATATAATAAAATGATAATTAGTTAATTGTATAAATACTACTACTATTTTCTTTTATATCTTTATCATATCATCATATATTCTCCAAAAAAAGTCTATTCTTCCATCATTGATTGGTGTATTTTTATATGGTTTTTTCATTAAGGTTGTAACCAATAAATTATACAAATATATAAAATGAATGCCAAGATTGTAAACTCTAACGAGCAGGGTCCTCTGATTCCTCCTGTATTGAATTGTATTGTAACGGCACTGTCTGCCCTCGTATTGTAAAGGGATGCGCAAACTGTTGGCGCTATACCAGTGGTCCCCAACCTTTTTGGCACCGGGGACCGGCATTGTGGATGAAAATTCTGGCAAGGCCCGGGGGAAGGGGGGGGGGATGGCCTGTTTGGTCGCATGGGGGACGATGCAGCTTTTTGCGGCCAATTTGTCAGGAAATGGCTGGTGAATGTCACCAGATGCAGATTGCCACGTCACCAGATGCAGATTGCCACAGACACATGCCACCAGATGCAGATTGCCACATGCCACCAGATGCAGATTGCCACAGTCACTTGCCACATGCCACCAGATGCAGATTGCCACATGTCACCAGCCACATGCCACCAGATACAGATTGCCACAGTCACTTGCCACCAGATGCGCATTGCCACAGACACATGCCACCAGATGCAGATTGCCACATGCCACCAGATGCGCATTGCCACAGACACATGTCACCAGATGCATATTTCCACAGTCACTTGCCACATGTCACCAGATGCAGATTGCCACAGTCACTTGCCACAGCCACCAGATGCAGATTGCCACATGTCACCAGCCACATGCCACCAGATGCAGATTGCCACATGTCACCAGATACAGATTGGCACAGTCACTTGCCACCAGATGCGCATTGCCACAGACACATGCCACCAGATGCAGATTGCCACAGTCACTTGCCACATGTCACCAGATGCAGATTGCCACAGTCACTTGCCACAGCCACCAGATGCAGATTGCCACAGTCACTTGCCACAGCCACCAGATGTAGATTGCCACATGTCACCAGATACAGATTGCCACAGTCACTTGCCACATGCCACCAGATGCGGATTGCCACAGACACATGCCCCCAGATGCAGATTGCCACAGACACATGCCACCAGATGCGGATTGCCACAGACACATACCCCCAGATGCAGATTGCCACAGTCACTTGCCACATGCCACCAGATTCAGATTGCCACAGACACATGCCTCTAGATGCAGCATCTTAAATGCAAATTGTCACTAAGCACAGAGGCAGTGCAGTGGTGTGGAGTGGTGGGTTCTGCGTGAGAGAGAACAGAGGTGATGCGGGGCGGGCTGTGAGAGATGATGTAATCTCTCTGCTCCCCCGCTTCACCTCCAACAGTATACTGGCAGGGCTGTGTTGGCAGAACAGCGGTGATGTGGGCGGAACAGCGGTGATATGGGCGGGTGGTGGGAGATGATGTCATCTCTCTGCTCGCCTGCTTCACCCCCAGCAGTGTAGCGGCAGGGCTGTGTGGGCGGAAGTGCGGTGATCGCTCTGCTCACCGCCGCCGCATCTCAATGCACACTTCGCGGCCCGGCTGCAAACGGGCTACGGCCCGGGGGTTGGAGACCCCTGCACTATACAAATCCTGTATAAATAATAATATTCATTATTAAAGCACGTGGTGCAGATGTGGAGGCATTACGTCATCCATTCCAGATCTGCATGAAATGCTGGTGAGCCTCTATGGGTATAGCTTTTCCTTACAAAACGTAAAGGGAAACCAAATCATTTGATGTAGGGGGATTATGGTGTGGGGTTATTTTCAGGGGTTGGGTTTGGCCCCTTCTTCCAGTGAAGGGAATTCTTAAGGCTTCAGCATACCAAGATATTTTGGAAAATTTCATGCTCCCAGTTTTGTGGGAACAGTTTGGGGATGGCACCTTCCTGTTCTAACATGACTGCAAACCAGTGCACAAACAAGGTCCATGAAGACATGGATGAGCGAGTTTGGGGTGAAGGAACTTGCCTGGCCTGCACAGAGTCCTAAACTGAACACAATCTAACACCTTTGGGATGAATTAGAGTGGACACTGCGAGCCAGGCGTTCTCATCCATATCAGTGCCTGACCTCACAAATGTGCTTCAGGAAGAATGGTCAAACATTGCTATAGACACACTTCTAAACCTTGTGGACAGCCTTCCCAGAAGAGTTGAAACTGTTATAGCTGCAAAGGGTGGGCCAACTCAATATTGAACCCTACGGACTAAGACTGGGATGCCATTAAATTTCATGTGCGTGTAAAGGCAGGTGTCTCAATACTTTTGGTAATATAGTGTAAGTATCTGTGCTCCAAATGTGTGTCTCAAGGCTTTGTTTTCAGGTTTGGTTGGAGCATACTGATAATTTCTAGTCAGTTTGTGAAACTTCCATAAACACTAATAAAAGTTTATATAAAAAGTCAGAGCTTTTTTTTTTATTAATAGAGTAGTGCACAGTTATCCCGCGTACACACGACTGGACTTTCCGGCAAAATAGGTTATAAAATAGTCCGATCATTTTTCTTTAAAAAATTCCAACGGACCTAGAAATAGAACATGTTTCAAATCTGTCCAACAGACTCAGTTCCTATCGTTTGTATGCTGGTCCGATGGACCAAATGACACAAGGGCAGCTATTGGCTACTGACTATTGAACTTCCTTTTCTAGTCCCGTCGTACGTCATCATATTCAAAATGAACGGACTTTCGAACAGACTTAAGTCCGTTCGGAAGTCCGTCTGACCTTTTCTGTTGGAAAGTCCGGTCATGTGTATACGGCATCAGAATCCCTGTTCTTTTTGCTGACAGGAAGTGATAGGAAACCCAACAAGTTACAGTGGTCTCCAGAACAGGAATAGAGGGAAAATCCTCCAATGGGGACACCCGTTTCGGTGACTACTGTCCAAGAGTGGACTTTTTCTACTTTGTTGTATCTGAAGTGAAGGGAAATCTCCTCAATGGGACACAGATGATAAAAATTACCTTTAATATACTGTAAGACACATTCACATAACATCAGCTTTATGTGTAGCCAGTACTTAGAGCAGCCTTTCCCAACCTTTTCAACACAGAGGAACCCTTGAAATAGTTCTCAGGTCTCGGGGAACCCCTGCTAAAAATGAGAAATCTACAACTCGTGATACATTAGTGTGATGGTCAGTGGGAAGAATGGTCCTTACACTTGTGGCCTTTGGGTAGCTAAAAAGATCAATGGTGTGAGTGGGAACTTATCTGAGAGGCAGAAATTGCCCAATGCTGAAGGAACCCCTAGCAACCTCTAGAGGAACCCTGGTTGAGAATCACTGACTTAGACCATACTGGCACAACATGCTGAAACGTGTAGCTCCAATCCTCACCAGCTGATATAAATATTATGGAATATCATCAACTTGAGGATCTCCCTTCCATAGAGAGTGACAGTGCCCCCTCCTCCGTCTGCCCGACAAAGACAATACCATGAATAATACATTGGCTGAATCAGAAACATTTTTCACAAGTCTCTTCCGTTGTGGAGCTGAAGTCAAAGTGAGCACCATCATTAATTTATGAGCTGCCAGTATATTCCACCATGAGAGGGGAAGAGATGCCATAAATATTACATGAGGCCTCTAGATGGCTCTGGATTGGGCTTAGCATCAATACACAGCAAGTTGTTTCACAAAGCTCGCCATCACTTTGTTAAAAGTTGAAGTTTAATTTGCTTTTATTTTGTGATTCCTCCTCCCTACTGCCCCCTCAATGAAAATTTAAAAAAATTTAACCTTTCCATTATCACATATTTTTTTTTAAACCCAGTGGGTCTAAAAAAATCATCATGGGGTCTCAGTGCTTCTTTATGCAGCGCAGACAGATAATGGCTGGTGGGAGGAGCCAGCAGAGTGCCGTACACGGCTTCCTGAAACCATCAAAGCACCCGGTCTCAGTACTCCTCTAGAGTCTTCCCTCTTGATGTAAGCAGGGGATTGGCTCTTGGAAGGAGCTCTGCAAATATCAAAATGCCTTGATGGGAGGAGTGGGAGTTCCTAGGCAGGCAGAATTTGCATGGAGACCACACTAGGCAATACCCACATGTGATGCCGAATCTTCATGATTTAAAAATCCAATGAATGACAGGTGCATGCCAGGGACAGTCAGGCTTCCAAGTAGAACACCAGAGGGCCCCCCTTTTAAGTGCAGTGTTATAGCATTTATTAAATCCAAATCCAAAGACTTATCACAACTCACAGAACTTACGGCCACCTTCGGCTAAGCCACCTTCTTAGTAGAGGAGGTGTAGATCACGCTGGAGTGACTCGATCAGTCCCTGCTGTAGGTTATGTAGAATACTGGGCAGATGGGAAAAGTTGGTTTCCAGAGGTTCATGCCCAGTTGGAGGAAAAGGTGGTGGTGAGCCCTATTAGGGGCCTGGGCAGCTAGCTTGGGGTACAGCCTTGTGGTCGTCTCCACGTTTGCTTGGAAAGAAGTGAAAGTAAAGGAGTGCCCAGTATCCAGTAAATGCAGGTATTAAAGATGTTTTATTTATTTGATGTTTCAGCAATAAAATGAAGCCTACGCATTCAGGGGACTTAGGGCCCCCCTTCATCAGGGCTGCTAATAAAAGTTGTCCCGTTTGGGGGGTTCCTTTGGCACATAGATTGGACCGATAGATGTCCAGACACTGACTGTGTGTTCAGAGGCAGCATTGAGAGAGGAATTTGGCACCAGGGATTTGAAAATTTCGATATGCCAAAGGCACCCCCCCCCCAACAGGACCATTTTTTAACAACTTTTATTAGCAGCCCTGATGAAGGAGAAGTCCTTAGTCCCCCCAAAAGCGTTGGCCTATTTTAATGCTGAAACCTCAAATAAAACATCTTTAATAAGCCAGCTTCTGTCAGACTTGGTGCAGCTTCTAGTGCACACTTTAAAAAGCTCAGTGTGCAGTGAACCCAGAGTGGGACTCAGGGTACTGTATATTTGGGGGGGCGGCAAACAAGAGACTTGCCCTATCCAGCAGCTTTGCTTCTTCCTGCGTCTCTTCCTCCTCCATGGCGGCAGCTCCCTCCTCCTTCCCTCGGCGACCAATACAAATCGCTTCTTCTCTCAGCTAATCGGGTCTTAAGACATGCTTCCTGATTGGCCAGGAGGAGAATCAGGAAGACAATAGCGATTATTAATTTCGCTATTGTCACACAACTGGGTGGGCTCAGGACCGAGTCCACCCTTTTTCAAAGCCAATTAGAGCCTCATGCTCTAATCATGTGCTTAAAAAAAAAAAACCTTTGGAATCCATGCATCTGGTGCCCTGCATGTAGATTAGGGGCTGGATGCATGGATTGGGGGGGGGGGGGGGGGCGGCTACTGATTAGCATATTATTATGCCAACTGTTTCCCATTTGATACCCATTCACTTCCAGTCTTAAACACAAGAAGAGGAAAGACGGAATCTGGTGTCCCCATTGGAAGATTCGCTATCTAAATTCTGTTTTTGGGGATTTTTCCCATCTATTTCGGTCCCAGGGACAGTACCAGGACAGGTTAGTCTAGTGCTCAGGGCAAGGATGTTCAACCTCCCCCACTGTTAATGCATGCCATAGAATGGGTTTTACTGTGTACATTCTTTGCCTCCCTCCTGCCCACCCCTTATCCTGGCCCTCAATCAATAAGAGGGGAAATCTCCCTGGTGAAGACAGAAATAAAACTCCACCCAACAACAATCCATCAGAAGACTAACATTCGAACAAGCAGCTACAAGTGACTACAAGTGGCTGGCTTTCTTTCATGCCCTGCCTGAAGTTGTGGATTACTTTGTAACAAATTTGTAATTTAGAACAGTTCCTACATGATGACATCTACCTCTGAACAGGGCGGTGTGATCAGGAAAGGACACTTGTATTAGACACTGAAGAAGGCCTCCTGAAAAAGCAGAACTTGGCTACCCTCTCAAGAATCTTATCAGATGTTCGTTGTCACAGATCTATAGCAGAGAAAACAAGACATGAAAGTGTCGGGGAGTTTAAAAGGGCTGAAAGGAGCCGCTCTGGGCCAGTTGGCGGAACTGTGGGGGTGGCACTGAGGATGCTGCTTAGTAAGGCTGAGCCTGGTAAAACCACAGGCCACTCAACTGCTGTACCACCGACTAATGCACCATCCACCCCCTCCCCGGTATGCTCCTGGTTCTTTAAAATAAAATAAAAAATTAGGGAGAAAAGAAAGAAGAGGACTGTCCCTTGAAATTGGGGCACTGTGACACTAACAAAGCCCAGTAATCTACAACCACCGAGATCACAGAGGGCGACTGACCACAGGCTTGGTTTAGAAAGTTAAAAAAAACATTTTTTACAAAAAAATTGTGCTATAAGCGGGCGCATGTCCAGGAGAAGTGAATGCCTCATACAATCCTCCTGCATGTGTATGACTGTTATGCCCTGTACACGCGGTCAGATTTTGATGGAAAATGTGCAATCAGATCGTGTTGTCAGAAAATCCGATCGTGTGTGGGCTCCATCTGACTTTTCAGTCTGGATTTATGACACACAAAACTTTGAGAGCAGGATCTAAAATTTTACAATAACAAAATCCGACCGTTTAAATTCCGATTGTGTGTAGACAATTCCGACGGACAAAGTGTCATGCTTAGAAAAAAAATTACCAGATGAAAGCTATTGGCTACTGGCCCGTTTATAGTCCCGTCGTACGTGTTATACTTCACCGCGTTCAGAACGATCGGATTTTCTTACAACTTTGTGTGACTGTGTATATGCAAGACAAGTCTGAAAAAATCCAATGGATTTTGTTGTTAGAATGTCCGACCGTGTGTATAGGGCAGTGATGGCGAACCTTGGCACCCCAGATGTTTTGGAACTACATTTCCCATGATGCTCAACTACACTGCAGAGTGCATGAGCATCATGGGAAATGTAGTTCCAAAACATCTGGGGTGCCAAGGTTCGCCATCACTGGTATAGGGCATTAGACCCATGGGGATCCCACAACCAGAAAACTATGCTGAGATTAAGTTCTGTAATCATTTTAATTGCAAACGCAAGATCCTTCTATTTTACAATGGGTTGTTGTCGCTGTATGTGTCTGAAATAGTATAACAGCCTCAAAGTTCACAGAGATACCATCGTCCCAAATAGTGTATATAAAAAAGAAACTGGGCATAAAGCTCAGAACAACTAAAAAAGGAAACTCAAAAAGAGAATTTCCTAATAGTTCAATGGGAACAGGGACTATTGCGGTATCATATGTTAGTCGAAAAGATCAATAAAATTCAATCATATTTTATTATAAATTAATCCACATAAAAAAATGACAAACAAACATTTACATAACAAAACCAAGATATATTCAATCCAATAAAAGGAGAACGGAATAGGTTATTACTAATCCGTCCTTTTATTGGATTGAATATATCTTGGTTTTGTTATGTAAATGTTTGTTTGTCATTTTTTTATGTGGATTAATTTATAATAAAATATGATTGAATTTTATTGATCTTTTCGACTAACATATGATACCGCAATAGTCCCTGTTCCCATTGAACTATTAGGAAATTCTCTTTTTGAGTTTCCTTTTTTAGTTGTTCTGAGCTTTATGCCCAGTTTCTTTTTTGTATGTGTCTGAAAGACCAGGAGGACCTCCAAGTCCTTCTCTCCGTTTAGTTCTAGTACAATACAAGCCAGTGTTGGTACTCCAACAGGCTGGAGTGGGCACCACACTGACACAGGTGCCAGGAGTCTTCCACTGCAAACACATGCAGCTGAGTCCTCTGCTTTTACATGGAGATCTCTTGGCAAGGTTGATATCAGGGGCTGATCATTGTTATGCTGTGTTGACTTTTAAGTGTAAACCAGGCAAATTGTTTATTATGGGTCTTGTCAGTGTTTCCATATCGTGTTTATACTGTTTAAATATCAATTGTCTTTGTTTTCAAACAAGGATTCTGTCATTTTTGATGTTGTCAGTAAAACATGCCCAGTCAATAAAATTTTCATCAGTAAAAAATGTTGGGGGGGGGGGGGGGGGCTGGCAACCCTGTCTGCCGGTACTCTGGGAAGAACTGACTTTGTTTTGTGCATGGACTTAGGTTAATATTGTAATCTTTAACTAGATCGCTTCCCGTTAAAATGAACTTTCATTCAGCTAACAGGTCAGGTTTTGTTTGTCATGTATAAATCACTAACAGATTTGATGTTACTGTGTGATGGCTGAAGAGGGCTTGATCACTAAATCAGTACAACCATCCAGGTTACACAAACTATCAGCTTTATAAGTCTGGTCATACATTATACAATTTTACATTAGATTTACCAAAAACATAATTGTTAGCAACCTACATTATGCATTGGACCTGTGCTGTCTTAGAGCATTGGGGGGGGCATTCAAAATTAATGGCACATCAATGCGTAAACGCATGTAACATCCGTCAACTCGTGTTGCAGTACTTGCAGCAGACATTATGAAGCTGAACTCCAGGCAGATATAAGTAATACAAATGAAAGAAGCTCCGCTTTAATAACATTTTATATAAGCAGTGCCCGACACTGCAAGAGACCGACAACGAATCAGGCCCTGAACAGCAGAGCTTAGACTAGGGGTGGGATGAGCAGCACAATAAGTCAATCAGCTTTGCTGCAGTGCAAAGAGCATGCTGAGATGAGAGTAACAGAGAGATAGGGTCAGGAACTCTGCTGCTTCTCCTTTTACTGTCCAATCACAGGGAGGAACAAGGGTGAATGCTATTTAAAGTGGAGCTCCACCCAAAAGGAGACGCTCCGCTTGTTCGACACCAACCCCCCTGGTTTTGACAGGTACCTGCTCCCACTTGCGGATCAGATACGTTTGTCACGGTGATATAAGAGTATGTCCAGCCCCACTTTCCTCTGCCTTCTGGGACACACACACAGGTCCCATAAGAAGGGGGGACCATTCCAAAAGCGCAGCACGACTCGCGCATTAGGAAACTGGCCATGTAGCCTGCAGGCCTCCCTCAGTGAAGATGCTGGTGCCTGTACCTGAAGGCAAGTGAAGAATCGGCTTGGGTGAGGACAGCGCTGGATCCCTGGACAGGCAAGTGTCCTAATAGTAAAAGTCAGCAGCTGCAGTATTTGTAGCCGTTGACTCTTATTTTTTTTTGAGGGGGGGGGGGGGGGGAACGGGACTAAATCTCCTCTTCAACTGCAGCAGAGGAAAAAAAATAAAAAATCAGGTCTCCTGCCCTGCTGTACAGGACTGTGCTCTGTAGAGGTGGAAGGAAGGTGCTGGACTATTTAAGCCAAAGAACAAACCTTCACAGATGTTGAATTAAGAGCAGTGTCTGTATGTGCAGCCAGTCACATACAGTATGTGCGGTGTATGTGCAGCCAGTCACATACAGTATGTGCGGTGTATGTGCAGCCAGTCACATACAGTATGTGCGGTGTATGTGCAGCCAGTCACATACAGTATGTGCGGTGTATGTGCAGCCACTGCATCCTAGATGACATGAATGGGACTGCCGGCATGTGGATAAATGAACACCTGTGCACCCCATGCAGGCAAACACGGTCCTTGCACAGGTGTATACCTGTGTATAACAAGGTCTTACTGTACTTTTCCCAGAATAGACCTCCATGTATGTGGAAATAAAGATGCATCCAGTGAAACAATTTGTCATTCATGTAACCTTGTCATTCAGCTTATTGTTTTAGGCTAAATGCCATTTTAAACATTACTCTGGCCAATGTGTTTTTTTTTTGTTTTTTTTTAGTACAGTGCATTAAAAGTAGATGAGAAAATTTAAAGGAGCATTTGTTTACTAAAAGGCACCGGGTTTGCATTTTTTATTACAACCCAGTGCTGCTGATCTCCTGCAGCCACCTCCTGTCTACATGCACTCCAGAGATGACTGCATGGTATTTCTTAGGGTAGGATTCCTGGTGGTGACAACAGTTGACAATGTTTGCATAATGTGTGTGCAAATGGCCACACAGTGTGACCATGCAGGAGTACAGTTGGGTTGACAGGGACAGAGCGTTGTCAGTGTCACCCTATAACAAGAAGCCCCCCATTGAACAGTTGTACAGGCTCGTCTTCTGTGCTTGCTTTGATTCCACTGCACACTGTGCGCAAGTCAGATAGAGCCTGCCTCTCTTTCTGGCTGAAAGACATCCAGTATCATTTACCACTTTCCTCCCTAGGCCTGTCCCTTTCATTCATTGGATGTCAGTTCCTCCAATCATGGAGGCTCAGCATCATAGGTGGGTGTTCTCCAGAGTCTGCAGGCAAATACAGCCTGCTTAGAAACACCCACATCTCCAGACTGACATCCACCCATTTTATTTTCATAACTCCTCCCTAGAGCCAGCCCACTGCTTACATCAGGGCTGAGGACTCTTCAGAAGAGTACTGAGGCCGGTGTTCTGGCAGATAGTGTCATGCCATCATATAGTGTCCGCCCCGTACTGCGCATGCACAGTACGGGGCAGAAGAAGCTTCGGAAAATCTCTGAAGATGAACGGCGCCTGCGCCGAGAGTGGAGGTGGTAGCCCCACCATCCAAGCAGACATAGGGTTGGGAAAATTAGAGGGCCCCTCTCGGGCGAGTTTCGCTCGCCACGCTTCGGGCTCGGCCTCGCTGCGCTCGGCTCTTTTATATTCCAACTCTATGTCCACTTGGATGGTGGGGATAGAACCTGGACTCACGGCGCAGGCGCCGTTCATCTTCGGGTATTTTCGGAATCTGTGTGTGCTGTGTACTGCACATGCGCAGTACACAGCGGACACTATCCAATGGGGGACCGTATATGATAGGACACCGGATTCTGGGAGGTTTTCAGGACGTTATGCTGAGCACCCTGCCGGTGATGTGTCGAATACTGTCCCCCATCTGATAATGTCCACCCTGTACTGCGCTTGCAAGGAGATTCCGAAAGTCTCCGAAGATGAGCAGCGCCTGCACCGTGAGTCCAGGTTCAAGTCCCACCATCCAAGTGGACATAGAGTTAGAATAAAAAAAAATTGCCGAGCGAAGTGAGGCTGTGCCCGAAGCGTGGCGAGCGATGCGAGGGGCCCTGTTACTATGCGCTACCGTATGTCCACTTGGATGGTGGGGCTTGCACCTGGACTCACTGCTCAGGCACCGTTCTTCAGAGACTTTCGGAGTCTCCTTCTCCGTGCTGAGCAAGCGTTGCACAGTACAGGGTGGACACTATCCGATGGCCGGACAGTTTTTGAAAGAACACTGACCCCTCCTACCAGCCATGATCTACCTGCATTGCATAGGGAAGCACAGAGGCTCAGTGATGGCATCACTGGGTATAGAATAGGGTATATAATGAAATAGAAAGGTTTAATTTAACCTGATGATGTGTATAAAGGCGGTTTGATCCTGTCTTCTCTGATCCTCCATTTTTTCCACTGTCTCCAATCCATTTGTTAATAGAACAGAGCATTGGGGGCATGCTGCACATGCTCAGTTTGGTGTGTATTGCTAGCAAGTTTTTTTTTTTTTCCTTGGGAGGGTCAGCACAGGGCCAATCAGCACTGTCCAGACAAAGGGTCAGGGGTCCTGCATCCACAAAGGACTGTCAGTGGAGAATGAAAACAACTCCTACAAGCGTTAACCAGGCACTGATAGAAGTCATAGACTGCTATATACTGCTGATGAGAAAAGGTATTTAGCAGTTTATATTTACTAAAATAATTGCATTTCCATGTTATGTGTACTGTGGGGGACCAGAGATAGTGAATGAGGGTCCTGGGTTTAATAACACTTTAACCACTTTCCACCCGGCCAATGCATATATACGGCCGGGTGGGAGCCGTCTACTTCTGATAGGACGTTCAGGAAAGTCATCGCTGAGGAGAGGAGAGCAGATCGCTGCAGCCGGCTGAGGATCAGTGAGTATGAGCTGTTTTTTACAGCTTTTTACTCACTGATTATCAGTCTAGTGTAAACACAGTCCCCACACGTCCCCAAAACATACATGTCCCCAAATGATAAAAACACATGTCCCTAATAATAAAAACATGTCCCCCACATATGTCCCACTAAAATCACATGTCCCAATGATTATCTGCACACATATGTACGTGATCACCTGCACACATATGTACATTATCATTTGCGTATATATGTCCGTGATCACACAAACCAATTATTATACACTTAACGGAATTTTTTTTACCAAAAGCATGTAGCAGAATACATTTTGGCTTAAATTTATGACAAAATTTGATTTTATTGGATTTCTTTTAAAATGGAAAGAAGAAAATATTGTTTTTTTTTCCAAATTTCCGCTTTTTTTGCGCTTATATCGCAAAAAATAAAAAACGGAGTCGTGAATAAATAACACCAAAATAAAGCTCTATTTGTGCAAACAAAATGATAACAATTTAATTTGGGTACAGTGTAGCATGACTGCGCAATTGTCACTGAAAGCGCTAGAGCGATGAAAGCTGAAAATTGGTCTGGGAAGGAAGGGGGCGAAAGTGCCCTGTATTGTAGTGGTTAAGCTTGAAATTTTGGGTCAATATACTTTGTGCACTGGCCCTTTAAATGTTGGGAGTTCAGATCCCCCCTAGAGGATAATACCTGGCAGGTAGCCAAGAATCTCCATGAAGACATTTCTCAGATGGCTCAGTGCTGCCTTCCAGAACCGGTTCCTGCATAAAATTGCAGATAAGAAGTGTGCACTGTAGAAGAAAATAGGTTACCTAATTTGAAACAGCGAGAAGAAGGAAACAAATGAGAGCAGAACCGACATTGCAACCCGCTGAGACACATTACAGCATGGTGCACATAAACGGTGTCTACACCGCTCATCATCACAGACGCACAATCAGGCAATGGTCACTGGGCAGACAAGCTCATGGCCAGTGACAATGCCATCAACCCCTCTATTTTCCCAACGGTGCCCATACACAGAAGTAACAGTCCAACAAATTGCACACTTGGGAGGTTTAACTGAATCGTATACGCTAAACACGACTGAACTAGGCCAATAAGAATTGGGCGGGCAGAGAGATATATTTTATTGCTGTGACAGCTTCATTTAAAGGGATTTTTAGATGGAAAATTTTATTTTAAAAAGATGTCAATGTTTTAGGCTGGGTTCACACTTATGTGAATTAGATGTGGGTTTTCCCGCATCCAATTCACATGACAGGAGATTGTGATTGGCTGTCAATGGAGCCGGTTCACACATCTCCGGGGCGGCTGCAGAGCGGATTGTACAGCAGTCCTGTGCGTCTTTGGCTCAGTTTCAGGACCAAATTCGAGCCCCATTTGTCCCTGAAACAGAGAACAGGAAACCCCAGCTGTGAGCCGCATCCGTATTAGGTGTGAACCCAGCCTGAGCGGTTTAAATATGTAAATAAATTGTTACAACATAAATATTGGATAAAAATTATCTGAAGAACAACTGACCTGTGCATATATATATATATATATATATATATATATATATATAATTCTTGCTCCAGGTGACCCCACACACCTAAGATGGTCATTACCCAAACCAAGCTGTCATATTGGGAAAAGTTGTCTAGGATGAGCAAATCCTTCTTGGAATCATGCGCAAATCATGCTTGGAGTTTAAGTTCCTTTTAGGCATCGTGTACACTGCTACTGGTAGACGGATGTTCAGAGGCAGCTGGATGCTTTTGTCAGCTGCCTCTGAACGCATCCAATGTTATCTTATGTGTACATGTACAAAGGTTCCTTTAATGTTGTTTTAGCCAGTTGAGTTTAAAAGCCTTTTTTGGAAAGCAAAAAAATGAGTTCAGACACTGAGTTTAGAAGCGTTTGGGGCTTGAAATGCCTCTAAACGTGGCAACTCGCGTTTAGTCGCGTTTTTCGTTTACAGGCGTTTTTAATTTTTGACTATTAAAACACAAACAAAGCAAAATGTGGCATGTAAACGAGTCAAAACGGATGTTTTAAACATGGGTTACCATCTGTCAAGTTTAATCGTTCAGGAGAGGTTGTAACGTCCCGTGTACATTAATCCTTAAAGAGGAACTTCACTTGTGCTCTTGAAAATTAAAAAAGTCAGCAGCTACAAATCCTGTAGCTGCTGACTTTTAACAAACAAGTACTTACCAGCCCATGCAGTCCAGCGCTGTCTTCCCCGGTGCGGATACTTCACCAGGCTTTGGTTTTCTGACACCGCCATCTTGGATCTTAGAACTTGCTGGGAGTTCTCCATGCCTCACAGCCAACTTCCCACTGTGCATGAGAAAAATGGAGCATTGCTGTGAGACTAGTCCTGCAGTCTTCTCAGATGTGTGTTATGTACCAGGAGGTTGTGGGCAGGCGTGGAGGGGGAAGAAATGGCACTGGGTACCTGCTCCCCGTTAAATAAAAATGAAAAGGGTTTGAAAATTAGTTGGGGGGCGAGGAAGGTAATCAGCAGCACATCACTTTTTGGGTAAACATTCGCTTTAAAAGTGTAACTCCCCTTTTGTTGAGAAAACAAAAAAAAAAAAACATTCCCCTCTGGATGATCTATGTACATTGGAGGGATTTTGACAAACATTTTGTTGCAGATTCCTACAATTGTTATTCTGAAGAAATCCCTGTGTGTTTCTCTGTGTCCATGTGGGAAAGTGCATCTAATGGGAATGATTTCATAATTATTAAAGTGGTGTTGCCACCAAAAAAATAAAAATAAAAAATAGCTTAAAATTAATTAAAAATAAAATAATAATAATAATTGGAAAAAAATAATAATTAGTCACCTCTAAATGACTGTTGCTAGGGGGTCCCTCTTAGTCTGCCTCCTTCAGTGCCTGGGCTGGTGACATCACTTCCCCTCATCGCCGCACAGTCACCTGGGACCCATCACGTGTCCCAGATGACTGTGTGGCGTATCACAGCGCGGCGGCGCTCGCGCATGCGCAGTGGGTGCCCAGCTGTGAAGGACTGCAGTCTAAGTCATTCCACAGATTTTCAATGGGGTTTAGCCACTTGCCCACCGGGCAAATTAAAGCACTCCTCTCCTACATTTAAAAATCATCACATTTTTCTAGAAAATTATTTAGAACCCCCAACCATTGTATATGTTTTTTTTTATTTTTTTATCAGAGACCCTAGAGAATAAAATGGCGGTAATTGCAACTTTTCTTGTCTCATGGTATTTGCGCAGCAATTTTTCAAACGCAATTTTTTTGAAAAAAAAATGTAAAGTCAGCCCAATTTTTTTGTATAATGTGACAGATGATGTTAAGCCAAGTAAATAGATACCTCACATGTCAATTGCGCACACTTGTGGTATGGCCCCACACTTCAGTACTTATATGGTCCCTGACCAGCTCACGTCTATTTACGGGGCACAATGACAACCCTGCGCAAAAGCCAGAGGCGCCCACTCATACGGCGAGGGTCCTGATGAGTGTGGTCCGTAGTTGCACACACGAGAACTAGCACTGGGAATTGTGTGTGTAAACACACAAATCCCTGTGCTGTCCGAGGAGAGGAGACATGTCGTTTGTTCCTAGTAAGTAGGAACAGCAATATGTCTCCTCTCCTAGTCCTATCCCCATACAGTTAGAACACACATTTAACCCCTTGATCGCCCCCTAGTGTTAACCCCTTCCTTACCAGTGACATTAACACAGTAATCAGTGCATTTTTATAGCACTGACTGCTGTATAGATGTCAATGGTCCCAAAAATGTGACAAAAGTGTCCGATCTGTCTGTCGCAATAAAAATTGCTGATCACTGTCATTACTAGTAAAAAAAAAAAAAAAAAAAAAAAAAAAAAAGGAAGAAGAAATTAATAAAAAAGCCATAAATCTTTCCCATAGTTTGTAGATGCGAAAACCAATCAATATATGTTTTTTGCTTTTTTTTTTTAACCAAAAATATGTTGAAGAATATATATTGGCCTAAACTTATGAAGAAATGTTTTTTAAAAACATTTTTTGTGGATATTTATTATAGCAAAAAGTAAAAAAAAAGTTAGTTTTTTTCAAAATTGTCGCTCTTTTTTTGTTGATAGCGCAATAGAAAAACCACAGGAGATGATCAAATATCACCAACAGAAAGCTCTATTTGTGTGTGTGTGTGGGGGGGGGGGGAATGCAAATTTTGTTTGGGTACAACATTGCATGACCGCGCAATTACCAGTTAAAGCGACATCGTACCAAATTCTAAAAAGTGCTCTGGTCAGGAAGGGGGTAAAACCTTCCGGGGGCCAAAGTGAATAGAAATCGCCACAGGCGACGGTTTAATTTTTTTTACAGGTTACATGTTTAGAGTTACAGAGGAGGCCTAGTACTAGAATTATTGCGGTGATACCTCACATGTGTGGTTTGAACGTTGTTTATCGATCTACATATGCGTTCGCATCTGCATGTGAGCTCCTGGGGACGGGGGCACTTTGATTACATTTTTTTTGTTTCTTTCATTTTAATTTTATTTGTACATTTCCCCTTTAAAAAAAAATTTTGACCACTTTTATTCTTATTACAAGAAATGTAAACATCCCTTGTAATAGGAATGGTGCGTGACGGGTCCTCTTTATGGAGAGTTGTGGGGTCTATAAGACCCCACATCTCTCCTCTAGGCAGGAAAGGCTGAGATTAAAAAAAAAAATAATAATAATTTCACGATCCCAGCGTTTCCTGCCGAGCCCCCGGCTTTGTTTACTTCCGCAGGCCCAGACGTCATAATGTCGCGCCCGCCATCATCTGTCCCTCAGAAATCTCTATGGCCAACTTCCACCGGCAGGGGATTCTTCCACAGATGACTCGGGAGAAGCACCGGAGGGTAGCAGGGGAACTTCCGCTCCGTCTGTTCTTACGGTGAAGGGAATCGCCAGCAGAAAATATTGATATCTGAATGATGTCTGTAGCTGCAGGCATCATTCAGATATCAACACTGAAAGCCCAGGACATCACTTGATGGCCAGCAAGTGTTTAATTCTGGACTCTGACTAGGTCATGCAAGGACATTCACATTTTTCTGCTTCAACCACTCTGTGGTCATTTTTGTGCTTTGGGTCAGTCATATTGGAAGGTAAACCTTTTTAATATTGACAACTTTCTGGCTGAGGGTAGCTGATTTTCCTCAATAATTGGACAGTATTTTGCCCCATCCATTTTTCCTTCTATCCTGACTAGTGCTCCAGTCCCTGCTGCAGAGAAACATCCATATAACAGGGTATTACCTCCTCTGTGCTTTACTGTAGGAATGGTGTTATTTGGATGGTGAACTGTAGTGGATTTCTGCCAGACATTGTTTGGTGTTGAAGCCAAAATCTTCAACATTAGTCTCATCTGATCAGAACACCTTTTTCCATGTGGCCTCAGAATCTTTAAAGCATTTTGGCAATTCGTGAGTTGCCCTTGTCTTGCAATTCTCACATACAAGCCACATTTGTGGAGAATTTGTGATATTGTTGTCACATGCACACAATGACCACTCTTGTCATAAATTCCAGCAACTGCTTCAGAGTTTCTGTAGGCCTCTTGGTAGCCTCTCTGACCAGTTTCCTCCTGGCTCTTTCCTCTAGCTTGGAGCGACATCCTGGGGAGGTCTGTATTGTACCAAATACCCCCCACGTCTCAATAACAGACTTCACTGTTCTTCTAGGCATTGATAATGCCTTTGAACTTTTTTGTATCCATCTCCTGACTTGTGCCTGTCCACAACTTTATCTGAAGGATCTTTAGAAAGTGCCTTGCCACCCATAGTTGATCGTTTGCTTCAGTTGCACTACCAGAGGCTGAAATGCTCCATGAAAGCTATTTTCACACTGAGCTAATCAATATGACCAAAGCTGATCAGCTGAAATTCAAATGGCTCTGTGTGCCATTCAAAAGGTGGTTAGCTACACCTGATTTGAGTTTACAAGTCATTTTTAAGAGGGAGGTAAACCTTTTTCTGTCTTTTTTTTTATCTGACATGCTGGCGTTTTATCTTTTACTTGGATGTTATAAGTTACACTGAGTAAATACAGATGGACAAAACAAAAACTGTGTCTGTCTTAATTTCAAGCTGCAAAGCACCAAAATGTGATTTTAAAAGGGGTGATTCTTTTTTTTATTCCTACTGTAGTATTAATTTACTTTGAAAAAGTGCCAAACAAATGAAAGCAGAATTAAGTACTCAATCGTTACCTCTTCTTCAATGGTCCGAAGCCCCCAGTGCCAGCATTTTCTACCTGGTTTCTTCCAGGCGCCACACTGCAGCCATCTGTGCATGCGCAGGAGTTCAGTCTTCCCAGAACAGAATCTGTGATGGAATGTAAACTGAGCTGCACTTGCACTGCAAGCTGGCAGGTAAGTTTCTTTTATTGCAGAAGGGACATTGCATATCCCCCCCTGCAATAAAGAGCTCACGGTTTGGAAATAGAGACTTCATTGTCGCTTTGATTCCCAACTCCAGCGAACACATTTCAGGCTTTTACAGCAACAATTTTTTTTCTTGTGGAAAAAAAAAAGGGGGGGGGGGGGAATCATATGAATAGAAGCGAACGGTTGTAGCCACCGCAGTATTGTTATAGGTTTGTCCCAACCCCTGTAACTAACGTTTGCTAGACAGGTGATCTGCATGTAAATGTGGAGAACATAAATAAAGGTGTGACTTAAACGGAATTTATATACTGACATCATTCCAGATATTAAAGCCATAGTTCACATCTAATAATATATTGCCTGTGCAGGTAAGGGGTGTCCAGATAAAAATAAACTGTGCAGCTTTGACTGAAGTTGGCTAATGCCCTTGCTATAGCTGTAGGCCTTTAATGTTCCTCCAAAAGCCTGGCTGAATCCCCCCCACCAGAGATGACACCCCAGCCGTTACTGCTAACTGCCACCAAAACAGGAGCGCGCTCTCAACCCCCGGCACATGTGTGCCTCACAATCTCCTCCGTTGCTGAGCTTTAGAGCTACTGCAACATGCAAAGGTCTTCGATGGGGTTTGAATCTGCTAGGAGTGTCTTAGCAATCTCCTAGAAATGAGGTGGGACAGGATGATGCCAACTCTGGGAGTTTATTGGCCAGGCTTCAGGAGGTATGTACAGTAAATGGCCTACTACACCTATAGCAATTATTTAACTTTGGACAAATCTACACAGTTTTTTTTATCTACGGGTGCTTTTTACCTGCACAATACGTTTTTTGGTAAAAGGAGACCTAACCCTCTGAGGGGTCCATTCACACCAGCTGAGGTGGGACTGCATTGGGCAGCTATTCAAGCACAGCCCCATTGTGCGATTTTTTTTTTCCTTTAAAAAAAAAGAAAAAAAGAAATAAGTGAACAGTGCAATGTACCGAGATCCGAGCATCAGCACTGCCGTTAACACACACTAGCCGTTAATGCATTGGCTGGTGACAATGGACCCGAAGTCTTTACAATTACCAGAATGCAATATTTTTCGCAATAGTGTGGCTTTAAGCAGAACTGATGAATCAGGTCTCCAGTCAAAACCGTGAGAAATGCGAACGTCCCGTCCTGACACCACGTTCTTCTATGGCGCAATCACCTGAGCTGACAATCTAATAATAACTCCGTATGACCCCCAGATACACGACCTTCAGTCCGTTTCCTTATCTAAACCACAAACCCCAGAGCCGGCCGCCAAGCATCTCCAGAATGTCTCACCTCTCCCCCTGACCTTTTACTGTATTGATCGCCGCTCTGAGCTTGCTGTAACAGCTTTGCGTCATTCGATAGATGTGGGTCTGGCGACGTGTAATAAATGCAGCGGTTTATCTATTCTGTGATGTAATGGCCACATTGCTAAACGTTTACTGTACACACAGAACAGAAAAAAAGTTCAAACATTGTGACAAATGCTGCTCATTAGATGTACGAGATATTTTTTACTGTTTTGTAGTGCGGGATGAACCACTTCTGACCACATTGATGTCAGTGTGCTGCAAATGATGGCGTAGTTCAAGTGTCTGTAACGCTGTAGCCTGTATTAAAGGAAGGTTCCTGATATGTCACAATATACAGCAACAGCATCAGAAAAGCCCCATTATTAATCATTAAAAAGTTGTCCTTCAGCTCCAGTCCAGTGACTTTCCCTAGGCTGAGATGATGGCATTAATCTACTGCAGGAAGGAGATAGTTATCACACTGCAACATTGTAACTTTGCATCAAGACACAAGGTGAAAGGCTGGGTCACCGATTTATGAACAGTGTCTTTTCTGAGTCGGCATCTTAGTCCACGTAATGGATGGTGACCCTGGAAGTGCTACACTAGGGATACGTTTAGACTGTACAAGACCTGGGTGCATTTGATAAACAATACCATGTAAATGCCACACCATCACACTGCAACTGGGGGCATTACAGGTGTTTGCAATGTGTTTTAATTCACTTGCATGAATCGCATTCGTTGGCATTACTGACCAGTGAAAATTACACTTCACAACTAGTTTTGCATTATTGCTCATGGAGATATTGTAAGTAGTGGTGCTTTTCCATCTTTTGGATAATGCTATATGCATGCAAATAGTGATATATACTCTATTACAGGGCTAAAAATTTCAAGTCCTGAGTAACTCACCACCAGTTGCCCCACCCAACCCCTACCCTGCCCCGCCCCTAAACACACCCTCATAATTTATCTCAAGAAAATACACTTAAATGTTTTATGCAAAATTAAGTTATGCCTCACCAGTGTCCATCAATGCAGCCTACCAGTGCAGGTGAAGAGAGGGGAGAGCAGGCGGCCGGATTATTAGAGAGCGTGGACATTGCTGTAACAGCTTACATTTCAATTACCGTGTGTTCCCGCCGCTTGCCGTCACATACAGCCCTGCCTCCTGGCCCAGGGACTTTAACATATCACACATCCCGGGATTGTACGGGTGACCGGTCTATCAAAGTATCTGGTCTAGGAGTTGGGGCTGTATGTGACAGTGAGCTGTAGGAACACACAGCAATTTAAATGTAAGCTGTTACACAGTGATGTCCCCGCTCTCATAATCCAGCCGCCTGCTCTCCTCCCTCTTCCCCTCCATGATCACTCGGAGAACGGCTCCCATTCAACCCTGCATGGGGCAAATGGAGGAGTGCACCTCACCAGGAATTTGTGCCAGGGATCGCATTCTGATCCTCTCACTACTGCTAACATTGTTCCATACAGTGCTTGTTTTACATTGGGAGAATGTAAGTGCAATTCTTATGTTTCATCCTTATTAAACATTCCAAACGGAATTATGCTATGTGGCCCCTTTCTTTCCTTTATAAATTCCTGGTGAGGTGCACTCCTCCATTTGCCCCATATTGGCTACATCCAATGCTCTTGTGATTGTCTGGAGTCTCCATCACTGCTGTGAATCTGGATCCTTAGGACCAACCTAATAAAGCCTGTTTGACTCACCAGGTGTATACCTGTGTGCGTCCACGCTTTCTGGTAAGCGGCCATTGCTTATGGCAGTGGATTCCTCTTGTCACTTCATTGCTTGGACACTTATTCACATATCTATTATTACTTTTAAATAACCACTCATCACCCTTGGATGTCACTTCCTGGATTTTTGTTTCACTGAGAAACCAATTCAGAATTATTGCTTTATTGTGGACTTTCTTTTTGAACTAATATGTTATATGTCACAGTATATGATTTTTAGTTACATGCCACAGTATATGATTTTCAGTTATTATATATGCTATTGGTTTACTTTATCACATTTTATCTACATTTGATATCTTAGCGCTGCACTTATTTTTACACATATCTTTATGTAGAGCAAAAAGTATTTTTTTCAGATCCTGAGAGTTATTTGCCATGGAAAATGGCTAATTGGGCACAATTTGGACATTTTCACTTAGGCTGCTTTCACACTGGCGTTACAGTGCTAAAAATAGCGCCTGAAAAAAACCGGCCCCTTTCCCTCCAGTGTGAAAGCCGGAGGGCTTTCACACTGGAGCGATGCGCTGGCAGGACGGTGAAAAAAGTCCTGCTAGCCGCATCTTTGGAGCGGTGTATTCACCGCTCCTATACCGCTCCTACCCATTGAAATCAATGGGACACCGCGGCAATACCACCGGCAAAGCGCCGCTGCAGCGGCGCTTTGCGGGCGGGTTTAACCCTTTTTCGGCCGCTAGCGGGGGTTAAAACCACCCCGCTAGCGCCCGCAGACCGCCGCTAAAACGACGGTAAAGCGCCGCTAAAAATAGCGGCGCTTTACCGCCGACGCCGCTCCTGCCCCAGTGTGAAAGCAGCCTTAGGGTTGTACTCACTTTTGTTGCCAGCAGTTAGACATTAATGCCTGTGTGTTGAGTTATTTGGAGGGGACAGCACATTTACACTGTTATACAAGCTGTACACTCACTACTTTACATTGTAGCAAAGTGTCATTTCTTCAGTGTTGTCACATGAAAAGATATAATAAAATATTTACAAAAATGTGAGGGGTGTACTCACTTTTGTAAGATACTGTATGTATATGAGTCCAAGTGATTTCTGTCTATATTGTGGTAAAATAGGTTTTTCTACATACATTGCTATGTACGTACATTTTTTAATTGCACACTTTTTTAAATTTGTGTTTTGATACCAAATAAATATAGAATTTTTAATATCGCGTACATTTGTACACTATTTGAGCCCATAAAGTCCAATTTCCAGTAGGGGGTATCATTCTTACAGCATGTATAGAACTAAGATTTTTTTTTATTTTGGATAATAAACATATTCTACTTACCTGCTCTGTGCAATGGTTTTGCATAGAGCAATCCCACACCGGTGCTCTTGGCTCCTCCTCTGCTCTGACAGACCCCATAACAAGCTGCTTGCTAAGAGCCGTTTGTGCAGGCTTGATCTTGAGCCAGGCTGTGTGCATCTATAGACATACACTGCAGGGCTCAGTCCTGGATTCCAATCCCCTTTCACATGATTTGTCTGACAGCAGCAGGAGCCAATGGCTCCCGCTATTCTCAGCCAACCTGAGAGAGAAAGGGAGAGAAGAGCTGCTGCAAATGGGACAGCACTGAATTGAGAGAGGACTCTGCTAAGGGGGAACTGGGGGGTGGGGTGAATTACCATTTAAAGGGTTTTTTTTTTTTTTACCTTAATGCAGAAAATTAATTAAGATGAAAAAAAAAAAAACATCTTACTTTTACGAACACTTTGGGGGAGGGGGAGGGGGGTAGAGCGTGTGATAAAATGGTTCAATTGCCTGTTTTTTTACAACACCCAACAGAAAGTGTAAACGAGCCCTAACACATTACTTAGCATACTTACTAAACCCAAGATCACATCACTTAGCATGACCGGACTCAACATGAATATATCTGATGGCTAATTCAGTTTAAACAAGGAAAACAAAAATTCTGAAAATTATAAATAATAATACTGCCTTTGTAAATATGGAAAAGGAAAGGCGTCAATATCTTGCAACCACATTTAATTTTCCAAACCTTTAATGAAGATATATAAAGATGACAAGATCAGAACTGGGTGGGTAGGAAAGAGTGACAGTTTTGAAGTCAAGGAAAGGAGGCACAAGGATTTACTGAGCCGTAACAGTGAGTGGAAAAAAAAAAAAAAAAGACTGTAAATCATATAGATATACTCATTAATGATGACTCAGGAGACACAACCCACTAGATGAGGGGCTCCAGTTTCCATCCAGGCCTTCATTGTCTGCCCTCCAACCCCAAATGGTAGCCAGTGGGCTTATTTTGTGAAGGACTCTGGGCCTTATAAACAAATTCGGTGTGTTCTCCAATTCCAGCACCACCCCTGTTTAAGCCCACAAAACAGCCTTGCCTACATGCAATTAAACAGCACATCATATGACAAGAGACTTCAGTGCTGCCTGGAAGAACTGTGGGAAGGGTAGACCAAGCTGAAGCAAATTATATGAAACTAAAGTAAAAGGTGAATGCAGGATCATTCTAAAAATCAAGTACATGGCGTAATTTCCCCATCTCCTATGTGAGCCTGTATTGTTCTGCCCATGGCCAAGGAGCCCAGCCATCCTCTGCCATGGCCAAGGAGCCCAGCCATCCTCTGCCATGGCCAAGGAGCACAGCCATCCTCTGCCATGGCCAAGGAGCACAGCCATCCTCTGCCATGGCCAAGGAGCACAGCCATCCTCTGCCATGGCCAAGGAGCACAGCCATCCTCTGCCATGGCCAAGGAGCACAGCCATCCTCTGCCATGGCCAAGGAGCACAGCCATCCTCTGCCATGGCCAAGGAGCACAGCCATCCTCTGCCATGGCCAAGGAGCACAGCCATCCTCTTCCATGGCCCAGGAGCCCAGCCATCCTCTTCCATGGCCAAGGAGCCCAGCCATCCTCTTCCATGGCCAAGGAGCCCAGCCATCCTCTTCCATGGCCAAGGCGACCTTCCATTCTTTATCATGGCCCCCTCTTTTCCATAGCCCGTCCTACCCCCACGTAATCATCAGGAACTGGCAGATGTGTTCACACATTTACAGACAGAAGGATTGAATATTATCTATCAACTTATATTAACAAAAAGTTCTAAATGGAGTTGCAGTAGCTTTGCAGAAGACACTTCTTATAATTTTTTTATGCTAAACACCAAGTTCAGAGCAATGCAGCACATTTAGGAATTTAAACAAGTTGGTTATCTGTGAGATCAATTTTATTTTTAGTTTTGCGTTGCTTTGGGGAGATTCCCCCTTCACTTCTTACCCACAGACACCACAGGAAGAGAAGAGAAAGGTATATTCACCAAAGCAAGGGGGAAAGCCCCTCTTGGACAGTTGTCTCCATTGGAAAAAGCAAAAATTAATTACTGATATTAAAACATTGAAATGTAAACTACTCTGGTGCAGACAATAATGTAACTAGCAGTGTTTTTTGTACAGCGCTATGGAATATGTGGAGAGTGGAATGTAAGCTCTTCTGGTGCAGAGACTGATGTGACTGGTTTAGTGTTCTTTGTACAGCACTGCAGAATATGTCAGCGATATAATCAATGTATAATAGTAGTAATCTGTGAATATGGTGGAACAGGAGAGGGTAAACTCCTCTGGTGCAAAAAATTATGGGACTGGATCAGTGTTTTTTACTGTGGAATATGTCAGAGCTCCATAAATGAATAATAATAGTGAGTGACTGTGGGGGGACATAAGAGTGTAAGCTCCTTTGGTGTAGAGACTGATATGTCTGACTCAGTGTTCTTTGTACAGCACTGTGGTATATGTCCGAGCTATTATCAATGTATAATAATATGTTTGTGACTGTGGTGGGACAGTTTAGTGTAAGCTCCTTTGGTGCAGAGAATCATGTGTCTAGACCAGTGGTTTTTTTTTTACACCACTATAGAATATGTCAGAGCTATATAAATGTATAATAATAGTGTGTGACTGTGGATGAGACATTAGAGTGTAAGCTCCTCTGGCACGGAAACTGATGCGACTGTCCCAGTGTTCTATATACAGCACTGTTGAATATTTTAGAACTATATTACCAGAATACAATTCTCCGATCTTTTACTGCATTAAAGTAAATAAAAGATGATTGTTTGAGCCGGTGATCGGCCACAGGTGAATTGAGGCTCATATCAGGTTCGCATTATATTTTGAAATGTACATAATCTCTGGGTGCAACAAAATAATCATCATTTCCCTTGGCACATTGCAGAGGACCGGCACAAATTAGAATATCCAAGTGATTATATAAGCACATGAAAGAGTGAGGGCTCTACAGGAAGCTTGCGCTGTGGGTACGCCTGGAACGCTCAACAATTACAAGCTGGACATCGAACTTTCCTCGCTTACACAACTCCCCGCTGTTCCTGCAACACAGGAGCCCTCTTCACATGGTGTCACATGAGGAAACCCAGACAGGGGAAGTCACACTCTCAGAGCCACCAACGCTTTCAAACTGATAAGTGGCAGGCAAGTCCTACATGTCCTTAGTATACAGGCAACTGCCCCGCTTATCTGTGGATCTCCGAAGTATCACATCAGTCATATTTCTTCATAGGCTGGGTTTATGTACAATGCACATTTCATGTCTAGGACCCACTGATCTCAGATGAGGCACTTTCACATTGTATGTTATGAAAGGTAGACTGTAAAGACATTAAAAGTAGACACAAGGATGACACGCAAATTCGTGAAGTTTTCCATATAAAAAAAAAAAAGTAGACACAAGCCCTCAGAATTGATTCTCTGTTCCTGTGCGTTGCGTTAATGTGACGTATGTCACGGCAGTCCATTCATTTTGTAAGGACTGCCAATGCACAGGAACAGACCAAAAATGCAGCACACCACAATGCCCCCCCCCCCCCCCCCCAATTAAAAACAGCTTTTTTTTTTTTTTAGGGCTGTTACTGATTAAAATTTTCGTGTTCGATTAATTGATTTTTTTTTTTAATCGACTAATTTTGATTAATTATAAACGCACATACAGATCCAACTACTTTTAGCTGATCTCCTTGCATTGCACCTCTGCATTAGTCAGTGGTAAATGTGCTATACACTATATACAATCACCCGAAACTAGTTAGTTTCCACAATCCATGACTTAACTTCACAGTTCACACAAATATGTTTTAAATTCAAACTGTAGCACTGACGTAAGTGACAATCCTTCCACCTCCGGTCTAACTAATCACTCTCACCTTATGGCATGGACCCCTGTGCAAACAGGTGGTCATGCAAGCGGGTATCAAAAGGGTTTAAAAGGTTTAACACGGACCATAAACTTCTCTCACGTTTCCTTAGATCTCAGCAAGGATGCCAGATCACGGGTAGAAAGAAAAGATCTAAGTGCTCACCGCTTAAGTATAACATTTCATTTTTGTGTTCAAACACACACTACTCACATAAAGATGATAAAAACACAGCATGTAAAGCTGACATTCGTGTTAGTTCCGTAGCGCAGCAGCGGGTGACGTCATGCGTAGCTCCTCCCTCCTACGCGTTACGTTCAATCAGAACTTCAACGTCACCGGACTCCTCCCCCCCTTTCCTTCGTTAGCAGACGGAGGCACTTGGGGAAGGGGGGTGGGTCCGGTGATGTCGATGTCCGTGACATCACCGAACTCCTCCCCCCTTCCCTTCATTAGCAGGCGGAGACACTTGGGGAAGAGGGGAGGAGTCCGGTGACATCGATGTCCGTGACGTCACCGGATCTCCGATGGAACTCCCTGAAGCTGGTGGAGAGGTGAGTAGCGATCAAAAAAATAAATAAAAAATTATCGATTAATCGAGGAATTAATCTTTAATTTCCACAGCCCTAGTTTTTTTGTATCTTTTTTAATTAAAAAATAAATAAAAAAGCCAGTGGTTTGTTGCCACCACGACACAACCAGCTATCAGCTGAAGAGAGCAGAGCACTGAATTTGATGAATAGGCGACGCCACTGCGAAACACTGTTTCAGCGCTTATTCAATGAGGGACAGGGTCAGGCCAGCGTAGTGTGGGCGGCGTGACGTGGCAATGTGAGAGTACTTATATATTCCTGTCCATATAGACAACTAGAAGACACCTTGACAAATATAAAATACGTCCCTTGTCAAACATGTGCCAAGAACATAGTGAAACAAGAAAAAAGTCATTACTTCCCATTGATCAAATAGTCTAAGAAACAATTCAAACTTTCCTTCTGAGTCTTTTTCCTCTTCTGGGTTTACCCGATTGGCTCTCTTGGGCCTACTGCCCCATATCAGCCAATCAGATCTAATCCCACCCTGGAAAATAACTGTTCCTATTTTAGACAAATGCATTCTTGCTGTTGCTGCTTTTATTAGACAGACTTGCACCATTTAATATGGTTGAAGAATAAATACATTTGATGGATGTTTAGCCATCTTCATTCTTTTCTCAATTGCATTTTATGTAAATGATGTATGCATGTTGAAGTTTAAAGTAGATCATCCAAAAGTTTAGCTCTCCCCCCTCTAAATTATTTTTTTGTGGTGGTGGTGGGGGGGGGGGGGGGTTGTTGGGCAGATATCTGATTTTGGCAGGTATCCCCTTCCTCCCCCACAGCCTTTAGAGACATTTCACAGGTCCCAGAAGACTGCGGGACCAACCACAAAGTGCAGCACGAATTGCGGATATGCGCTCGCCCCCTCCCACAGCTCCGCTCTCTGCACAGTGGTGATGTCACTGCTACTTTTACCGGGTAATATTTGGGTTTGCAAAAGACCCTTCCTGCACACAAATTGAATATTTTTGTTGTGGTTATTGAGGAACATATAGAAATGAATATTTTTGTGCCTGGAATCCAGCTTTTAAACAAAAAACAGTTAGCTTCAATTAATGTCTGACAGCACATTAAGCAACACATTTACTCTGTAGCTGAAAACTATCCGCTTCCCTATGTAAGTGTTATGTAACAGACATAGTAACCTTGTTAGCACTAAATGTACACAAATTACCATTAGGAAGTGATCACTATGCACAGCAGAGAAACATCCCATGATCACATACAGCATTCTGTATATGGCGATGTTTTTAGTTTTTGTACAGCAAAAATGGCGACCCATTGCTCACTACACGATAGAAAAGTCTTCCTTGTTGAGCCCCAGCATAAGGGCCGTCCTTCCCATGACCCCCAGCGCAAGGGGCATTTCTCTCAACTGACCCCCAGCGCAAGGGGCATTTCTCTCAACTGACCCCCAGCGCAAGGGGCATTTCTCTCAACTGACCCCCAGCGTAAAGGGCATTTCTCTCAACTGACCCCCAGCATAAAGGACATTCTCTCAACTGACCCCCAGCGCAAGGGGCATTCTTCCCACTGACCACCAATGTAAGCAACATTCTTCCCACTGAAATCTTTGAAAAAAAGCCAGCACACGAAAGCTTCTTCTTTGAAAACGTTTATTCCAGCTTTGACAGCAGTTGCAACATGACAGGATCTAACGCGTTTCGGCTTAATCTTCCCACTGACCACCAATGTAAAAACAATTCTTCCCACTGATCAATGTGAAGAAAATTCTAAAATGAGAATCACTTTTTTTTTGCGTAGAATAAAGATCCCGATTCTTGTGGCGTAACATCATCTTTCACATTATACAAAAAATTGGGCTAACTTTACCGTTTTTCTTTTAAACTCAATGAAGTGTATTTTTCCCCAGAAAAAAATGCATTTGAAAGACCGCTGAGCAAATACAGTGCGACATAAAATATTGCAACAACTGCCATGTTATTCTCTAGGGTTTCTGCTATAAAAAAATTAAAAATAAATTATATGTGTTTGGGGGTTCTAAGTAATTTTCTAGCAGAAAATAATGACTTTCATTTGTAAGCAATGAATGTCAGAAAAAGGTTGGGTCTTTGAGTGGTTAAACTGACCTCATTTACAGACCAAAGTTCATTCCTTTGATCTAAAAGATAGGAGAGATAGGTTTCTCTTCTTCCTCACAGCACCGAGGAATGTTGATAAACATTGCCAGCTTTTATTTATTTTTTATAGCGCTGCACTAGTCACATAGAATCGAGGAAATGTCGGGTTAAGATTGTGAGGGGGGGGGGGGGGGGGGGTTGAATCGAGATTGCGATATTTAACGTTTAATCGTGCAGCTCTGGAGGGGCATTTTTCCTAGTGACCACCAATATAAGGAACATTCTTCCCACTGACTCCCAATGTAAGGGGCATTCTTTCCACTGATTAATGTAAGGAGCTTTCTTCCTACTGACCACTAATGCAAGGAACCTTCTTCCCACTGTCCACCAATGTAAAGAGCTTTCTTCCTACTGACCACCAATGCAAGGAACATTCTTCCCACTGACCACCAATGTAAGGGGCATTCTTCCCACTGACCACCAATGTAAGGCACATTCTTCCCACCGATCACAAATGTAAGGTGCATTATTCCCACTGACCACCAATGTAAGAGGACATTCTTCCCACTGACCACCAATATAAAGGGGCAGGCTTCCCACTGACCACCAATGTAAGGGGCATTCTTCCCACTGATCAATGTAAGGAGCTTTCTTCCTACTGACCACCAATGCAAGGAACATTCTTCCCACTGACCACCAATGTAAGGGGCATTCTTCCCACTGGTCAATGTAAGGAGCTTTCTTCCTACTGACCACCAATGCAAGGAACATTCTTCCCACTGACCACCAATATAAGGGGCATTCTTCCCACTGACCACCAATGTAAGGGGCATTCTTCCCACTGACCACCAATGTAAGGAGCATTCTTCCCACCGATCACAAATGTAAGGTGCATTATTCCCACTGACCACCAATGTAAGAGGACATTCTTCCCACTGACCACCAATATAAAGGGCCAGGCTTCCCACTGACTCCCAATGTAAGGGGCATTCTTTCCACTGATCAATGTAAGGAGCTTTCTTCCTACTGACCACCAATGCAAGGAACACTCTTCCCACTGACCACCAATGTAAGGGGCATTCTTCCCACTGTCCACCACTTTAAGGGGCATTCTTCCCACTGACCACCAATGTAAGGAAGATTCTTCCCACCGATCACCAATGTAAGGTGCATTATTCCTACTGACCACCAATGTAAGAGGACATTCTTCCCACTGACAAAATAAGGGGCATTCATTCCACTGACCACCAATGTAAAGAAAATTCTTCCCATTGACCACCACTGTAAGGAGCATTGTTCCCACTGACCATCAATATAATTTAAATTTTTCCTACTGACCACTAATGTAAGGAAGATTCTTGAAATTGACCTTTGATAAAATTTAACAGTGGGTTCCCTGAGAAGTGAAAATGTGTTTGAAGGTTCCTTCTGGGTAAAAAGGCTGGGGGCGGCTGATGTAGAATGATACGCTCAAGCAGAAGCTCTTTTAAAGATGGGATCACTCATTTTATAGAAGTAGCGTAAATACACCCTGATAATTCATTTGAATATCCTCCCTATAAATCAGTCTGCTCCATTCCTACAGACAATGAGGAAGGTTTGGGTCACATCTACTAGTCAACTTATTACATGCGCCATTTTTTTTTTTTTTTTACATTGGCGTCTAAACACAAAGCTTCAGGAGGAATTTACTAAGCACTGTATAAACCTCCACAGAGTTCAGCCCAGTGCTTTATAAATGCTTGATGAAGCTTACAAAATGCTTGCCAAAGCCACGGCCAGCACTCTAAGATGTGTATTCGGCACTTTTCAGTCTAAAGCTGAAGGGTCGTTTATGGGCTTCAAGACCGCCGCTCCAAACTTGTTAAATGCTTGCTGAACACAAAGCCCATTAGACAAGATTAAAACCTTCTCCTGTATACTTAACACAAAGGCCTCCATCAAAAGGCTGTAAATATCATTTAAAAAGAAGATGGCAAATAAAAGTTATATAAAATTAGACTTAGACTAAAGTTTATTGCTATCACTTTAATGGCAACACGTCTTTTTATTGTAGGTTGTAAACTGCTGCATATAATTACTAAGTGTCATAACGGCTCTTCAACAATAATCTCCACGAGAACAGTCTCATCCCTACATTAAATGACAATTCGCTATTGAATAGCAACAGCTGGAGACTAACATACACACCTCATAGATTTGTGACAGGTTTGGGAGATATGGTATGCTCAAAAGGTAACACAAACAATATTATGTATACCTTGGTTAAATATATAATCACCTACCTCCTACAGAAAAAAAAACAAAAAAAAAAACACTATTAAATTATTATTTTTTTACATTTATTTATATTCACCGACAGCAACTCTTATGTAAATGTTCTGCAGGAAAAAATAAAAAACGTTTTAATAAAAAATATGATGCCACTATGTAAACTATATGAAAAAATATATATTGATAATCACCCACAATAACTTTTCCGTTAATGTGCTGCAAAAAAATTAAAATTTATATATATATATATATATATATATATATATATATATATATATATATATATATATATATATATATATATATTATATATATATATATATATTAAGCATTATAATATATTTTATATCTATATATATATATACATATACACACACACATTTTTTTCTTTTTGCAGCACAAGTTATTGTGGGTGATTATCAATTTTTTTTTATATATAGTTTACATAATGATATCATTTTTTTACTTTTTGTTTCTTTTTCTGTAGAACATTGGCATAAGAGTTACTGTTGGTGATTATAAATATTTTATTTTTGTGCGTGTTTTTTTTCCCCTCTCTATAATATATATATTTGATAATCGCTGACGGGCCCTCTTTTTCCATTATTAAGACAGTTTACAACTTTTTCCCTGCACTCCAGCTGATCTGGCCCCTCTGCGCTGCACACACATTCTTGCCACATTACTGAACATTTGAAACTCTTGTTGCACATGTCTAAAAAAAAAAATTCCTACAACTCAGTAACCATGCTCTCTGTTGCAAGGCTGCACATCCCAAATTCTTGCCAATAGGTTAAAGAATTGGCAAGTAAACGCCGGCGCTCACAAGAAATCGATAACCCTCACACTGAAGCTACACCTTCTGATATTTGCAAGTCATTTTTTTTAATAGACAGATGCTACGCTTCTAAGAGATTTTGCAGCAGAGGCTCCAATCGTAACTTGCCCAGCCACGGATGGAGACATGCCAGCGGTGATCGTCTCCGTTAGCACTGCAGCTGTGCGCTCTTGTTCGCCGCAGACGGTCTACAATGCGTAACGCTGCTAAATATTCAGCGGACGTGCCAAATGTTGGCCGCGCTCTTTGCAAATCATTCATAAATTTCTGAGACCAGACTGAAGTGCGAGACCCCCCGGGTATTAGCGGACAAAACACAACTTACGCCCTGGCTTTCGGGAAGCCCATGGAGAGAAGGATTTCAAGAGAAGATCCATGCTTGATGGTTCCTGTGCGGTGCTGCCTATTCCTTCGAGGGATGATCTTGCTGTACATCTCTTCCTTGGCTGCCATGGTGGGAGGGTGGTGGGGAGGAGGGGGGGGAGCAGTTTACTGTCTCATTCAGCCATGTCACAAACACAAGCTTATGATAAGAGGCAGCTTGTAGTGTCAGCAGCTGCAGCAGCTTCCTGCAGTAGTCACGGGCAGCGTAGGAAGTGACACATTGTATCAATGATCCAGCACGCCTGCTATGACCTCACAATTCTCCAGGAGAGCACCCCCTGCACTTCCTCCAGCCAGGTAATGGGCTCCTTCCTTACAAGTCATGTTTGAATGGATCAAAAAGATGTGTCTTCAGGCCACGCTCCCCACTCCCTCCTTCTTAAAGGGGCAGCAAAGGAATCCCGTGTGTCAGTAAGCAGTGCATAGTTGCCCATTTTATGCACATTCACTGCCTCTGATGATGATTACTGCATCCAGGCTGCCACCTGGTGGTGGATAACTGGAGCTGCAAGATCTGATTGTGATTTTCAAGGAAGAAAAGGGTATAAAGCTGGCCATACACATTTCTTGCTCAATTTGCAGACTGAATATAAAAAACACAACAGATTCCTCCAGTCACGCTATACATGGACGAATCTCCAGATGCAACTATTGTGTTTCAATAGTCAGCCCCGCCACCAGTCAAAATATTCAAATAGCGGCTGCCTCTGATTGGATACAGCCAACAATTTTCTACCTGGCTATTCAATTAAAGGATGCCAGGTGAGAGGTTGGCAAAAGAGCCACCAATTGATTATTTGTACAGTGCATAGCCAGTTTAAGGTTTTTGTTGGTGTTTAGAACAAAGGTAAATTTGTCCCAAACATTGCAGCTCTGGTTCTGAAAAGCCAAAACATCTTTGATATTTAACCACCTCAATACAGTGCACTTACACCCCCTTCCTGACCAGACCAATTTTCAGCTTTCAGTGCTCTCACAGTTTGAATGACAATTACTCAGTCATGCAACACTGTACCCATATGAAACTTGCATCCTTTTTTCCACACAAATAGAGCTTTCTTTTAGTGGTATTTAATCACTAGTGGTTTTTTAATTTTGGTGTTATAAATAAAATAAAACGTAAATTTTGTGAAAAAAATGCCTTTCTTTGTTTCTCTCATACATTTTTGCTAATTAGTCATTTTTCTTCATACATTTTGGCCAAAATTTATACTGCTACATATCTTTGGTAAAAATAACCCACATTAGTATATATTATTTGGTCTTTGTGAAAGTTGCATTATCTTGCATAAATTGCATATCTCTGGTCTACAAACTATGGTGCCAATCACTGAAAATTGATCACATCTGATCAGGCCTTCAGTACATCAGGTGTATCTCATTTCTTGAGACACTAACAAGTCAGGAAAGTACAAATACCCCCCAAATGACCCCTTTTTACAAAGTAGACATTCCAAGGTATTAAGTAAGTAGCATGGTGAGTTTTTTTAAGTTGTAATTTTTTCCCACAATTCGTTGAAAAATGAAGATTTTTTTTTTATAATTTTTTTTTTTTACAACAACAGCAGCATACAACAAATTACACCCCAAAATACATTCTACTACTCTCCCCGAGTACGGCGATACCACATGTGTGAGACTTTTACACAGCCTGGCCACATACAGAGGACCAACATTGATGTAGTACCTTCAGACGTTCTACGAGCAAAAATGATCTCATTTCTCAACCACCTATTATACTTTTGAAGGCCCTGGGGTACCAGGACAATGGAATTTCCTATAAAATGACCCCATTTTGGAAAGCAAACACCCCAACGTATAATCTGTGAGGCATAATGAGTCTTTTGAACGGTTCATTTTTTTCCAGAAGTTTTTGGAATACGTGGGAAAAAAATGAAAACACATTTTTTTTTTTTTTTTTACACAAAGTTGTCAATTTATAAGATATTTCTAACACATAGCATGTATATAGCAAAAATTACAACCCAAAACACATTCTGCTACTCCTCCAGAGTATGGCGATACCACATGTGTAGGACTTTTACACAGCCTGGTCACATAGAGAGGCCGAACATTGAAGTAGTACGTTCAGGCATTCTAGGAGCATAAATGACACATCTCATTTCATTCCTACCCATCACACTTTTGAAGGTCCTGGACCACCAGGACAGTGAAATTACCTACAAAATTACCCAATTTTGGAAAGTAAACACCCCAACGTATATTCTAGGAGACATGGGCTGCAAATAGGTACTCAGGTACTCTGATGGCCTGGTGACAGGTACTGGGGTACTCTGATGGCCTGGTGACAGGTACTGGGGTACTCTGATGGCTTGGTGACTGGTATTTGGGTACTCTGAAGGGCGGTGACAGGTACTCGGGTACTAAGATGAACTGTGACAGGTACTCAGATGGACTGGGACAGGTACTCGGGTACTCTGATGGTCTGTGACAGATACTCGGGTGCTCTGATGGGCTGTGACAGGTACTTGGGTCTACTGATGGACTGTGACAGGTACTCGGGTACTCTGATGTCCCATGACAGGTACTCGGGTACTCTGATGGGCTGTGACAGATACTCGGGTACTCTGTTGGGCTGTGACAGATACTCGGGTACTCTGTTGGGCTGGGACAGGTACTCGGGTACTCTGATGGGCTGGGACAGGTACTCGGGTACTCTGATGGGCTGGGACAGGTACTCGGGTACTCTGATGGGCTGGGACAGGTACTCGGGTACTCTGATGGGCTGGGACAGGTACTCGGGTACTCTGATGGGCTGGGACAGGTACTCGGGTACTCTGATGGACTGTGACAGGTACTCAAATACTCTGATGGACTGTGACAGGTACTCTGATGGACTGTGATTGACAGCTACTAAGAGGGGTGTTGACAGGTCCTCTTTACTGGGGGGGGGGGGCAATCAGTTTAATTGGTGTACACTGTAGGCAGTAACGAGATGTTACCACGATCTCCTCCTCACACACGTTCGGTGTGTGAGGAGGAGAACAACCCGGTAACATCTCGTTACCGCGGTTTGTTTACATTTTAGTGATCGGCTGTGAAAGGATCACAGCCGATCGCGTGGGTAAACAGCTGGCCAATGGCTGTTTACCAGCGTCGGTGACGAGCAGTGTTCCCGGGGAACGCGCCGCCACCGACGTGCACACGCAGCACGCATGCGCTGTGCACAGTGGGGGTGTGACCATCTGTGATCGGCAGTGACTTCAACACAGCCGATCACGTGGTAAACAGCTATAACCAATGGCTGTTCACCCCCTTTGGTGGCGAGCGATGTCTCCGTGACACGGCGCCACCGAAGAAATAGGGATGCGCGCGCACTCCCTGTTTAAACGGGAGGCCGTCATATGACGGCCTTCCGCCAAATAGGTGCGCCGCCTGGCCGTCATTTGACTACCAGCGGTCAGGAAGTAGTTAAAAGATATGTATAGGTTTTTTTTTAAGAATCATACTTACCTAGGTGAATGCAGCATCAGTCTGATGCTGTATCTGTCTCCCGGCGCCTCCAACACTCAGAATCGAGCCATCAAACACTGCCGATCGCTCGGTTCTCACAGCTGTTTTTTTTTTTAAAGGCCTCATTCACACTGGCATAATGTGCAGGGACCGTGTTTGCCCACATGGGGATGCACAGGCGTTCCATGAGTACCTGTGCAGACAGTCCCACTCATTTCAATTAGAATACAGCAGCTGCATGGACAATGCCATTGCTCCCAATTTGACAGCCGTGCTTTCAGATAGTGTGCGCTCAAGGCAGTGCATCCACAACGGCTGTCAGATCGTTGCTGCCTCCCAACTGACATGAATGGGACTCCCTGTACAAGGACGCATAGAACACCTGTGCACCCCCATGCAGGCAAACCAGATATCTGCCCCCTTCTAGGGGAATGCGTACAGGGGTACATTAGTACCAGCAGTTAAGAACACTCACTATGGAAAATAACTTTAATGAAATTAAAGCACATACTTACTGGCTTTAATTCAGTTGTCTCCCGAAGTAAATTCAGCAATAATCATAGTGTCCACTATGTAATCTATATCAAATGGGATGACCTGTTGCCCGCCGATACGTACAAGGTGCACTACATGACAGATCCCTAGCTGTAGGGATTTAAATTTACCGCCAAGAGGATCTGTATCCTAAGTGTCAAGGTGCCACTAAACAAGTCTGTAATGCACCTGTGCTACAACATGCGCATTGTGGTGCAAATCTTTCACATAAGGCTGGGTTCACACCGCTGCGGGGGGAGAACCGGATGTGATTCGCACAGCAAATCACATCCGATCTCCGTAGCACTGCGAGTTCAGCCATACAGATAGTATGGCTGAACTCGCAGCTGTCCCGCAGCAAACTCGCACAGGACCCTTTTTTGGGTCCGCAACGGAATCGGATCGCATGGGGGTTCACACCATGCGATCCGATTCCTGTGCGAGTCGGCAGATCGCACTGCGATATGCCGACGGATCTGGGGGTGTCATTAACATAACATTGACACCCCCAGCCGTCCGCATAGGGCAGTGTGAACTGCCGGCGGGAGGTGAGCGATGCGGGAAAACGCCGCGGATTCGCGGCGTTCCCGCATCGCAATAGTGTGAACCTAGCCTAAATGTGAGAGCAGTAATGCAAAGCACCTGAATGTACAAGTGTGATGGGCCCCCAAGTGTATATACAAGTGTGATGAACCATCCCAAGTGAACGTCTGAGCTTGAAAGGTCCCCAACTGAGCATCCAAGTGTGGCCCCAACAGAATGTTTTTTTGTGGCTGAAAAACATACAATCCTTACACTCCAGGCTATTTACCCCCAAAGAACAGGGCCAGTCATTGGAAGACACAGCAACTCTTTCAACATACAAATGTAACTCAGCAAATAAGGAAAAGTGTGTGTGTGTGAGAAGTACAAAGCACAACAGTGTGACTGGGCACAGATAAAATTCCCACAGACTGAAATGCTGAGAATGTCTGCGTTTTGCATATTTGTTTCCTCAGTGAATTTGTCTTGTGAGGAGCACATTATTTATATAACTGCATACTTCCTACGCTGCAAGGTCACTTCAACAAAAAAACGTATTTTTAGTAGGGCGCAGAGGATGCCCAGTTTTATACAGTCGTTGGATTGTAATTACAATCTAACAATGTATAAATATTTCCTGCCAACGGATCCAATCCACAAACAAATGAACAATTTAATCTACTGATCACACAGAAGAGGGTCACTTACTAGTGCAGAAAATTGGGGGACCTATTCCAATACAGGGGGGCTGCCGGGTACAGAAGGACCCCAGAACAAACACACTGGCAGGCTGAGGCTGATACAATGCTCAGGTCCTTCCCCAAATAATTAAGCCCAGGCTGATGCAATAACCAATCAGGTGGGTGTCATTTGTCTGGATCAGGCTGGGGGGGCTGCAAGTGTCTTTTGACCGCTCTGTGGCCAGTTCATATCATTGGGAGGCATCTATCAATCCTGTTAGATCCCTTCTGTCCCTGAAGAAAACTGAACAGCCAACACTCCTTTTTTGAACTATCTAAATCAAAACCAAGATACATTTACAAAAACAAAACTGTAAAGTAAAAGGTACACATTAATAATAAAGTTAACCTGTACAGAATTGTTATGAGCCACTAAATTCTAAGGATCCATTCACACGTATGTTCAACGCATGTCAGCACATATACATTTTAAAAGCAATGTATTTCAATGGAAGCAGATCCTACCAGGGCATACATGAAAATGCATGTAGCACTGCATTGTGCATAAATGCAAGAGTCATAACAGTCAGTTGAAGCCTCTTTTATAAATAAAGCTTACGGAATTTTAAATAATGTTAAATATGAATGCAGCACATTTTAAAACGTAATGCATGTCAACACGTGTATGTTGACATGCACTCAACACACAAGGGTGGCTGGGGGCAGTAAAAACAGACAGTTGAGCCATGATCCTTTTTGCCCACCTAAACAGGACATGTAGCTGCTCAGAGTTGTACTTACAAAAAATAAAGCCCCGACGCATCCAGTAGCCCCACCCAACCCCTACCCTGCCCCGCTCCTAAACAGGACCTCATAAATTATCAAATGAAATTACACTTAAATTTTTTATGCAGAATTAAATTATAAAAATAAATATTAATGACAACTTTATCCATGCCCAACAATGCATTCTGCCCGTGTCCACCAATGCAGCCTACCTGTGCAGGGGAAGAGAGGAGAGGAATTGCCGGCCACATGATCAGAGCACAAGGAACATCACAGCTTTCATTTCAATTGCTGTTTTCCCACCGCTCGCCATCACATACAGCCCTGGCCAGGAAACTTTGATACATGTCACTCGTCCCAGGATTGGACAGGTGATCTGTCTATCAAAGTCACTGGGAGGGGCTGTATGTGGCAACGGGGAACACATAGCAATTGAAATGAAAGCTGTGATGTTCCCTGCACTCTTATCATCTGGCGTCTCTCCTCTGTCTTCCCCTTTGCAATTGCTGGGAGAACTACTCCCACAATTGACCGATTTGAATTCTGTGTGAAGAAATAGCTGCTTGTTAAAGTGGGGTACCCCCTAAAAAAAAAAAATTAAAAGTCAGCAGCTACAAATACTGCAGCTGCTGGCTTTTAATAATCGGACACTTACCTGTCCCGGGTTCCAGCGATGCGGGGGAACGAAGCCCCCCCCTCGCTCCCCGCTCCGCTCGCGGCGCCGTCATGCATACTGTGGGCACCCGGCTGTGGCTTCACAGCCGGGCACCCACTGCTCATGCGCGAGCGGCGCAGGGCGCCGTGATACGCCGTACAGTCACCTGGGACACGTGACAGGTCCCAGGTGAATGTGCGGCGCGAGGGGAAGTGATGTCACCAGCCCGGGCAATGAAGAAGGCAGATTACGAGGGACCCCCTAGCAACCGGTATTTAGAGGTGAGTAAAGAATTTTTTTTTTGCCAATTATTTTTTTTTTGATTTTTTTAAAGAATTTTAAGTAGTTTTATTTTTTGGGGGGCAACTCCACTTTAAGTAGCGGGCCGGGAAGCCAGATTCCCCTGTCCTTAACAACCATGAGTCATCATCTGTCAGCGGGCTTCTCCACTGACTGATGAAGATAAAGAATGCCGGCAATTGAAAAATGTTTTAAAAAAATGGTGTAGGGTCACACTTTTTGGTGAATGGTGAATTTTGGGTGACACGGACAGCTGGCTTCCTTGACCACTGCTTAACAACCAGCTATTTATTCACACAGAATTCAAATTGGTTGATCGTTTTTTGACCGATCCAAATCCTAATTGTTTTGAAAAGTTGGAATTCATTAGAAAACGAATAAACAAAACAAATTTTAATGGATTTCAACTAAATTCCTAACTATTTTTTATTTGGAGATTTGGATACATCCGAATAACCAAACATTTGTTTGAATTTGTATTCAGACCGAAACTACTTGCACATGTCTATTCCTTACACCATATTGGAGGGCCTACAACAATTGTGTTGATCAAGTATGGGTGTATTAGGGACATGCATCTAAAAAGTGTACTGAAAGTCAACATTTTTATATTAGTTTTCAATAGAGCAGTGAGGTGGTAGTACCCCTGTTAGGCTAGGTTCACAAGATAATGCGTCAGGTACGCTCACAATCGTGTGAGTTCACACAAAAGAAACGTGCTGTTCCTTAGCAGACGCGTGCAGACACACCGTTCAGGTCTCAACCAATGGCCAATCAGTAGACCCTTTTTGGTCATGGCCCCTAAACAGAAGCCAGCCGATAAGCCAGCCGATTAGCCGTCCTCTGTCGGACTGGCCGCTGTACACATGGGCCAAATGTCAGCCGGTTTCTATTGAACTGGCCCATGCTGCCCAGTGTGTACGACCCTTATGATGGGAAGCTGTAGAGGGGGTGTCTATTGGAATTATCAGTGCTGCTTAACAAGCCTGTAGCTTGTCAACCTGACTTGGCTGCACCTAATCCCACCCACTGCTTCCAGGATTGATACCACTGCCCCTGCTGCTAAAAACCTCCCACTGTAAACTGCAGTGACTGGGAGGGTGAGCATGTGCGAGATGGAGGATTTTAATTTTTTAGTCATGTGCATCGCATAGTGACTGGATTTGGGACTTGTTTAGATGGTCATACAGAAGGATATCGTACTTTAACCACTGTTTTTGACAGGCCCCCTTCCGGAGATGAGGCCTTGGCCCCTCCTCCTTCCCCCCTCTGCCGTGGCAATTAGAAAGTATAGCGTGCTTCGTGCATGTGCAGTAGGGAACCAGCTGTGAAGCTGAAAGGTTTCTCGGCCGGGTTCCCTTACTAAGAATGGCAGCAGCAGCAGCACCCGAGAGTTGATCTGAAAATCGACTGGGGTGCCGACATTGCAGGCTCCCTGGACAGGTAAGTGCCCTAATATTAAAAAAGTCAGCAGCTACAGTATTTGTAGCTGCTGACTATTACTCAGGCTGGACCTCCTCTTTAAGCACCACTTGCATATTTGGAAAACATGCAGGACTCATGGTTAGATTTGAACAGATGACCCTAGTGCTTCTAGGCAAAGGTGCTACAATGCAAAATATGGTTATACCCCCCTGTACCAACATTTGTTGTAGTACAAGGACACACACACACACACACACACACACACACACACACACACACACACTACATAAATGCAGCAATATAAACTAGTACACAATCTACACATGAACCCACGGAAGAGGTATAACATTGGGCTACATGATAGACACCACTCAAAATGTATAAGTACAATGCATGACATGCAAAATGGACTTAGAGTTTTAAATGTAATTTAGCAGCAACACTCCACACTAAGTGAAGCATTGCAAAGAAGTGACATTCCATAAAATGCCTTAAAACATTGGATAAACCAAGTTTCTACCCACATGCAAGGAGGTTATGAAGAGGGAACAACTGTAGTACAAGATAGATACCCCAGCACCCATAAGTAAAGCACATGTAAAAATATGTAGTGTTAATACACTAATTGGCTGCACAACTCTGCAATACAAGTGTTACCGAGCTGTATAAGACATTACCTAGATTGGTTTATACTGTGGAATGGGATGGACATCAGAAGTACATGAATACAACGCAGATCCTGACAAGGACTTGTATAGTGTAACTGGCTGCAACACCATACCAAAACCAAGTGCTGACATGCAGTATAAGGCTCGGTTCACACAGGGGCGGCACGACTTGCAGCGCCGCGACCTGCACACGATCAGCGGCGACTTGCAAAACGACTTCTGTATAGAAGTCAATGCAAGTCGCCCCAAAAATAGTACAGGAACCTTTTTTCTAAGTCGGAGCGACTTGAGTCGCTCCTATTAGAACGGTTCCATAATACAGAACGGAGCGCGACTTGTCAGGCGGCGAAGTCGCCCCTGTGTGTACCGAGCCTGGGACATTACATAAATGTATTAAAACCTTATGCAATATACAGTAAGGGAAAAAAGTATTTGATCCCCTGAGATTTTTGTATGTTTGCCCACTGACAAAATTATCAGTCTATAATTTTAATGGTAGGTTTATTTTAACAGCGAGACAGAACAACAAAAGAAATCTAGAAAAACACATTTCAAAAAAAGTTATAAATATTTGCATTTTAATAAATGAATAATTTAAATAAATAAATACGTATTAGATCCCCTATCAATCAGCAAGATTTCTGGCTTCTACATGTCTTCTATACAGGTAACGAGCTGAGATTAGGAGCAATCTCTTAAAGGGAGTGGTCCTATTCTAAGCTTGTTACCTGTATAAAAGACACCTGTCCACAGAAACAATCAGATTCCAATCTCTCCACCATGGCCAAGTTCAAGGAGCTGTCCAAGGATGTCAGCGACAAGATTGTAGACCTACAAAGGGCTGGAATGGGCTACAAGACCATCGCCAAGCAGCTTGGTGAGAGGGTGACAACAGTTGGTGTGATTATTCACAAATGGAAGAAACACAAAAATACTGTCGAGCTCCCTCGGTCTTGGGCTCAATGCAAGATCTAATCTCTTGGAGTTTCCATGATTATGGGAACGGTAAGGAATCAGACCAGAACTACATGGGAGAATCTTGTCAATGATCTCAAGGCGGCTGGGACCATAGTCACAAAGAAAACAATTAGTAACACACTACGTTTTGTACAAACGTACAAAATCAGCAAGGGATCAAATACTTTTTCCCTCACTGTATCAGAATATATACATAGACAGTGGTTAATATTAAGGTAAATAATAACCCCACCACAATACGTGTAAAGGCAAAGCCACGTAACAAGTAAAAGTTAAATATCTTCTACTGACACTTAAAAGCCATTCAGGAGACCCCTGGATGCTGCCCGATTAAAGACAGAAGGCACTTCTGCTGCCTTAGCTATAAAAGATTATCCAGAGAAACATCCAACCTTTGGAGTACCTCTAGAGGTTACAGGTGGCCGTAAGCAGGGGTGAAATACAGCAGCAGGATGTATAAATAAAACCTGGACCTGAACTTAAGGTCCTAGCCTGAGGCTAAGCATGAGAGAGTCCCGTGTAAACATAATGTGACTCCACATTAAAAAAAAACAAAAAAAACAGTAGTACAGAAATGGTTACCACACATCAGGTCAAAAGAAGCAAAGTATGATATAAAATCTTAGGCCTCTATCACAGAGATTGTGTATGGCAAAGATAAATCCCACATAACCACGTAGGCTTGTATAGTCAAATCCCAAGTGGATGAAGGCATAGTTATACCAGGTGGCACGTCCTTCATTAAGTGCTGAGGAGTTTATACTTCTTCCTTCCCAGCTCTGCTCTAGTGAGAATGGGAGGCTCTGTGAGACGGGTGGGGATTAAACCTCTACCAGCTGAGTAGTATTAACAGATTGCAGATTGTACCATGTGTAGAAGGGTAAGCCACAACACCCATGAGGCAGTCAAGCCTAGGTAACAGATGATAATAATGCAACTCCACATGTAACCCAGTAGCACAATATAGTCACTGCACATCAGACCCAAGCTGCAAAGTAGAACATAAAACCCTTGGCCTAAAAGACAGACTTGTGCTTAGGATGTAAATTTATGCTGAGACAGACCTCTCCACTGAGGATTGGAAAGTCAGATCCCAAGTGAGTGAGGACAAAGTATACCAAGTAACCAGTCCTTAATCAAGAGCTTAGGAGTTTACACTTCATCCTTCCCAACTCTGCTCTAGTGGGAAATGAAGGTTCTGAGAGACAGGTGGAGATTAAACTTCTGCCAGCTGAATTGCCCCCCCCCCCCCCAGACTGTCAAGCCTACTAGATAGCCCTAAAAGGGACATCTGCATCTTCTAAGGACAATAACTCTTTAACTCCTTAGATTTAATCTACTCTGTCCCCTTACTGACAGAGATTTAGCAACTATTTCCTTATGCTGGACCTACTACATGAATTCAGCTGAAAAGGGAGTAGTGGGGTCACCCACAAGATCCACCTTCTGAGGAACCCCTACAGCCAACAGCACAGGAGTAGGGGATCTTGGCACCGGTCAGGTTGGGCAGGGGTCTCATCCCAACTCTCTATCCGAAGCACTTCTAGCTGGGGAGCGGGCATCCGCCCTATGTCCGGATTAGCCCGGGGACAGGTGGGGGGGCATGCTTTTGCTGCTTTGGCCACACCTGCCCTGCGGTAGATAGGGAGAGCCCAACAGTGCCCTGTCACATTAACTACTGTAGCTCTCTACAGCTGAGTGGACGTCCTGAACGTCCGGACACGGCGCATCTCGGATCGGCAGGAGGGCTCTGTGATTGGGCCTCCTGATCACATGACGGCCGTCATGTGATGTAAACAAACAGCCGGTTGCTAGGCAATCGGTTCCTCATCTCCTCACATGGAAGTCGTCGCTGAGGAGAGGAGAGCAGATCGCTGCAGCCGGCTGGTGATCAGTGAGTATGAGCTGTTTTTTTTACAGCTTTTTGCTCACTAGTCTAGTGAAAACACACATCACCGCACAGTATAAACACAATGTCCCCACATATGTCCCCAAAACACACATGTCCCCAAATAATAAAAACACATGTCCCCCTAAAATCACATGTCCCAATGATTATCTGTACACATATGTCCGTGATCACAACCTCGAGGGTTTACAACCACTTTAAGCTAGAGCTGCACGATTCTGGCTAAAATGAGAATCACAATTTTTTTGCTTAGAAGATAGATCACGATTCTCGCAGTGTAACATAATCTTTCACATTAAAAAAAAAAATAAAATTGGGCTAACTTTACTGTTTCATTTTTTTTATTCATTGAAGTGATTTTTTTCCCAGAAAATTGGATTTGAAAGACCGCTGGGCAAATACAGTGTGACATAAAATATTGCAGCCATTTTATTCCCTAGGGTCTCTGCTAAAATATATATAATGTTTGGGGGTTCCAAGTCATTTTCTAGCAAAAAATATTGATTTTAACTTAAGAAAGAAGTGCCAGAAAAAGATTTAGTCTAAGTGGTTAAACTTCCTGCATTTACAGTTGTTGAAAACTTGTCAGTCTGCCAGGATTATTTACACAGAAGTTTATCCCTTTGATCTAAAAAGGAAGTTTAGTTACAATGTTTAAAAATCAAACAGATGGTGTTGCGCTACCTGAGCTAGATATAAATAAAGAACCTAATACTGGAAGGAATAAAATAAATAAAATCTAACTATAAGTCGACTACCCTATCTTAAATACAAATTGAGGTGCCTTGTGCCAAAAAAAAAAAAAAAAAACACTATTTAAACTTGCTCCACCAAGTTAATCCAAAAAACAGAGAATATCAAGTGTGTTATGAAACATAAATTCCAGAAATCATGTGTTTATATATCAACATAAATAACTCTAAGTAAAAGGGAAAAATATTCCATAAAGTAAAGATGTCTTATGTTAAAACGTGCAATTCATAGTGCATAGTTACAAAGAGTTGGTAAAATACAGTCTTTAGTGAAATTAAATAAAGTGCCAGTGATTATTAGTTCCGTACTCTTCTAATAAAAAAAAATTAAATATGTGTATAAAACAATCTCTATGTGAGCTGAAATAAAGTGCTCAGTGACTTATTTGGTGCTTCTCAAAAGACAGGTGCCAGCAATCGTGTTGTGATTTCTGTGTCTCCAGTATACACGGCACACCAGGTAGAATGGCCCCTTACCTTACTGCTGTAAGGTAAACAGCAAATCAAGCAACCAAAACAAGGGTCCAGGGATTCTATCCCAATTCCTAGCAGGTGGATATTGGCCCCCTCGGGTAGGTTTTTTTCCTCTCAGATAGTTTCCATATAGATCTTTGGCTTCAGTGTAACTCCCAGAGGTCTCATAGGAAAGATAGAGGTACACTCGGATGGTGAAGTACGTTCGTAAATTTTATTATTAAGATATATAAAAAGAGGTACTCACAAACATACGGTAAAATACAGCTTTTAAAAACGATCGAGCGTTCCGCTCGTGTATGCGAACGTCACTTCCGGTAACCTTGTTCCGACGCGTATCGTCACTAGTCACGTGACTTCATCAGGGAATGGGATACTCTAGCACGGAAGTGTCTTTTATATGCACGTGTATGGCGGCCATTTTACTGAAGTCTCCCATAAGATATCATTGGCACAGCCATCTTTTTGGAGTCTTCCATAGGTTAACATGGTGCGGCCATCTTTTAGAAGTCAGTCTACACCCAACACCATTTACCACATATCTAAGCTACACCCGCGGCCATTTTTCGTTGGTCCCGATTGGCAGCCATTTCCCCATAGCTCACCCATGGGTTATATCTTCAGTGATGTTTTTTTGTCTCTATACATAATGGTGGGACTTTCTATCGGGCTCCTTTATTCCATTAGATGTCATATAAGAATTTGTCCGCAATTCCATTAATTCACATCAAATTTCTACCGGGGGGCACCGGGGGAGCAGGGGGGGGGGAGGTGGAGAAAGGGGGGGGGGGGGAGGGGGATGGGGGGGGGGGGATTAGGTGATCATAAGAGGTATAGGTAAACTCGATATTCAGTATCAACCTATATAAAGGTTATTTATCAAATGTCGTAGATCACGTGAGCATTGTAACCCCATATTTACACTAAAAAATATATATATAATATCTAAAACCGTTCTTTAAAATTAATATATATAAATTTATAAAACAAGTGGTGAGGTAGCATTTTATCTCATGGCTGATAAATATTAGCACTATATTTCCCCTAAATAAAGTACCCCTTATCTAATTCGCCTATCCCCAGCTGATCCATTCTTTGTATTTGGCCTGTAGTTTTAAATATTAGAGTGTCCAAGACCGGATTAGGGTAATGTGGACTAGTGGTCCAGAACTAGTCCATTATAGTCATATATATATGTTATTTATCCTGACTTTTGGGTATCTAAGACCAAATTAGGATAATATGGGAAGTAGAGAGTTGTCCTATTATTATCGTTTATACCGGAAACCGGAAATGGCGTTCAAAATGGACCCAAAATGGTTCGTTTATACTATCACAATAAATAGAATAGTTTTACAAACATGTAAATTAGATATATTATATAAAATGAGTATTGCAAGATCATTACATTAAAACAGGTATCAAAGCTAAAACCAAGTTAAGAGTTATAAAAATATACTAAAAATATTTTTTAGAAATCGCTGATAAAGCAGTTTAAGTCAAAATCAATGTTTAGGCCTTGGGGGGTAAATGTATCTAAAATAAAAATCCACTTAGATTCTGCTTGACTAAGTGTCCTAACTTTGTGGCCCCCTCTCCAGTGTTTCTTATATGGGTACTAAAGTGTCTGGATACACTATGCTTATCAAAGCCGCTAATAATGTTCTTTACATGTTCCTTTATCCTTACTCTCAGCGGTCTTTTTGATCAAAAAGCATTGGCACATATTAAGGTCAGATATACACCTGCAGGAGATCCTACCCCAATATCCACGATTTATTTATAAAAGGGCACCAACCCTAAGGGATAAGATTGTAAAAAACATCCCCGACCCCCTATAATGGTTTAACTTTCTTTACAGGCAAGGGATTTTTTCCCTGTAGACGCTGCTATGCGTGCACAAGAATAAAAAAGCCGGTTGAAAAGAAATTTAACTTTACTTCTACAAGCACTGGAAACACGTATAATATTAAGGATTTTATATGCTGCAACACCAAGGGAGCTGTCTATGCCTTACAGTGCAGTTGCGGCTTACAATATGTTGGGCGAACCAAAAGACCGCTGAGAGTAAGGATAAAGGAACATGTAAAGAACATTATTAGCGGCTTTGATAAGCATAGTGTATCCAGACACTTTAGTACCCACCACAATAAAGACCCTACTCATTTGACCTTTTGGGGTATAGAACCATATAAGAAACACTGGAGAGGGGGCCACAAAGTTAGGACACTTAGTCAAGCAGAATCTAAGTGGATTTTTATTTTAGATACATTTACCCCCCAAGGCCTAAACATTGATTTTGACTTAAACTGCTTTATCAGCGATTTCTAAAAAATATTTTTAGTATATTTTTATAACTCTTAACTTGGTTTTAGCTTTGATACCTGTTTTAATGTAATGATCTTGCAATACTCATTTTATATAATATATCTAATTTACATGTTTGTAAAACTATTCTATTTATTGTGATAGTATAAACGAACCATTTTGGGTCCATTTTGAACGCCATTTCCGGTTTCCGGTATAAACGATAATAAAAAGGACAACTCTCTACTTCCCATATTATCCTAATTTGGTCTTAGATACCCAAAAGTCAGGATAAATAACATATATATATGACTATAATGGACTAGTTCTGGACCACTAGTCCACATTACCCTAATCCGGTCTTGGACACTCTAATATTTAAAACTACAGGACAAATACAAAGAATGGATCAGCTGGGGATAGGCGAATTAGATAAGGGGTACTTTATTTAGGGGAAATATAGTGCTAATATTTATCAGCCATGAGATAAAATGCTACCTCACCACTTGTTTTATAAATTTATATATATTAATTTTAAAGAACGGTTTTAGATATTATATATATATTTTTTAGTGTAAATATGGGGTTACAATGCTCACGTGATCTACGACATTTGATAAATAACCTTTATATAGGTTGATACTGAATATCGAGTTTACCTATACCTCTTATGATCACCTAATTCCCCCCCCATCCCCCTCCCCCCCCCCCTTTCTCCACCTCCCCCCCCCCTGCTCCCCCGGTAGAAATTTGATGTGAATTAATGGAATTGCGGACAAATTCTTATATGACACCTAATGGAATAAAGGAGCCCGATAGAAAGTCCCACCATTATGTATAGAGACAAAAAAACATCACTGAAGATATAACCCATGGGTGAGCTATGGGGAAATGGCTGCCAATCGGGACCAACGAAAAATGGCCGCGGGTGTAGCTTAGATATGTGGTAAATGGTGTTGGGTGTAGACTGACTTCTAAAAGATGGCCGCACCATGTTAACCTATGGAAGACTCCAAAAAGATGGCTGTGCCAATGATATCTTATGGGAGACTTCAGTAAAATGGCCGCCATACACGTGCATATAAAAGACACTTCCGTGCTAGAGTATCCCATTCCCTGATGAAGTCACGTGACTAGTGACGATACGCGTCGGAACAAGGATACCGGAAGTGACGTTCGCATACACGAGCGGAACGCTCGATCGTTTTTAAAAGCTGTATTTTACCGTATGTTTGTGAGTACCTCTTTTTATATATCTTAATAATAAAATTTACGAACGTACTTCACCATCCGAGTGTACCTCTATCTTTCCTATGAGATCTCTGGGAGTTACACTGAAGCCAAAGATCTATATGGAAACTATCTGAGAGGAAAAAAACCTACCTGAGGGGGCCAATATCCACCTGCTAGGAATTGGGATAGAATCCCTGGACCCTTGTTTTGGTTGCTTGATTTGCTGTTTACCTTACAGCAGTAAGGTAAGGGGCCATTCTACCTGGTGTGCCGTGTATACTGGAGACACAGAAATCACAACACGATTGCTGGCACCTGTCTTTTGAGAAGCACCAAATAAGTCACTGAGCACTTTATTTCAGCTCACATAGAGATTGTTTTATACACATATTTAATTTTTTTTATTAAGAAGAGTACGGAACTAATAATCACTGGCACTTTATTTAATTTCACTAAAGACTGTATTTTACCAACTCTTTGTAACTATGCACTATGAATTGCACGTTTTAACATAAGACATCTTTACTTTATGGAATATTTTTCTTTTACTTAGAGTTATTTATGTTGATATATAAACACATGATTTCTGGAATTTATGTTTCATAACACACTTGATATTCTCTGTTTTTTGGATTAACTTGGTGGAGCAAGTTTAAATAGTGTTTTTTTTTTTTTTTTTTTGGCACAAGGCACCTCAATTTGTATTTAAGATAGGGTAGTCGACTTATAGTTAGATTTTATTTATTTTATTCCTTCCAGTATTAGGTTCTTTATATCTAGCTCAGACAGCGCAACACCATCTGTTTGATTTTTAATTTATTACCTAGGGGTTAGGGTGTATACCCCTGTCGGTAGTTTGCCGCAACCTATCCTTTTAAATAGTTTAGGCCCTTGACGACAGCGCGGGGATACCTTAACCTAAATTAGTTACAATGTTGCAAGTCTGGATGTTTATTTTTGACAGCTGAGTGAGCAGATTTTCTCCACTTGTTTATATGAAAGAATCTGCAAACTCTGCAGGAGAAATGTGGGGGGGGGGGTGAATCGAGATCATGATTTTTTTAACGATTAATTGTGCAGTACTACTTTAAGCTAAACATTTAGGGCCCCCAGGTGACATATTACAGGCTAGGTGAAAACCTAGGCGCAAACACAAGTGAAAGTAGGTAGGTACAGTAACCTCCATCTTACCTGTGTCTTGCTGGTGCCAAGGGCGCGTGTATCCGACTGAGCTGTAGTCTGCATTGAAGAATCAAAAATGCAGTATTAGGTCCTCCACCTATAGCATCCTCATGGAAACACTATTAAAAGGCACCAGCCAGCCCTTCACCGACAATGAGACTTGGAACCAGAGTGTCCAGCACTTGGAAATGACTTTACCCTACCAGGATTAATGTCTCTGCATCTTCTGGTCAAACAGGAACCCAAACATGCCACAAACCCAACGCAGCTACTGCGCTAGCCATCGCCAAATTTTAAAGTGTACTTGGTGATGCATTTCCTGTTCCTGTTGGAGGTGCCTATATCTCTTGGGCCGCCCTGGAAGACAATTTGGGAAAAAATATGATTTTTAAAACAGCTTACCTGTAAAATCCTTTTCTTGGAGTACATCATAGGACACAGAGCATCAAGTATTTAATTAGTGGGTTATGGGCCTACCTTCACTTCAGGTGTTGACACTGGTATAACCAATACAGGAAGTTGACTCCCCTATATAACCCCTCCTCCTTCCAGGAGTACCTCAGTTTTTGTAGCCAAGCAATATAAGCAATATACTCTCACCCCATAAAACAGAGGGGCAGGAGCTCTGTGTCCTATGATGTACTCCAAGAAAAGGATTTTACAGGTAAGCTGTTTTAAAAATTCTATTTTCTTTATCGTACATCATAGGGCACAGAGCCTCAAGTATTTACTTAGTGGGATGTCCCATAGCAATGCTACTTGATGGGAGAGTGACACAACCCATAGGGAAACCCCCAGACCTGAGGACTTATGCTGCTGCCTGCAGCACACTGCGCCCGAAGGCAATATCCTCATTCCATCTTACATCCACTTGATAAAATTTTGCAAATGTACTGAAGACCAAGTCGCGGCCTTGCAGATCTGAGACATGGAGGCCTGGTGACGCACTGCCCAAGAAGCACCAACCGCTCTGGTAGAGTGCGCCTTAACTTGAAGAGGGGGAATCCTTCCCTTTTAAATCATAAGTTTGAACTATAACTTACTGAATCCACTTAGCGACAGTGCATTTAGATGCTGTCTGTCCTTTCTTAGGACCCTCTGGCAGAATAAATAAGACGTTAGTCTTCTGAATCTGAGCAGTTTTCTTCAAATAGATCTTCACTGCTCTCACTACATCAACACAATGTAGTGACTTTTCTTCCCTGGAAGCTGGTCTTGGGAAAAACGAAGGCAGAACAATATCTTAATTCAGATGAAAGCCTGAAGCCACCTTTGGCAAAAAATCTGGACGAGGGCGTAACACCACCCTGTCCTCATAAATAATCAAATATGGCTCCTTACAAGAAAGAGCAGCCGATTCCGACACCCTCCCTGTCGAGGATATAGCAACCAAAAATATCAGCTTCCTTGTCAAAAGGACTAAAGGAATATGCTGTAACGGTTTGAATGGCTGCTTTTGTAACACAGACAAAACTAAGTTTAAGTCTCAAGGGCTTAAGGGTGATTTAACTGGCGGATTAATCTGCAGCACTCCCTGCATGAAACCTTGGACTAAAGAATGGGTAGCAAGCGGTCTTTGAAATAAAATTGATAAGCCTGAGACTTGGCCCTTAATAGTAGTCAGGGCCAACTTCATCTCTACGCCTAACTGTAGAAAACGGAGAAAAGTCAGTTCATTTTGAACGCGGCTCCAGGTAGACGGAACTAGCCTTCGGCGGCGACATTGACACGTCGCTGGCCCCTTCACCTGGTATGGACTTAAAGGGGAAGCTCTACGCCGAAAAAACGGCGTGGGGGTCCCCCCTAGGTCCATATCAGACCCTTATCCGTGCACGCTACCCGGCTGATCAGGAAAGGGGGTGGGGACGAGCAAGCGACCCCCCCTCCCTGAGCCATACCAGGCCGCGTGCCCTCAACATGGGGGGGGTGCTTTGGGGAAGGGGAGGCCACGCGGCCCCCCCACCCCAAAGCACCTTGTCCCCATGTTGATGAGGACAAGGGCCTCTTCCCGACAACCCTGGCCGTTGGTTGTCGGGGTCTGAGGGAGGGGGGCTTATCGGAATCAGAAAGCCCCCTTTAATAAGGGGGCCCCCAGATCACGGCCCCCCCACCCCTATGTGAATGAGTATGGGGTACAATGTACCCCTACCCATTCACCTATGAAAAAAATGTAAATAAAACACAACACACAAGGGGGGTCTTTTCGCCAGACTCCTCTGCTATCTTCTGCTAGCTCTTTTACCAGCGGAGGAGCCCAGCTTTCTTCTTCGTCGCCGCCGCCCGGGGTCTTCTTCTGACTTCGGGGGTCTTGTCCCCCTCTTTGGTTCTTCTTGCCGGGCATCCGCACCTTCTTCCAGCTCTTTTACAAGCGGTGGACCGCTCTTCTATCACCACCGCCTTCTCTTCTTCTTGTTCTTCTTCCTTGAGATGTTGACTCGACGCGCTCTCTGGCCGCAATGACAGGGACGCGGCATGCGACGACTTATATAGGGACATCGCCGGGTGATGTCCCCACCCATTATGATGTCACAGTCCCAGAGGATGCTGGGACTGTGACATCACCCGGTGACTCCACCCATCGTCCGTATATAAGTCGTCGCGCAACATATCCCTGTCATTATGGCCAGAGACAGCAATGAGTCAACATCTCTAGGAAGAAGAAGAAGAAGACGGCGAAGACAGTAGCGACAGAAGACCGGGCCACCGCCAGTAAAAGAGCTGGAAGAAGGAGCGGAGGCCCAAGCAAGAAGAACCGAAGAGGGGGACAAGACCCCCGAAGTCAGAAGAAGACCCCCGGGCGGCGAAGAAGAAAGCCGGGCTCCTCCGCTAGTAAAAGAGCTAGCAGAAGATAGCGAAGGAGTCCGGCGAGAAGACCCCCCAAGACGGAAAAAGACCCCCGAAGCTGTGCAATAAATTATTTTTAACCCTTGTGTGTTGTTTTATTTACATTTTTTTCACAGGTCAATAGGTAGGGGCACATTGTACCCCATACTCATTAACATAGGGTGGGGGCCGGTATCCGGGGGCCCCCTTATTAAAGGGGGCTCCTGGATTCCGATAAGCCCCCAGCCCGCGACAACCAATGGCCAGGGTTGTCGGGAAGAGGCCCTTGTCCTAATCAACATGGGGATGAGGTGCTGTGGGGTGGGGGTGCGCACGGCCCCCCCTTCCCCAAAGCACTCCCCATGTTGAGGGCACGTGGCCTGGTACGGCTCGGGGGGGGGGGGGGGGGGCGCTCGCTCGTCCCCACCCCCTTTCCTCACCGGCCGGGTAACGTGCTCGGATAAGGGTCCGATATGGACCGGGGGGAACCCCACGCCGTTTTCACCGTAGGGCTTCCCCTTTAAGTCCATACCAGGTGACGGGGCCAGCGACGTGTCAATTTCACCGGCGACATTAACTTCCTTCGCTAGTCCCAGCTACCTGGAGCCGCATTCAAAATGAACGGACTTTCCTCCGTGTGTGGGCAAGTCCGTTCATTTCAAAAGTACGCCGGAAAAGTCCCGTGTGTGGGCAGGTCCGCTCGTTCGGAAATTTGGCCAACTTTCCGGCGGTTTGTTGGTCAGACTAAGTCCGCCGGATAGTCTGATCGTGTGTACACGGCTTAAGAGTGTCTGATCTATAAGCCTCAGGTGGATCTGATTGGCATCCGCAGCGCTTCCCCCTTCATTGTGAAATGCTGTATGAATGGAGGCCTATGTCCCATACACAGCGTCATGTGACCGTACAGCCACACCCTCTGCCGAGCCCCCCTCTCCTTCAATCTGGCTAGTTCGGGCACGCAAACAGCACATGAGTCTGCTGTAGCAGACTATGCAGGGAGAGCGACGGCCATCCGCAATACAGTGTTCTGTGCCTCAGACACAGGAAAGGAAGTAGAGGACACATTATAAGATGAGGGGGGCCGGGAGGGGAGGGGGGGGATTTCTGACAGCAGATTTCTATCTTTGTCTTTTTTTTTTCCTTTATTCTCAGCAACTGCCAGCATTGCACCAAGGTGCATAAAGAAAAAACACATAGCCTTTCCCCAAAGTTTTTTGCCCTCCGCTGGGACTATACATATCGTGATACAGCGCTGCTGAACAGGCGTGCACATTTGTAGTCCCCTTAAAGAGACATACTTTAGGTATATAAGATACATGAAGGAAAAAGCATAGCCTTTTCCCCTACCTTGTCCTCGCTGCAGGATTCTGCTGACTCAGCAGATCCAAACTTCGCCCATCACGGCGGGCTGCGTTTAAACACGCTCAAAGACTGGGGCTCTTTTAAAAGGGGTTCCGCTTCTTTGGGCCTTGTATAACACCCCTCAGGACAACTTTAGGAAATGTGACAAGACCAAAGAGAGTCCTGGATCCTAGGGTGCAGCTCTCAGAGAGAAGCGTTATAGGCAAAAAAAAATTGTTCTTGAACCGAGGTCCAGGTACCATCCTATGGCCTCAGTGGCGAGGATAGATCTGTTGTGGAGGTTCTTTAAATCCATTATGGATCCTTCTAGGAGCTCCTCAGAGCACATCTTCACTCGTGACCAACACCTTAGACACTGGCGAAAAAACGGAGGTACTCCTGGAAGAAAGAGGGGTTATATAGGGGAGTCAACTTCCTGTATTGCTTATACCAGTGTCAACACCTGAAGGTAGGCCCATAACCCACTAATTAAATACTTGAGGCTCTGTGTCCTATGATGTATGATAAAGAAACAGGATTTTTAAAACAGCTTACCTGTAAAATCATTTTCTTTGATGTACATCAGGGGACACAGAGCCATAGTAATTACTATGTGGGATGTCCCATAGCAATGGCAACTGAAGGGAGGGAGACACAACAAAAAACAGAAGGCCAGAGGACTCATACTGCAACCTGCAGTATACTGTGCCCAAAGGCAATATCCTCATGACCTTAATATTGATTTGATAAAATCTGATAAACGTATGAACCAAAGACCAAGTCGCGGCCTTACAGATCTGAGTCATAAAGGCCTGATGATGCACCACCCAAGAGGCACTAATCGCCCAGGATGAGAGTGCTCTAACATAAGAAGGAAGGAAGAATTTTCTTCTTTAAGCTGAAGCTTGAACAATCACTTGATGAATCCATTAGGAAAATAGTGGATTTTGATGCTGCCTTTCCACATCTTTGGACCTTCTGGCAGTACAAACAAAACCATCTGTTTTGCGAACCTGAGCGGTCGCTTTAGAATGGACCCTGAACGCTCTTACTACATTAAGGTAATGTAGTGCCTTCTCTTCCCTAGATTGAGGCTTTGGGAAAAAGAAGGAAGAATGATATCTTGGTTTAAATGAAAAAACCTGTTACCATTTTCGGTAGGAATTCAGGATGAGGACATAAACCACCTCATCCTTATGCATGATCAAATATGGCTCTTTACAAGACAGAGCCGCTATTTCTGATATTCTTTTAGCAGAAGAAATGGCAACCAGAAAGATTATCTTTCTTGTCAAAAAGAACCAAGGGAATTTCTCATAAAGGCTCAAACGGCTGATTTTGCAAAGCCAATAAGACCAATTTTAAATCCCAAGAATTTTAGAGGTGCCCTGATAGGGGGATTCATCCGTGTTAACCCCAGCATAAGCTACGCACCAAGATTGGGAAGCAAGAGGCCATTTAAAAATAAAAAAAACAGACAAGGCCAGCTTCATTTCAGATCCCATATGCAAGTAATGAGGGAACCTGCCTATTGACATACTTCCTGGGGTGCCAACCCCTGGATCCACACCAAGAAACATATGCCTTCCAGACTCTAGTAAAATGATTCTGGAAGCCGGATTCCTGGCATTAATCAAAGTAGACCCTACCAAACGGGATCACCCACGATCTTTTATAAAGTGGGATTCAACAGTCAAACCTGTTAAATTTTTCGTCCGTAAGGTAGGATGAAATACTGGACCTTGTGCGAGAAGGTCTGGCTATAATGGCAGAGTCCGAAGGTCTCCTACTGCCACCTTTATGATCTCGGTAAATCAAGATCTTCTGGGACCTAATGGGGCAACCAGAATCACCTCCTTCCTTTCCTGCTTAATCCCGTGGAGAAGGCACGGAAGTAGCAGAACAGGAGGAAATGCAGAGATCAGTGAAAACTGATCCCATGGGAAGACTAATGCGCCTGTTCCTCCTGCTAGCGGATCCCTTTTTCCCCGACACAAAGTTGTCGACTTTGTTGTTGAATCTGGATGCGAACAGGTCCATGTCCGGAATACCCAATTTCTGACAAATTGCTAGAAAGATGTCGGGGTGAAGAGATCATTCTCCCGGAAATAATTGTTGGCGACTCAAGCAGCCCGCCTGCCAAGTCTCTATTCCTGAAATGAAAAATTGCCGATAGGCAAGGTTGTGTTCTGCCCAAGCTAGAACATTATTAACCTCTTTTTGGGATGAACGACCTCTCGTGCCCCCCCTGTTGATTGATGTAAGCCACCGCCGTGGCCTTGTCAGACTGAATCCGGACAGGGCAGTCCCGTAGTGTGAGCGTCCCGGATTCTAGGGCCAGACATACTGCCCGAATCTTCCAAAAAGTTGATAGGCAAGGTCCTCTAACCTGGACCATCTCCTTTGGACAGAATCTTCCTCCAGGGCTGCTCCCCAGCCTAGAAGGCTGGCATCTGTTGTTAACACCTTCCAGGATACAGGTAGAAAACATTTTCCTTTTTACTGGATAACAACCAATTTAGGCTCTGACTTACTTTGGGAGCCAAGTGTATTGGAAAAAAACAAGGCCTGAATCTTTTTATTGCAGACCGACAGGATGGTGTTTTGAAGTAGTTTTTGAGCAAGAAACTGCGCGTAAAGGACGGCCTCGAAGGAGGCCACCATTTTCCCTAACAATCTCATGCACAGCTGAATGGAAAGATTTTTCTTTGTTTTGATAAGTTGAATTAGTCCTACAATGGAACTGATTCTTTGTCTGGGGTAAGAATACCTTCTTCTGTATGGTCTCTATAACCAGCCCCAAGTACTGTACTTTCCTTGATGGTTTTAAGGAGGATCTTCCTAGGTTAAGTATCCAACCCAGAGATTTCAGGTAGTTACAGCTGTGATCAAACTCTGGTTTAGACCGGAGACTGAATGATCTATTATTATTATTATACAGGATTTATATAGCGCCGACAGTTTACGCAGCGCTTTACAACATTAGGGCAGACAATACAATACAAGACAGGGGGAATCAGAGGGCCCTGCTCGTTACAGCTTACAATCTAGGAGGGAGGGTCAAGTTATACAAAAGGGTAATAGCTGTGGGGGATGAGCTCATGGAGAAAATAGTGCAGTTAGATGGAGGCAGGATAGGCTTCTCTGAAGAGGAACGTTTTCAGGGATCGCCTAAAAGTGGATAAATTTGGAGACATTCTGACAGATTGGGGTAGTGAGCTCCAGATGATGGGCGAGGCTCGGGAGAAGTCCTAGAGGCGGATATGGGAGGAGGTGATGAGGGAGCTAGAGAGCAGAAGGTCTTGGGAGGAACAAAGTGGGCGATTAGGTTGGTATTTTGAGACTAGGCTAGTGATGTAGCTGGGGGCAGAATTGTGGATGGCTTTGTAAGTGTTAGTATTTTGAATTGAATTAGTTGGGCGAGTGGCAGCCAATGGAGGGATTGGCAGAGAGGGGTAGCAGACACTGTGCGGTTTGTAAGGTGGATATGTCTGGCAGCAGAATTCATGATGGACTGAAGGAGGGGATAGTCTATTTAAAGGTAAGGTAAAGGTATTTAAAGGTAAGCCAATGAGGAGGAAGTTGCAGTAGTCAAGGCGAGAGATAACAAGGGAGTGAATCAGGAGCTTTGTGGTTTCATTGGTTAGAAAGGGACGTAGTTTAGAGACGTTTCGGAGGTTGAGGCGGCAAGCTTTGGAAAGTGATTGGATGTGGGGCTGAAAGGAGAGTTCAGAGTCTAGGATAACACCTAGCACCCTGACATGTGAGGATGGGTTGATGGTTGTGCCATTGCTCTTGACAGAGAAGTCAGGGGAAGAGGCACGTGGGGGAGGAAATATTATAAGTTTGGTTTTGGACAGGTTGAGTTTGAGGAAGTGTTGCGACATCCATACAGATATGTCTGTTAGTAAGTTAGTGATGCGTGAGGAGACTTATGGAGTGAGTTGAGGGGTGGAGAGATAGATTTGTGTGTCGTCAGCGTAGAAATGACATTGAAAGCTGTGAATCAGCTGTCCCAGGGAAGAGTTGTAGATTGAAAATAAGAGAGGTCCAAGAACAAAACCTTGAGGGACTCCGACAGAGAAGGGAAGAGGAGTGGAGGAAGTAGAATTGTAAGTGACACTGAAGGTGCGTTGGGATAGGTAGGATGAGAGCCACTGAAGAGCACAGTCACGGAGACCAAAGGAGGGGGTGGTCAACCGTGTCAAAGGCAGCTGAAAGGTCCAGAAGTAGGAGTACAGAATAGTGTCCGTTGGTTTTTGCAGTTAGTAGGTCATTTGTGAGTTTTAAAAGAGCAGTTTCTGTTGAGGGCGAAATCCAGATTGAAGGGGATCAAGAAGGTTATTTTTAATGAGGTAGTCACTCAGTTGGTTGTAAACCAGGCGTTCAAGGAGTTTAGAGGAAAAGGGGAGCAAGGAGATAGGGAGTAAGTTATTAAGATTGGTAGGGTCCAAGGACGGCTATTTAAGTATGGGGGCGACCAGTGCATGTTTTAGAGCATTGGGGAAAATGCTAGAGGTGAGGGAGAGATTGAAGATGTGAATTAGAGAGTGTAGGATAGTCAGATTGCGACCATGTTTGAGAGGGAATAGGAGCCAGGGTTAGGTGGGCGTTAGAAAGTAGTTTAGCAACTTCATCTGTAGTAGCAGTTTTGAATAAGGGGGGTGTTAAGAGTACCTGTTGTAATGGGGTCTTAACTGGGGGAGATACCTGTAGAGTGGAGATTTCATCATGGATTGTATCAATGTTGTTTTTGAAGTGTTTAGCAATCTCCTGGGCAGTGGGTGGAGGACGAAGTAGAGTTGAAGGTAGAGAAAAATTTACCGGGACTGGACGAGAAGGTGTTAATAAGAGTTGTAAAATAGGTCTGCTTGGCAGTGTGGAGGAAAGAGTAGTATTTTTGGAGGGAAGATTTGTATTGGTTGAAGTCTTTGAGAGACTTGGTCTTGTGCCACAGACGCTCAAGAGCGCGACTACATTTTTTGAGAATTCTAGTGTCATCTGTTTGCCAGGGTTGTAGGGGTCGAGGCCTGATTCTTCATGTAGTGAGGGGAGCGAGCTTGTCCAGGGTGGTGGAAAGGGATTAATTGTAGATGGAAGTGGCTTGGTTGGGGCAAGACAGAGGAGAGATTTTGTCATAGAGGTAGTCAGCAGCAGAATAGAGGAGAGAAGAGTTGAAGTTGCGAAAGTTTCTACGGGTGATGGTTAGGCAACTCGGGGGAAAGATGTTGGAAGACAGGGAGAGAGAGAAACTAATAAGGTGATGGTGAGAGAGAGGAAAAAGTATTATTTAAGAAGTTGCATGGAGTGCAAAGGTAGGAGAATACAAGGTCAAGGGTGTTGCCATCAGAATGAGTAGAAGCCTGTAACCATTGCGTCAGGTCAAATGAAGAGGTTAGACTAAGAAGTTTAGAAGTAGCAGGAGGGTTTCTATTTGCAGCGATGTTGAAATCACCGAGAAGGATTGTGGGAATTTCTGAAGAGAGAAAGTAGGGTAGCCAGGCAGAGAACTCATCAATAGCCAGGCAGAGAACCCATCAAGGAAAGTCGATAATGGTCCAGGGGGCCGGTAGATCACAGAAATTCTTAGGGAAGTAAGAGAGAATAAATGTATACAGTGAGCTTCAAATGATGAGAGGGAAAGAGAGGGAGGGGAGTGAATAACCTGGAAGGTGCATTGGAGGGATAGGAGGAATCCCACTCCACCTCCCTTGCGTCCATTAGGCCTAGGGGAGTGAGTCCATTAGGCCACCCTGGGAGAGGGAAGCAGAAGAAGGGGTATCAGTTTTGTGGAGCCAGGTTTCGGTAAAAGCAAGTAGATTAAAGGAATTAGTGACAAAGAGGCCATGAACAGCGGTAAGTTTGTTGCAGACAGAGCGAGCATTCCAGAGGACGCAGGAGAGGGGGAAGCTGGTGTTGGGAAGAAGAGGAACGGAGACTAAATTGCGTAGATTGCGACTACTGCCAGAGGGTGTAGGGTGACGGTGATGGGTGTGTTGGGTACAGTTAAATAAGGGAGGCCCAGGGTTAGGGGAAATATCTCCAGCGGTTAGGAGAAGTAGAAAAGTAAGGGAAGTAATATGAGAATACGATTTGTATGAGAGGACATGCTTCAGTACCCTGGGGGGTTTGTTAGTAAGTGGGCTTAGAGTTAGAAAGAGGTGATGAGTGCAGTAGTAGGGAGAGGGGAGAAGTGAGGGTGATATGTACAGATTGTGGGGTGGAGCAGGGGGGGTGAAGAAAAGAAAGTAGATCGTCTAAATAGGCTAGGACCGTTATGAGTGCTCAAGGCAATTAGGCTAAAGGAGGTTTCAAAAATGCAGAAATTTCTGGTGAGCGGGAAAATTTGGCACATGGAGATATGCATTTTTGATATTGATTAAAGCCAAAAAACTCCACTCCTTGCAGGATGGACACAACCGATCGGATTATGAAAGGATCGGATGTTTAAGTGCTGATTCAGATCTTCGAGATCTAGAATGGGTCTTACCTCTCCATTTGGTTCTGGAACCGTAAAAGGTTTGAGCCAAACCCTGTGCCCTGTTCCACTAAGGGAACCTCTGATATCACCGACTGGGATAATAGATGATCCAGAGGCCAGGAAGAGAGACTTTTTTTTCTCTGGATCCTTGGGAACACTTTCCCTTACAAAAAACTCTCGGAACTCTAGTCATAACCTAGAGAAAAAAACTGCAGTAATCCATCTTCCTTGACATTGTTCCTGCCAGATCTTGAGAATCACAAGACTTTTCCTCCCACCCGAAGAGCGGGAGTGCCCCTTCATGAGAAGGCTTTAGCATTCTGCTTTGCAGGCTTTCTGCCCCAAGATCTCTTCTGACCCTGGTGCTGCCCTTAGGGACTTTCCCTTGAACCGGACGGTTGAGGCCGTTGAGACTGCCTAGAGGCAGATGCCTCTGGCATAGGAGAGGCATCACGATTAAAAGGAGAAATGTTTGAACCTCTTCTTTACTGGTAAAAGAGAGCTTTTCCCATTAGAGGTCCTTTGGATGTACTTATCCAGATTGTCTCTAAATAGCCATAAAGGGGAAAAACTGTCTAAGAGCATTTTACACGGTGCTTCGCTGATCAAATTTTCAGCCACAGAACTCTGCGAGAATGCACTAGTCCAAGCATAAGCCATAAGGCTTAAATTATAGACTTTCATAGCATCTACTGTGAGACAGTGCGTCAGATACACCAGCCCATTGCCGGGCCTGCTGATCAGGCAGAATTTCAGGTATCTCCATAAACTGTTCCTTAATGGACTGAGATACACCAATTGCAGCAAGAACCAGCTGCACTACTGAACTTGCATTAACCACCGGACATGTGAGACTCTTGCTCACTGAGGCGATTGCAGCATCAATTGCTGGACCCCCCCCCCCCCCATTTTCTTCATAGAAATCCTCTTCCATAGATAAAGTGTGGAGAATTTCTCGGGAGGTCAGAATACATAAGCTTTTTTAGCCATGCATGAATAGGAAAAAACATCCCCAGATGGGGGAGGTTCTAATGAACCCAATTAGAGGTAGGTTCCTCAAGCACATGTGCTAAAGACAGCAAAAAAGGTTGAGTAAGGGAGTACACAAGCAACCTGCCTTGTGATGCTACTCCTTCCATATTAGGATCCTCAGAAGAGGATAAATAAGTATCTTCCAAATATTTGGGAAGATCTACCTGATCCCCAGCCTCCTGCCCCTCAATAAGAGGGTCCTGAGGACTAGATGGGAATCTGCTATGTTTAGCCCCACTATGGAGAGACATCATAGCATTAATCTTCTATTCAAATTACAAATGGTAGAAGAAAAAAACATTTTGTATGATATATACAGGGACTGATGTGTTTTGTTTCCCCTGACGGCTCAATCTGACTAGCCGCATCCCTCTCAGAGGAGTATAACAGATTCAGTTTATAGTGAAAACCACTGATCCCTTTAGAGAAGTTCCTGGTCCCATTACCATTCATAGCCTGAAGCAAAAGCAGAGGCACTATGCAAAAGAATGTACATTGCTAGGATATAGTTCAGCACCATGAACTGCTATTAATCCTAGCCTGATAAAGTATAATGTGTCAAGGGGAAAAAGCCTGTGTCACTAACCTGAACAAGCCATCCTCCTGCTGTCTCTCCACAGCCAGCAGCAACTTTACACACACAGCGCTAAAATCAACTTCCTGCATGCGTGGCCGGCGTCTGACGCCGTTAGCCACGCCCCCAACACAAATTATGCCCCCCTTTCCTTTCAAAGGAAAGTGCTTTCCCGCGTGAGCAGCCTCCTGTGGAACATGCAGGCATGGCGGGGGGGGGTAAATGCTCCGCTGAGCGGCCACGGAAATAATTATTTTGGGGGCACAGGAAGAGAAGCAGACCCCCTTCTAACCAGAGGATCAGTTGTGGCCAGAGGAGAAGAGAAAATGACAGGCTTCTGTGCTGTTTCCAGCGTCAGGTCAGTGAGTGCTCAATACAGCCCCCAGTGGTGACACATAGGCATGACAACATTATACATAGGAGAAGTTCCTCAGAAAATCTCCCTTACCTTTTCCTCGCAGCAGGGTTTAACAGAGATAAAGACCCAATCTTCATCCTTCACAGTGGTCTCCGAGACCTTTTAGGAAACCTTCAGGAACTGGGGAACCTCAAATTACCCACAATCCTGGACCTGCGACAGCATCCTGCCAGTAAAAACTTCATGGCCTTACTACCAAAAAGTACTGGATCCCAGGGCCCAGCTCTCTAAAGAGAAGCGTTTGCAAGCAAAAATAGGATTTTTGTACTCACCGTAAAATCCTTTTCTCTGTAATTCACCGACCGACACAGCTCCTCTCTGTAACTAAATGGGTTTGTTAGCCTGCCACTAGGAGAACAAGGCAAAATTGTAACACAATACACAGAATTGTCAGTACCGCCCAGGGGGCGGACCCTGTGCTAACAACCCTCCCTGCTGCCCCAGCAGACTCAGTACATCAACAAGCAGTATAATGTAGAGAAAAGGAGGGTTGGGTGCTGTGTCGGTCGGTGAATTAAGGGCATCAGCTGGTACTGATACCACGATGCCACCAGCGCGTCTGACGCATCTGCCCACGGATCTCTTGCCCTGGACACGAATCTCGGCCCCTTCCGATTGAGACGGGAGGCCAATAGATCCACATCTGGTGTGCCCCATTTCAGGCACAGCAGCCTGAATATCTCCGGATGCAATGCCCATTCTCCTGGGTCCAGCATCTGTCGACTCAGATAGTCCACCTGACAATTTTCCACCCCCGGGATGTAAATGGCTGACAGGGCCAGAACGTGTCGCTCTGCCCACCGAAGTATGTGAGCGACCTCCCGAGCAGCGGTTGAGCTTCTTGTTCCCCCTTGGTGATTTATGTACACCACGGCCGTGGCGTTGTCTGACTATCCTGATCGGATACCCTTGAAGACACATCGACCATGTATGGAGGCACAGCCTGATCGCTCTCAATTCGAGCAGATTGATCGGCAACTCGGATTCTTCCATCAACCAGAGGCCCTGCACCGACTGAATCCCCATCACTCCACCCCAGCCAGATAGACTGGAGCCAGTACTTTGGAAAAGACTCGGGGGGCTAATGCCAGGCCAAGAGGAAGAGCCACAAACTGGTAGTGGGCTTCCCTGACTGCCAAACGCAAACATTTTTGATGCCGAAGGCATATGGGTATGTGCAGGTACGCATCCTGGATGTCCAAGGACACCAGGGAGTCCCCTGGATGGAGTGCAGCGACTACTGAGCGAACCGATTCCATTCTGAACCTCTGCACTTTTACAAAGTGATTGAGGGCTTTTAAGTCCAAGATCGGACGTACCCCTTCCTTCTTGGGAACCACAAACAGATTTGAGTAGAACCCCTGGAAGCGTTCCGATTCCGGAACTGTTACAATCACCCCCTGATTCAGCAAGTCCCTCACCGCCCTTAACAGGGCCTCCCGGTGAACCGGGGATGCTGGAGGGGAAGAATCTGTTTGGCGGCCAAGAGAGAAATTCTATCTTGTAGCCTGTGGAAATCAGGTCGCAGACCCACTGGTCAGATAACCGGGAGGTCCACTGGGCTGCAAACTCCCGATCGCAGGCTTGTTAGGCTTACGGTTCCAGGGACGCTTTTGACCGTCCGTGGGTGTCCTGTCGGGCTGGGGACATTTTGTCGAAGCATCAGGCGGACTAAAAAGCCGATTGTGAGCGAAAAAAGAGGGCCCTTGCCTGCGGCGTGGCTCCTTAGTCTTCCTGGCCTGTGGGAGTAGTGTACTCTTACCACCCGTGGCATTTTTAATAATGTCATCCAACAAGGCTCCAAAGAGCCGGTCGCCAAGGAAGGGAAGATCCGTCAGGGCTTTCTTGGATGCCTGGTCAGCAGACCAGCATATTAATCAAATCAGGCGCCTCAGCACCACAGCTGACACTGAAGCCCTGGATAACAGAGGGAGAGTATCCAGGGCCGCGTCACAAACGTACTTAAGGCCTTGCACTAGTTGGTCTGCTAGTTCCACGCAGACAGGGGAGGCCTGTTGCTCTCCCAATTCGCAGTGCAAAAGTTTTGCCCACTCAGTCAGTGTCTCCGACACCAGTGCGGATGCCAGTACAGGTCGCACGGCTGACCCCACAACCGTAAACAAGGAACGAGCCCCCACCTCGGCCTTCCTGTCCGTGGGATCCTTGAATGCAGGAGTCCCTTCAACCGGGATTGTGGTTACTTTATTTAACCTAGATACTGGGGGGATCCACGACCGGAGGAGCCGACCATTTCTTGAGAAGGTTTTCCTCAAAGGGGTAACGCACCGCCATGTTTTTGTACATTTGTAACTAGGAAAAGGGGTTAAGAAACTCCAGTTCTTGAGGACACAGCTTTGTATGGATCTGCATCCCAAGCAAGCCATCATTTTCCATGAATTAATTCTTTTGCCTAAACTGTATTATGATTTCCCACAGCTCTGGATTTTAATAGTACCTTTACAAATACCTCACCTATAGCTTTTAAAGCACACCTAAAGTCAAAAGGTAGATTTTCAAGTTAAATGGCCCATATCAAATGCTTTTATCTTACCTTCTTTGGTTCCTCCCACCATCATGCTCATGACATTTTTGTTTTCATTATATAGCCCTTTTTAATCCCAGTTAAAGAGGAGGGCCGTTTAAAAAAAAAAAAAAAATTAAAGTCAGCAGCTGCAAACACTGCAGCTGCTGACTTAATAAGCACACTTACCTGTCCAGGGCGCCCGTGATGTCGGCCGCCCCGTCCCTCGGTGCCACCATTCCTTCTAAGGGAAACAGGCAGTGGAGCCTTACGGCTTCACTGCCCGTTTCCTACTGCGCATGCGTGAGTCGCGCAGCGCTTTGTGAATGGGACGCGCTGTGTTCTGGAACACACAGTTCCCAGAACACAGCGTGACCCATTACCCAGAAGACAACACGACGAGGAGAGAAGAAAGAACATCTCCGTGGAGGAGGAAGATTAGGATTATGTGCCTAGCAACAGGCATTTCTGGTAAGTAAGAAAAAAAATGTCATTTTTTTTGTAATTTTTTTTTCACGGTGGCCCTCCACTTTAATATAATCACTGGGGTAGCCGTTTCTCTATGCAATACAGACAGACAGGGGCTGTAAATAGCTTCCTGAATCATCACAGAATCCTGCTTCAGTCCTGAAACAAGCAGTAGGCAGGCTTTTAGGAGGAGCCATGCAAACTGCCTTCATGGGTGGATGACAGTCCAGAGGAATGGGTGCTCCTAGGCACACTGCATTAGCATACAGGCCACATGCGATTTTTAGAAAAGCTGAAATCCTAATAAAAGGCAGTGTATGGGTGTTTTAGGGCTACACCTGGCATGTTCTGCATGGAGAATACAGACCTAAAGTAAATTTTACTATAAGCCCACTTGACCTCGGGAAGATTTAGCCCCCTTCATGACTAGGCCACTTTTTGCAACACGGCACTGCTACGTTGACAATTGCGTAGCTGTGCGACACTGTACCCGAACAACATTTATGTCCTTTTTGGTGGTATTTGATCATAAGCGTTTATTTTTTGCACCATAAACAAAAACAGACTGAATTTTGGAAATGTAATCAAATGTCTTCATAAATTTAGGCCAATATGGATTCGGCTACAAATTTTTGGTGACACAAATCCCAATAAGCGTATATTGATTGTAGATGCTATTTTACACAAACCAAACTATGGGATAGATGGGGAAAAAAACAAGGTGCGCCAAAAACTAAGTGCAGCAATTGGTATATTTAACCACTTAAACCCTCTTAATCGATTAGCAACCGGCCCATAGCCAAATGACGGCTACAGGGCGGTTGGATAACTCTGGGAGGGCATACAGTGACGTCCTCTCAGAATCCTGCTCTCGCACGCCCAAGAACATGCATGACTAATCACGGTAAACGGCCACTGATCGTGGCCGTTTACCATGTGATTGCTCCGTCAAATGATGGACTGAGCACTTGTAAACAAACCGGCATCATGTCACACCAGTTTCTTCCTCCCCTCTCTGTACCAACCGGTACAGTGGAGGGGAGAGATCGCATGGCAGCAGTGCTGCGGGCCGGATCTTTAGTGCCCACAGTGCTGCTGTGACAATTGCAGTCACATCCAGCCTCAGCCATCTCTGCCAAACTCAGCAATACCCAGCCATGCTCGGCCTCTGTACGTGACCAGGCTGTGGAAGTCTCACACATGTGGTATCGCCGTACTCAGGAGTAGGAGAATCTATTTTGGGATGTAATTTTTGGTATGTACATGCTATGTGTTAGAAATATTGTATAAACTGACAACTTTGTGTTAAAAAAAAATGCATTTTAAACACTTCCATATGACATCCTTGACTTTGTCAAGCTACAGCTACAGGCATCATTTAGATATCAGCTTTTTCAGCCGGGGATTCCCTACACCATAAGAATGATCATAGCAGCTGTTCCACTGCTTGATCATTCTTACGGGAGGCGAGAGGGGACATTTCCCCGCCCCCCCCCCCCCCGGTGCTTCTACCGACTCGCCAATACAATCGAAGCCAGGTTTTTTTTGATTTTAGGCTTCCCAGCCTAGAGGCGAGATGTGATGTCTTACTGACCCCCATATCTCACTGTAAAGAGGACCTGTCATGCCATATTCCTATTACAAGGAATGCTTACATCCTTGTAATAGGATTGAAAGTGGTCAAAAAATAATTTTGGGGGGAAAGTGTCAAACTAAAATAAAAGTAAAATGAACAATAAAAAAATATTTTAAATCGCACGTGTGCTCGCATGCAGAAGCAAACGCATACACAAGTCCCGCCCACATATGGAAACAGTGTTCAAACCACATGTGAGGTACGGTTGCAAACTTTGGAGCAAGAGCGATAATATTGGCCCTAGACCTCCTCTGTAACGCAAAACATGTAACCAGTAAAACATTTTTTAAAACATCACCTGAGTATTTTTAAATAGCGAAGTTTGGCGCCATTCCACAAGTGTGTGCAATTTCTGAGGATGACATGTTAGGTATCTATTTACTCAGCGCAACTTCATCTTTCACATTATGCAAAAACATTGGGCTAACTTCACGGTTTTGTTGTGTTTTTTAGCACAAAACTTTTCCCCCCAAAAAACGGTCGAAAAATTGCAACGACCACCGTTTTATGTATTTTTACATGTAGGAGAGAAATGTCAGAATTGGCCTGGGTGCTCCCTGAATGTTGGGCCACTGTATGTGGCCATGCTGTGTAAGTCTCACACCTGTGGTATCGCCATACTTGGGAGTAATAGCAGAATGTGTTTTTGGGTGTAATTTGTGGTATGCATATGCTGTTTGAGAAATAACCTGCCAATGACAATTTTGTGAAAAGGAAAAAAAAAAAAAATAATCTTGATTTTGCAAAGAATTGTGGGAAAAAACAACAACTTCAAAAACCTCACCATGCATCTTTCTAAATACCTTGGGATGTCTTTCCAAAAACGGGTAATTTGGGGGGTATTTGTACTTTTGTGGCATGTTAGGGTCTCAAGAAATGAGAGGCCGTCAGTCCTTCAGGTGTGATCAATTTTCAGATATTGGGACCATAGCTTGTGGACTCCAACGTTCACAAAGACCAAATAATATCCACCAATTTGTACTTATTTTTATCAAAGATATGCAGTATACATTTTGGCCAAAATTTAGCAAGAACATATTTAACACAAAGTTGTCCATTTATACAATATTTCTAACACATAGCATGTATATACCAAAAATGGCACCCCAAAAAAAGATTCTCCTACTCCTCCCAAGTACGGCGATACCACATGTGTGAGACTTCCACAGCAGAGTACAGCTGGGTACGGCTGAGCATGGGTGGATGGATGGCTGGATGTGACTGCAATTGTCACAGAGGAGCACTACAGATCCAGCTCACAGGCTGCTGCCATTAGTTCTCTCCCCCTCTCCTTTCACAATGTACCGGTCGGTACACAGCTGTACCGGCATCATGTCATGGCTTGTTTACAAGTGAAATGCTCCGTCATTTGACGGAGCAATCACGTGATCGCGGCCATTTGGTCACAGATGTTCAGGTGTGCGTGAGAGCGGAATTCTGGGAGGACATCATAGTACGTCCTCTCAGAGTTAAGCAGCCACCCTGTAGCCGCCATTCGGCTATGGGCTGGTTAACAAGTGGTTAATTAAAATTGGCCAAATGGCTACTCACACTAATTAACAAGATCAATAGGCATATAACAGGACAATACTGTAGCCACTCAGCAGGTCCCCCAGTGGATGGTGGTGTGTAGATGTTAACACAAGAGAAGAACAACCGGCCGGACATCCGTCTCATCTTGATACCAGCATAGAACACATTCGGAAGCGACGTCAGATCATGGAGAAGTTTCAAAGCATCCGCTTCTTCGCCAGATCTAAATGGCTATTGATCAATAGCCATTTAGAGCTGAAGAAGCAGATGCTTTTAAAAAGGTCATCTCCATGTTCCGACACCATGTTCGATGCGACTCTGAATGTTTCATGCTGGTCCCCGAGACTGATGTCTGGCCGGTTGTTCCTCTCCTCATGTAAACACTGACACACCACTATCCACCGGGGACCTGCTGAGTGACCACGGTATTATACAGTTATATGCCTATTGATCTTTAAATTAGTGTGAGTAGCCATTTGGCCAATTTTAATTAAATATACCATTCGTTGCATCTTCAGCTGTACTTCATTTTTGGCGCACCTCATATTCTCCCATTGTTCTTCCGGAGATTGCTTCGCTCTCAAGGGCCCCATACACACCAGATGGTTCTGCTGATTTTTTCCTTCAGATTTACCAAAACCATACATCAGGTCAAACCTTAGGAGTTTCCATTTGTATACAATCAGGCAGGCCCTTGCACTACATGGTAAATCTGAAGACAAAAATCAGCAGCAATTCGGATAGTGTGTATGGAGCGTAATGCTGCATAAGTATACTTCCTGGACTTGTAGACTTAGTTGTGGTATCAGTGTTTTTCGGTACCTTCACGTGCACCATTCTGGTTGTCAAACTATGGGATATATACTGGTATTTTTTACACTAGTAATGGCAGCGATCAGTGACTTATAGCAGGACTTCAATATTGCAGTGCACAATTGGGCACTAATAAAGTGATTAGTGCTAAAAATATGCACTGTACTGGCAGGGAAATGGGGAAAACATCTAGGGCGATAAAATAGTTAATTGTGTGCCTAGCCAGTGTTTGTGTACTTTGAGGTGCTTTTACTAAAGGGTAGTAATGAATGTTCATTCCCTGCTTTGCAGAGAAAGAAAATGCATGACATTCTTGCTGTCAGCGTGGAACTCTAACCTTGTTTGCATAAGCGTAGCATGATTGGTTTCTGCTGTGACCAACCACACCAAGTGGAAACTCGTTGGATAAGGAGCTAGGAGTGTGGCATTTGGAGCACAGACTGCACTGCAGGCAGCCGTGCTCGTATGTGATTACTTTTTTTTTTTTACCCAATTTTTGTAAGTGCAACTTTTTATTAAACTTACTTGATTTTTAAAGGCATTGATATGCTGAGTTTTTACCTTCTCCACATGGTATCAAGAAGTCATGCCCTATATCCCAGTGACTGACCTTTTTGCCCATTTGCCTTGGTGGGGACACATATCTGTGCACGTGGTTGAGAAGTCTGTACCTGTAGGTAGAGAAGATGCCCAGCTTGAGTCTTAGGCTGGATTCATACCTATGCAAATTGGATGCGGGATTCTCCACATCCAACTCTTATAGCAGGAGAATATGACCAGCTCCCTATGGAGCCGATTCACATGTCTCCAGGGTAGCATGCGGTGCACACTGCACAGAAACAGGGACGAATAGCGTTGCTGTGAGATCCACAGCCAAGGTAGGTGTGAACCGAGCCTTAGAGAGCAATCCTTCGCAGCAGATTTGCATTTGTGGAGATGTGTGTATTAAGATCCTAGGATCTGGTAAGCTTCCATGGTGGTAAAATAGGGCTGGATAAGGTTGCCTGGAATTTCACTGTTCCCTTCAGTTTTGGATGGACACCATCTTTTTCCACAGTTGATCCATTCATGGATGGATGAATGAACACGTTTCATTAACAGTTAACACCTTTGAACTTATTTAATAGATTTTTTACCAACTTTTTCAGACTGTTTCACTGGTTTGTTTCAATTTGTCACTTTGTAATTGTTTACATACATAGGGTATTCAAACATTCACTTCATGAGGTTTTGCACTCAAGTTGATTGACAGAGCACTTTTTTTAAAGTCCTACCACTGCTTTATAAAATGAAGCCCAGAGGGCATGTGTAATTCAGTTTTCTGACCTAGAAAGTCTTTATTTGCATAATGAGCCCCCAGAAAGATCTACAGGCCAGTAAACTCCTGTAGGTTCCAGCGTTAAGCATGCTCTTCTGTATGCAGACACAGAACACCCCAGCCATCTCTACTGTTTCTTGTAAACTGCATTGTCAAAGCTTCTTAACCACTTGGCGCCCAAGCTACGTCATATAGCGTCGTGGGCTTTGTGGTGTAATATCTGAATGATGCCTGAGGCCAGACATCATTCAGATATCGACATACACCAGATTTATGAATACAGTTCTTCCTTCTCTGAAGTATACTGTGCCCAGAAGCAGTTGGGAATATAATTAGTGGTTTGATGTAAAACAGTTACTCTGAAGCAGGAAGAGATAACAGAACACAAAATGTACAGAATGGAAGTTTAATTGTTTCATACAGCTTTTATGCTACCAGCACACAAGCACCACCGACACCTTTAATCTTCTCCTCGGCACGTCGGCTGAAGAACTTGGCTTTTACAATGACTGGCTGCTTGGGGAGCTTGCCTTTGCCGAGCACCTTGAAATAACCCTGCCAAAAGAGCAACAGAGTAAAAAGTCACTTGGGTCCTGCTAGCAAAAGGAGATCAAAACTCATTAAATGTGTATAAATAGTTTTAGATTTTTATTTTTTCCCCCCCAGGGATGTTGTGCAGATTATAAAATAGGAACAACCGATGTTACAGCATACACACGTTCCATTGTGTCTGGGAAAACCTGGAGTGGCCAAGGTGCATTTCAGCAAGCCTTCTGCATGGCCCAGTCACCACTCACCCCCCAGCACAGCCAGCTGCTGGAAAAATGGAGCATGCCCATATTTACACAGACCTACGAAAGTCCCCATCAATGGGGCACGTCTTTTAGGCACGGCCTTTAGCAAGCAAGGGTGGGAAGAACAAGTCCACCTCCTCCCTGTACCAAGGAGGAGTCCTGGAGGTCAAGGAAACAATACACCACCAGCAGCTCCACAGGCGAAGGGATAAGAATGATATCCAGTGAGACAGAAGCTTCTCCTCCCAGGCTCCAAGAAATTAATCTATGGATGGCAGGAGGAGAGTTGGCAGCACCTCCATTTAAAGTAGTATTAAACCCCAAAAGCAAACATTTTATTGCAGCTTACCAATTCTCAGATGTGGTGGTTGCACAAGGTTTTTTTTAGGCCTTCTTTCCACCTAGTGATCTAGCTAGTAAGCTTTTCTCACAGAACAAGCTGTCCTGCAGGTGTAGCTGAGGGCTGGGACAAAACCATTTACCAGGGGTGCTTACAATGATCAAAATTTATCTACTTAATGTTTATCCCAACGAGAGAAAAAACAAAAAAAAAAAAAACTTGCTGTAATTTATATGGAGTTTGTCTTCAATTTGTTTAGTAAACCTAAACCTGCCTGTGCAGCCAAAATTTTCCTCCATTCAAGATGGACAATGCTGCTCCTCCATCCAGAGTGGGGGCGCTCTAATACAGTAGGTTTGTTACTGGCCAGATCATTAGGTGAAGAGAGGGGGAAAGGCTAAAAAGGAAAAAAAAAAACACAATGCTGCCACCACATCTAGTGATTGGTAAGCTGCTATACATTACATTTTTAGTTTTGGGTTTAATACCACTTTAACATTTGACCTAATCATTTGTCTCATATGCTGCCCCTGGAGGCAACTGAACAAAAAAGGGGAGATTGCCACCCTGCCTCACCATCTCTGATTAAGAACACTTTGCATTTATTGAGAAAAATGCAGTGTTCTCTGAATGGCACCAACACCAAGTGAGTGACCATCTGTTTGTTAACCAAGCAGTAGGGCAGCCATTTGGCACTGGAAAGGGAAGTCATCACTGAAAGTAGTGGTGTCTGCTATCAGCCAGACACCATATTATTACGCAGGATTTATATAGCGCCAACAGTTTACACAGTGCTTTACAACGTAGAGGGAGACAGTACAGTTACAATACAGAAATAACAGGAGGGACCTGTTCATGGAGCTTACAATCTAAAAGGAGGGGGAGATGGTACAAACTGGAATTGCTGCGGGGATGATCTGATAGAGGTGACACGGGTACAGTTCTTAGGCAGACAGGGTAGGCACATATATATTTACATTTGTCCAAGCTGGACCAAATAGGACTGTTTTTGCATTGTTCTATCTGGAATACAGCTTTAACTTACAAGAGCAGAGTACATTGGTTTAGCAGAGTAGGGTCACCCAGTGATTGTGGGTTCCATTGCATCATTCTCCTTGCAAATCTGCCCCATATATAAAATTACCATCAATAACTTTACACACATCTTAAGTGCAGCAGAAGCTACTGAATATGAGGGCCCGGTCACATCTAGTGCTTTAGGTTCGCAGGCAGAAGAATCGCAATGTCAATTTTTAATGGTACTGAAAACATGGTGCAGTTTTGCCATGACTATCGCACTGAAGATAGTTTGTTGCCAAAGATAACCTTCTGCTTTTTTTGGATGGCAAGCCTCGAGTGATGCGCTTTGCACATGACAAAACCTCTGTTTTAAGTGGCATTAATTTGCCAGCATTGCAATTTGAAATTGCAAGCAGAATCACAGCGATTCCAAAACAATAGATGGCCTTAGGGATTGTGTTCACTTTGCCATTAAAATGAAAAGTGGGGTTTAATAAAGTACACAAGACATTTGTCCCAACACTGGAGCACATAAATTAGTAGAGCTGTAGTCGTCCCCATCTCTCTCCCCCCCCCCCCATCATGTAGACAAGATTACCAGCACTTACGGCGTGCACTGCGTCAATGACTGGTGCTGGTCCCTCTGGGTTCTTAGCGTGGTTCAGTCTGGTCTGTTCACTGACCAAAGTCCACAGTTTGTCCAAGTTAATCGTGGGACAAAAATGCTGATTCTTCTTCAGATGGTAATGCCTCATGCCGACCTTACCAAAGTAACCAGGGTGGCTGGAAAAGAAATTACATACATTATACAGCTTCTGAAAATACACCCGAAAAAGCTGGAAGATGCATTTGTCCCGATATTGTCAATTTAATAGCAGAATTTTAGGCAACCCTAGCTTTGGGGGGGGGGGGGGGGTTAGCTCTGCTTTAGCTACCCAATAGGAATGCCCACAAGTCAGGCTTGGGCAGAGGAGGAGTTTACAATGTAACTGCTAGTTTTGAATCTAGAGGAGGATTGGGGCATGTTTAACAGATCTTGAAGTGCATCTTCTAGGAATTTTAGAACTCAGTCTTTCCCCACTAAAAAAAGTCTGATCAGTGGAAGAGAGAAGGCTGATTTTAAGCACAGCCAGAAATCTGACCACGCTGTGCTCATGCCTAGGAAACGGAAGGGGGTGGCTGGAACACCAGGGATTTCACACAAAGGAAGCAACACAAAACAGGATAATTTTTCATACAAGTACATGGTACAGCTGGCACATACTAGGATTATTATATGTTGGGCTGATATTCTTTAAAGTTGTATTAAACTCACAAGTGTAAATGGAAATCACGAAGAAATAAAATGTGACCACTCACTATTTATCAAAGTTGATTCTGTGATGATGCAAACCACCGGCATTACCACGACCACCAGGATGCTTTCTGTGTTTGCCTTAGAAGGAAAGAAGTCAGTATAATAAGTTTGGTACCAACAAAAAACACCAACTCAACCTGGCTGTGCAATGTGATATAAAAACTCCCCCATGGACAATTTAAATATGTTGTAATGTATTGCTTATACAAATGGTAAAACAAGAGATGCTACGACATCAGACACCACGTAGAACTTATTTTTCACACATCATTCCTCCCCATACAGAGCACTGCAGAAGAGCAGAGCGGTGGGCGGATGTTGCTGAACCGGTGACTGGTTGGGCTACATGGAAAACCAACCAGTGAATAAAGATCAGCAATTACTCTTCGAAAACTCTAGCACACCAAAGCCACTAGGAGTGCAGAGGTGTGACTCTAGTCTCGACACATTGGGCACCAGAAGCAGACAAGAAAAAAAAAAAACCTTGATAAGTTTGTCAGATGCAAAGGTTTCCAAAGTTCCAACAGTATTAGAAAGTTGATTAGTTATTCGCCTCATATACGAAACACGATTGTCTTCTCACCCCTAAAACCAGTCCCCTGCAAGATTTAAACACTTGCCTATTGGGCACTTTCACCCCCTTCCTGTCCAGGCCAATTTTCAGCGCTGTTGCACTTTGACAATTGCATGGTCATGCAACACTGTACTCATTTGAAATCGTTATTTTCTTCACACAAAGTTTTTGATGTTAATCACCACTGGGTTATTTTGCTAAGAGAAAGACCAAAAAAAGTTTCTATTACAATATTGTGCCAATATGTCATTTTCCTTTTGCACTGACATCCTGCACTAATTAGGGCACTGATGATCAGTGTAAATATGTTCCCTGTCACAGGATCACCGGTTATCAGCTTTTCTTCCCTCAGACAGTGACAGCGATGAGGAAAGGAAATTTACACATGATCAGCGGTGACTGGACACAGCTGATCACATGGTAAAGGGCCTCCGATTGGCCCTTTACCTTGATCGATGATCAGCTGTGTTCAAAAGGACAAATAGGGTGCCAGATACACGCCCAGTGGGCACACGAGAGGGCAGGGATCTGGGCAGACGTCAATAGACACCCTCCCAGAAATGGACTGCGCTTTAGCCATCATTTGGCTATAGCGCAGTTGGCAAGTGGTTAATAAAACAGGGGTCGACCGATATTTTTTCAGGGCTGATACAGATTTATTTTTTCCATGGCCAATAGCCGATATCAGGTGCCGGGTCTGTAGACTTAAACTTTATTTTGACACTGTTCCTTTTTTTATCACTTTTATTGCTGTCACAAGGAATGTAAACATCTCTTGTGACAGCAAGAGGCGGTGACAGGTACTCTTTATGAAGGAATCTGGGGTCTGAGACCCCAAACTCCTCCTCTGCACTTAAGTATTCAAAACTCCCAAGATTGGCGTATTGAACACTTTTTAAAAAAAAAAATCCTTTAGGATGCAAGTAATCCGGAAGTAAAGTCATGACATTGCTTTCAGGTTACTAGATATGAGACCCAATCAAAGCCGCAGATTGGTCACTTGGGTGTCCCGGTGGGAGAGTCCTCTCCCGCTGCTTGTAATAATGGTCGAGCGGCTGCTTAGCCACATCGGTTGTCAGTACAAGAAAGCCGACTGTGCGCTCTAAAATGTTACCTGCAGGCATCACCCCAGTACAACCACTTAAAGCAATATTGGTACGTTTCTGACAATACTTTGAAACATGTGAATATCGCCCACTGATAATCGGTCAACCCCCATTAATAACCTCTTTACAATAGACATCCTGCTTATTTGCACTGCTGCATCTGATTGGACCTAAGACCATCACAAAAAGGGCCCAAGTGAAGCATGAACCAACAAAAAAGTACCTGAACTTCTAAATAGATTGTAGGATCCCAGTGATCCATGTCTTATTCTAGCTCCTGAGATGGAAGGCAGCAAATTAAAGGGCACTGGTCACAACTGTTACCTGGCAATAGCAAAAGCTCCCATGACCCATCACTGAGTAGCAGTTCTATACCTGCAGCACCATGCACAAGAGGATGGTCTGCCATAATTAGCAGTTGAGCCCTGGCAGTCTTCTGCTGGTAGAACCTTGGTTTCAGCAGACTGCTACCAAACTGACATGTTGACAATCCAGAGCGTTCTGGATAGAAGTTAAATTTAATCATTTAGGTGCAACCATCAACAAAATAAAATGCTTGTAAATTGATGCACCAGCTGTATGTGTTTTAAGAAATTTTACAGCACGAATCATGGGATGTGTCATATCTTGCTTCTGGACCATAAAATAGACCTCAGAACCCAAGAAAAATAGTTCTCCTATCACAAGCCATCTTTTTCCAGCCTGTACTAGTAGGATAACTAGATTAGCTGTAGTGGTAAACCTCGGCCTTTTCTCCAGTCATACAGTAATTACAGTTGAAACAACTGATCCATACTATCCATAAGTGATGTCAGTTTTAGGCAAGCTGATGGGCCAAGCTACCCCCAGGCTTCTAGCATCTCTAAAGGACCTACAGCTGTAATGGCATGCCTTTAGATGCACCTATCTCTTCTACAAAATGTTCGATCAAAGAATTAGCAGTATCACCTTTTACTTTTGCAGGCCTACAGACATGGAAGTCCCTATAGAATTCTGTCAGATTCCTCAAGGCATATGAAACCATTCAGCAATTTAACATTCCAGCATTTCCCAGACATAGCGCTTTTGGTGGATTGGCTCTTCTATTTGAAATTATACTTACCAACACGACCATGGCCGTGGCTGACGTGTCCACGGAGCTTCCTAGTCTTTCTGAGCTTAGTAGGCTGTTAAAACACAAAGACACAATTAGCACAACTTTGATACTTGGCATCTTGGATAAACCCATCAGTAAATTCTTTCGTGTCAGATGTTGCTGTACCGGTGACTGGTTGAGCTACATGGAGAACCAACCAGTGAATAAAGTTCAGCAATCACTTTTCGAGAACTCTAGCACACCAAAGCCACTAGGAGTGCAGAGATGTGACTCTAGTCTCAGGCAATCCCAATAAGATACACCGATCAGACCAAACCTCATGTCAGCAACATTTGGAGAAACAGACAACATACAGCCAATATCATATGTGAAAGATGTGCATGAAAAGGAGAAAAAAAAAAAAAAAAAAAAATCGCTACATCCCAAACTTTTATTTTTCCATGAAGGAGGGGCAGTGTGAACTTGCTAGATCGAAAGATTATAATTATAGACGGTTTACACTTCAATTCTGGAAAGTTAGTTGCAGACTTTAACTTTTGTCGTCACTGGTGTACTATATGTTATGCTTACATGAAAACAGACTACTGGCTTTGCTTTCTATTTATTTTATTCCCCACCAGTGGCTATTGAGTGGCTGATCATTTCTAAATGCTGTGAAAGGGGCATAATCAGCATTTCACCGGTACTAGGCTATCGCAGGATGTGATAAAGGAAGACTACATCACAAAGTATGTATTGCTGCACATGCAAGTGTGAGCAGCAATTCCAGGGCCACCAATCACTGGACTCTAAACTGATGACCAGTAAGGACTTTTAAAGAGGAAGTAAACCCTCTGCACTCCCTGTAAAGGTAAAGCATAATGGACTACTATGCATCGCATTGTAGCCCGTTACGTGTCACTTACCTGTCACCGCTGTCCCCTATAGCACGGAGCGTCCTCCTGGGCATCTCCGCTCCTGCCACTGACAGCACCGGAGCAGCGATGATGTCGCTCCCGCCCATGGGAGCCACCACTGACAGCATATCGCCACTAGTAGCGGCATGCTCAGTGCGTCTGCGTGCCGCTGTCTATGGCGCATGCGCCGTAGACAGCGGTGCCTGTCTTTTTGTAAATATCTCCTAAACTGTAGATTTAGGAGATATTTCTTGGACCTACAGATAAGCCTTAATCTAGGCAGAATGGCACGGCTGGGCACAATCACGTACCTGTACGTTGCTCTAAGTGCCCAGCCAGGGGTCACAAGCGCTCAGCCGGCAGCGCACTCGCGACCCGGTCCTGAGCTCCGTGACTATGGCTGCGGGACCCGATTGCCGTCAGTGTCCCGTGATTGGGGTAACAGAGCTGAAGAACGAGGAGAGGTAAGTGTAAACAAACCTCTCCTAGTGCTTCCCACTGAGCATGTCACGTTATAGGGAAAGACGATCAGGGGAAGGACGCCAAATTTTGTTTCAGAGCCACGTCACACGACCGCGCAATCGCCAGTTAAAGCGACGCCGTGCCAAATCGCAAAAAGGGGCTTGGTCCTTTAGCTTGGAAAATGGTCTAGGACTTAAGTGGTTCTTCACCCTAAAGGGGAAGTTCCGCTAATCTGATCCCTCCCCCCCTCCGGTGCCACAACGGCACCTTTCAGGGGGGAGGGGGGTGCAATTACCTGGATAATCCAGGTATCTGCACCCACTTCAGGGCAGACCGCTGCAGATCCCCCCCCCCCGTTGTGTTCTGGGAAACACAGTTCCCAGGACACAGCGGGGGATCTGAAGTGACGCACAGCGCGACTCGCGCATGCGCAGTAGGGAACCGGGCAGTGAAGCCGCCATGCTTCACTTCCCGATTCCCTGACAGAAGATGGCAGCAGCAAGACGAGCTCGTCATCTGCCGCCGACATCGCTGGACCCTGGGACAGGTAAGTGTGATTTTATTAAAAGTCAGCAGCTGCAATATTAGTAGCTGCTGGCTTTTAATATTTTTTTTGGTGCAGAACCACTTTAAGAAATATATTTGTTATATAACTATTATATTTAACTTTTTAACATTGTGAAATTAAAGAATATGAATTTGTCAGCCATCTTCACCTTTTGAGCAAGAAAAGCTAAAAACAAAAGAATCTCCCCAAATCCTATGCATCCATTTCCCACTAGTCCGTTGCGCTTGTTGTGTCGTTTAAAAAAAATCCTGTTTTTTTGGGGGGACCAAAAAATGCAGCAAATTCCCCACCTTCATATGCAATAAGTCACATGATATATGAAAAACTCCAGAAGCATATTAAAATCAAGGCAAAATCTTGTGTATTTTCAGTACTTTTTTCCTGTATCCTCAAAATGTCAAAAACATTTTCAGCGCATATTTAACTACCACAACTTCATTCTCCAGGGCTCTGTCAGAGAGTATAGGTTGCTTGTGGGGTTTTATGAAAACTTCAGACATAATTTTATTTTTTTGTGCAAAAACAGCTCCAGTGTTCTATAGAGAAACGCCTCCGATGGATCTGCGCATGCGCAGCAACAAACAAAACTCCAGCTGATATGTTGATCAGCTGGCGTGACATTAACACGGCGCATTCACACCCCGTCCACAGCAGAGGGGGAGAACATACTTGTCAGACTCTGCCTCGCTGTTGCCGGGCAGGTTTTGCCCGTATTGATCGTGTTTCTCTCTCTGTTGCGTGGCGGGTTCCGTGTGATAAACAGCGGCGTTTTGACATCACGCCATCTGATCAACATATCAGCTGGCGTACCGTTGGTTGCTGCATATACCCATCAGAGGCATTCCATAGAACACCGGCAGTGAAAGGGGTTAAAGTCACTGAGGAGATTCCTCTATTTTCTGTCAAAAAATAAATAAATCACAAGAGGAAGTGATCAGGAATCTGAAGGGATGGAAATCCCTCCTCGGCTGTCCATATTGGGAGATTTCCTCCTCTATTCCTCATCACAATATTGGGAGATTTCCTCCTCTATTCCTCATCACAATATTGGGAGATTTCCTCCTCTATTCCTCATCACAATGGTCTCCAGGACAAGGCAATAAATCTCGCCAATAGAGAAACAGCAATAAAAGCCTGACAGGGGCCCTAATCCATCCAGACGTGTAATCCCTAGGACAGCTCTCTGCTCGGTCCATGCCGCACACATAGGCCGTGTCCGAGCTTTCGGGGCTTCTATTCCTCCATCATGCAGCTTCTCCACGGCCCGGAGACATAGAAGCAGGCGCCCCCGGTAACCGCTCAGCTCCCCGCACACGGGCCCGAGGAGGGACATGTATGTATGGGCGCTGTGTAAGCACATGGCGGCCTGGCTCGGCCTCTCCATTCTCCCCTCACCCAGCTCTGTCCCTCTATGAACCCCTCCTGCACACCCCGGACCTTCTCCCGTCCTCCCCTCCGGCCCCCAGTGCTCTCCTCCCGGGTCCCTCACACCACGCTCCGCTCCCAGCTACCTACCATGGCGGCGGCTGCGAGAGAAAGAGAGAGATCGCGGAAGCTCTCGCGAGAACTTAGAGGCAGGTTCTCGGGCGTACTTCCGGTCCGATGACGCGGGAGGGGGACGAGATCTCGCCCGGGCTGGGAAGATCTCGCGATAGGAGCGGGCCGCGGACACTAGGGCGAGCGCGGTGAGGATGGCGGCTCCGGGCGGCGGACATTTTGTGGAGGACACGTGATCTGGTAGAGTGGGTCGTTCAGTCCGTAGTGATCTAGGGGCCACCCTGAGCCCGTGTGTGGAGAAGTGCCCTACAGGGCACGAAGCAGGCCTGCAGGGAGGAGTAAGGGGGATGGGACAACTCCACACACAACATCCATGTGTCAGTGATCAGGACCCGTGTCTGACTTGTATTGCGGTCTGTGTCCCCCCCTGGGGGAGATTCAACCTCTCTGTGCGTCCTGGTGATCCCTGAGATACAAAGGCCACCATTCTCCATACATTATACATCCTGCTCACTGGGTAGGGATTTCCTCTCACTTCCTGTTGTGTCCCCAGGACAGTAAATCAAGGAAAATCCCCCAAGTGGGACACCGGCTACTGAAATGATAATCTTACTATTCCCTAATCCAGTGGGCTCCAAACTGCGGCCCGGGGCCAGATGTGGCCCTTTCCTTGCCTTTATCCGTCCTTTGGAGCACTGTTCATCCCGCTGATATGAGACTCTATTCTGCCATCTGACGCCAAAAACAGGGCACCCTTTCTCCACCAACACTAATAATGGGGGCACTAAGCTACCCTAGGATACCAATAATGGGGGCACTAAGCTTCCTTAGGATACCAATAAGAGGGGGCACTAAGCTTCCCTAGGATACCAATAATGGGGGCACTAAGCTTCCTTAGGATACCAATAAGAGGGGGCACTAAGCTTCCCTAGGATACCAGTAATGGGGGCACTAAGCTTCCCTAGGATACCAATAATGGGGGCACTAAGCTTCCCTAGGATACCAATAAGAGGGGGCACTAAGCTTCCCTAGGATACCAATAATGGGGGCACTAAGCTTCCCTAGGATACCAATAAGAGGGGGCACTAAGCTTCCCTAGGATACCAATAATGGGGGCACTAAGCTTCCCTAGGATACCAATAAGAGGGGGCACTAAGCTCCCCTAGGATACCAATAATGGGGGCACTAAGCTTCCCTAGGATACCAATAAGAGGGGGCACTAAGCTTCCCTAGGATACCAATAATGGGGACACTAAGCTTCCCTAGAATACGAATAAGAGGGGGCACTAAGCTTCCCTAGGATACCAATAATGGGGACACTAAGCTTCCCTAGGATACCAATAAGAGGGGGCACTAAGCTTCCCTAGGATACCAATAAGAGGGGGCACTAATCTTCCCTAGGATACCAATAAGAGGGGGCACGAAGCTTCCCTAGGATACCAATAATGGAGGCACTAAGCTTCCCTAGGATGCCAAAAATGGGGCACTAAGCTTCCCTAGTATACCAATAATTGGGTACCATACCCCACACCAATACCAAATGTGGCAATGCTTACTCCCACTGATGCCAGGGCAGTTGCTACTCCCGCTGGCCACAATCCAACCCTCCTAAAGTCTGAAGGACAATGAACTGGCCCTTTGTTTAAAATGTTTGGAGACCGCTGCTCTAATCCACCCAAAACTGAGCAGTGTGCTACATAGGAACTGAGCAACGTTTGCTATCCTCCCATCCCCCAGAGGGCGTAGGCTGATATCCTCCAGTCCTATCATAGGACTCCTTTATACTAGAGGTTGGGGAGGGAGCAATAAAACACTGCTGTTGAGCTGTTTTTTTTTTACCACCCCTCAAGCTCTCCCCCTTTAGCTTGGCAGGTGATGGTTGGGTGTGAACACATCCATGAAGAAGTCTGATGAAGGGACCTCCACGGCTCCAAAACAGATTTCTTTGGTGTTCTGGTGATATATTTCTTGCCTTGAAGTCCTCCTGGTCTCCAGCCAGTGTTCACTACAGCAGCCACCCACTCACTCTTCAGCTATTTTCAGGAGCGTCTCCATTGGGGATATTTGTCTTGGGCAACCACACACAACACGCACAGTTGGAGTATGGTAGCCCAGCATTTCAGGGGTTAAAACAGGTGGTGAGGAGGTGCATCAAAGGCTCTCTGAAGAGCGCAGCACACACTGATCATTCTTCAGAGAGTAAAGCAGGCGTATAATGAGCCCTTAAAGTGGTTGTAACACCACTTTTCCCTACAGGGGAGCCTATAATCGGCTTACCTGTAAGTACTGGAAATATCACCTAAACCTAAACGGCTTGGGAGATATTTACCATATATGCTTGCGCAGGCGTCTTCATCGCATGCGCCCCGAAGAAAGGGCGCAATCGTGGTGTTTCTAAAGGGTCTGTGCCGTAACTGCCAGCTGTCGTGCGCATGCGGCTCAGGCCAGTCACAGAGCCGGAGGCCCGGCCCCGGAAGAAAGAGGGGTGCAGATGGATGTAGGCATAATGGGCTAGTATGCAATATAACCCATTATTCTTTTACTTTGCAGGGTAAAAAAGAGGATGTAAAACCCATCAGGGTTTACTTCCTCTTTAAAGTGATTGTAAAGTCTTCTTATTATTTTTTTCCTTTAAAAATAACAAACTTGTTATACTTACCTGCTGTGTGTAATGGTTTTGCTGTAATGGTTTTTGTTTTGATCTTCCTCTTCTCGGGTCCCTCTTCGGCGCTCCTGACCCCTCCCTCCTGCTGAGTGCCCCCAGAGCAAGCAGCTTGCTCTGGGGGCACCCCAGCCACATGTGTGAGTACATTCAGACACTGAGCTGCAGTTCGACCCTGCCCCTTCTCTCATCTCATTAACTGACAGCAGCGGGAGCCAATGGCTCCAGGAGGACTCCTGGACGGCCGAGGCACTCGTGTATCTCGCTGGATAGAGAGGGGCTCCGGTAAGTATGAGAGGGGCTGCTACACACAGAAGGTTTTTTTTTATTTTAAGGCATAGAATGTATTAAGATAAAAAAAACCTTCTTCCTTTACAACATTTTTAACTGCTTTCTGACTGCCTCACACAGATATAGTGCGGCTGAAGGGCACATACAGGCAGGTTAACTTACCTGTACGTTGCCCTTTAAGAGGCAGCTTGCTGGTGCACACGCGCCTGCCGGGAGCTCCGTAAGTGTGATCGCGGGTACCGCAAACTCGATGTCCGCAGGAATACCCACGATCGTCTCATGCAGAGGAAGAACGGGGAAATGCTAATGTAAACAAGCATTTCCCCCATTCTGCCTAGTGACACTGATCATAGCTCCCTGTAATCGGGAGCAGTGATCAGTGTCGTGTCACACACAGCGCCCCCCCATATTTGGAATCACTCCCTAGGACACGCTTAAGCCCTACAGTGCCACCTAGTGGTTAACCCCTTCACTGCCAGTCACATTTACACAGTAATCAATGCATTTTTAATTGCACAGATCGCTGTAAAAATGTGAATGGTCCCAAAATCACACCAAAATGTTGCAGTCCTGATTAAAAATCTCTGGGAAAAAAAATCATAAAAATGCCATAAAACTATCCCCTATTTTGTAGACGATATAACTTTTGCGCAATCCAATAAATGCTTATTGCGATTTTTTTTTTTTTTTATTTTTCTTTTCAAAAAATATGTAGAAGAATATGTATCGGCCTAAAATGAGGAAAAAAAAAATTATATATATTTTTTGAGGATATTTATTATAGCAAAAAGTAAAAAATTTTTTTATTTTTTTTCAAAATTGTTGCAATTTTTTTGTTTACAGCGCAAAAAAATAAAAACCACAGAGGTGATCAAATACCACCTAAAGAAAGCTCTGTTTGTGGGGGAAAAAGACGTAAATGTTGTTTGGGAGCCATGTCGCACGGCCGCGCAATTGTCAGTTAAAGCGATGCAGTGCCGAAACACAAAAAGTGCTCTGGTCTTTGGCCAGCAAAATGTTTCAGGGCTGAAGTGGTTAAAGGGATGGTTCACCTTTACCAAAAAACCTGCCTATACAAATAAGAGGCGTCTGTAGGGTGCTACTACCCAATATGATCAGAAGATTGTTTAGGGCAGGGATATGCAATTAGCAGACCTCCAGCTGTTGCTAAACTACAAGTCCCATCATGCCTCTGCCTCTGGCAGCCATACTTGTGGCTCTACGAGTCTTGCTATGCCTCATGGGAATTGTAGTTCTGCAACAGCTGGAGGTCCGCTAATTGCATATCCCTGGTTTAGAGCTACCTGGGTGCAGAAAGGCATTCGCACTGCTACAGTAGCAATCATGAGAAAATATGATCTGCAACTCCTTGCTTGCTATTTCAAATCTTCAAAATGTATTGATTCTCGATAAAAGACAGACAGCAGATGATTACATCTGCTGTCTGTGTCTTTTTTGTGGAATCCATACATTTTAAATGGCAAGCAAAGCGTTGCGGACCATCTTTTCTCATACCATAAAAGCCTGAGTGAATAACTCCTAGGACGTTGCTAACGGACACCGAGCTGTTACTGTTTACCTCCACCGTCACCTTTTTCTAAACAGGTGAACTTACACTTGGAAAAAACACCTACAGGTCACCCCCCCCTTCCCCCCAGCCTGTGACTGGACAAGAGGAGAAGCAAAAGACTCATAAACTTGTCTCTCTACTCTCTCCTCCTATCAGCATGCTCCTTGACTGGAGCAGTCAGTGTAGCGGTCCAGGGATTTTAAATTCCCGCTCTTCTTCCCCTTTTTTCTGCAGGACTTCCAGGGTGGAATCTGATCTGTAGCGCTGGCACAGAGAATCGCTGTGATCCGACCCAGAAGCCCTGCATAAAGAAGTGGGAGAGAGAAGAACGGGGAGTTGAAATCTCTGGGCCACTACATCAGTTACATGGGCACTGATAACTCCTTATCTGTTGAGGTAAGTACAGTGAGGACCGGGGGGGGGGGGGGGGGGTGTACGGTGTTAGTTCACCCTCAATTTATTTTATGAAAAGGTGAACTAATCCTTTAACTTTAGCAGAGAAAGTCCATGTCTCCTGACCAGCCGGACAGGACTGCTGTGTGACAGAGCTGTGTAAATCTCAGTACTGGGTAGAAGATTGTTACCTATTCTCTTTTCCTGATAGAAACCTTGCTGCCATAAGATCTAGGCTGGGTTCCACCCATATTAGCACAGGATAGCTCCTATATAATAAAAAAAAGGCTTGACCTTTACTCCCTGGGAGCATTGAGTAGTAACTAAGCACAGAATATACCAATCGGGACCCCTGCAGGGCAAATGACCGGTGCTCTTTATTGGACACCCATCCCATACCCTGATACTCAGCCTTTGCCACACTCTGCAGTATGAGGCTTACACTGGGATTTGAGTCACCACCCACACAGGCTAATGGAGTGGTGTGCAAGGAAGGCACCAATGGGTGGGGGTGCCTTATCAAGAGAGCCTGTCACTTTACGCTGAATGGTCAACATTTAGAATGTCTTTAAAATGTATCTAAAACCCAGAAAATGTAATATACCGCAGCTTTCCAGTTCTTTGAGTGTTGGCTATGTTTCTTTCTCAGGCTGGGTTCACACTATTGGGAATTGGGTGCGGGTTTTCCAATAGCAGGAGATTGTGATCGGCTCTCTATGGAGCCGGTTTACACATCTCCGGATCGGCTCCAGTGCAAATTACACAGGAGCCCTGTATGTCTTTTGGTCCGTTTCAGGTCCAAATTCAGCCCAAAATTCGGCCTGAAATTGAACTTTAAACGGAAATGGAGATGCACAGGACTCCTGCTGTGAGCCACTGCGTTCTGAAGTGTGAACCCAGTCTCAGGTTTTCCATTTTATTTTAACCTGGTGATCCAGTCAGTAACACGCTTCCTATCCTACGGTGACAATGCTCACTCTGCTGTATCTGTGAGGGTGCAGTACTGTTGCTGTGAGCTGCTCCCCTGATCTGGACTACAAACACCGCCCCCTCTTCTCATCTCTATTGCATAAGGGGGCAGGGGGATTTGTAGTTTATTGAAGATCGCCAGGAAAGCTGATAACATTGTTTTAGATTTCAATTCAGTAAACAGGAAGTGAAAAGGACACTGGGTTTCTGACAGGATCAACAGCTATTTTCTGTACTTGCAGAAAACATTATTGGCCTTAAAAAAAAGGAATGCAGCCAGCATATCTACCACATTTTTTTTCCTTTTGGTTTAGATACAAATTGAATTATCATGCAACATATACTAATTAGACCTCTGAATGGGCAATGTGTTCAGTTGGAAACAAATACATTTATTTATATTCTATACATAATGTCTTCTATTTTCCTTCTAGTGGACCTGAACAATTCACAGGCGCAAAATGACCGTCTGCGCCATGTTCGGGTGCAAGAACCGCATGCACAAAGGCTGCGGGAAGCATTTCTTCAGGTAATCCACTCAGTCTAGTTCTTCCAGTGAATTCTCCTGCAGTCAATAATTGTATAGATCCTTTAGGCTCCAATCACATCCTGGCGTTCCAAATTGCGGGATCCCCCTCACTTCTAATGGCACCCCAATTGTGGCACGATTTTGCCACAATTGTCGCCCCCGACAAATCACGCAAACATAATGGCAGTATGCCTGGCGCCCAAAAGAAGTACAAGAACTTCTTTTAGGCGACAGATGTCCTGCTATTCTGTTTGCATGATTCTGCCCACGATACGTCATGCGACAATCACGGCACAATCATGCCGTGATTGGGGTGCCATTGGAAGGGATGGGGATCGCACGGGCGTCCCGTGATTTGCTGCTGTTTCAAAACGCGCCCATTCTGCCCGCAATTTGGAACACCATGGTGGGAACAGAGACTGAACCATTTGGTGCCTTTTTAAAACAGCATTGTGAATACTCAGTGCTCTGGGCTCCCATGGGGGTGCAGGATGGAACCGTCAGCTATCGGGGACAGCCTGTCTTCAGCACTAAGTTCAGGAGCTGAAACTATTAACTTCTGCGCATATAGGAGCATATATAGCAAATTTATCAAAACAGGAGCAGAAATCTGGAAAAGCTGTGCATGGCAACAATTCGCTTCTGTCATCAGCTTGTCCAGTTAAGCTTTGAAAAGGAAAGATGGAAGCTGATTAGTTGCCATGCACAACCTCTTTAGATTCTGGCTTCTCCAGTTTTGGTAAATTCCCCTCAATGTTTTGTTTACACTGTTACACTGGAAGGGATTTGATGTCACCAATGATGTTTTGGCACTTCCTGTCCGTATGAAGGCTCAGGCAGAGCTGTTGCAACTCTGTCCAGCCTGTGCCCGCAGCAATAGATCAGCACTGTCATCAACCAAGCTAGTTCTTCACTGGTATTTTTGAGTCCCCAGCACCACCATCTTGGATGTGGAAAGCCAGCTGTGACTTCCTGGCGTTTCACAGCCAGCTTCCGACTGCGCATGTGTGAGACATGATGAGCATTCACACTGGTCCCGCAGCTTCCTGGGACCTGTGATATGTCCCAGGAGGTTGCGGATGGAATTGGTTGGGTTGGGGGGTGCTGTCAGAAATAAGTAGCATTTACTTTCTGTTTTTTTTTTTTTTTTTTTTACAATTTATTCCCAAGAAAAATAAAAATTCATGTATTCAATTGTTCTACCAATTTAAAGTGGTTTCAAACCCATTACAACCACTTTAACCTACAGGTAAGCCTAGATTAAGGCTTACCTGTAGGTGCAGAAATAGCGGCACCAATATCGGGCGCAGGCGCACTGAGCGTGCCGTTTCTAATGGTGATCATGCTGTTAGTGGCGACACCAGCGTACATGAGTGGGAGTGACGTCATTGTGGCTTCTGCCAGTCACAGCGTGGAAGTCACTCCGGGATAGATGGCGGCTTCGGAGGGCCGATGCGGGTGCTTCGATCTCAGGTAAGTAATTCATAATGAGCTAGTATGCTATGCATACTAGCTCATTATGCCTTTGTCTTGCAGGGTTTATTTTTTATTTTATTTTTTACCAGAGGCCTTACTTCCTCTTTAAAGCCGTATCTGTCCACATAAAAAGATAAATGTTTAATATGTGGACTACAAACACTGCAAGGAAAATGGACTAAAAATAAATAATACAAATGTAAAATATTAGACTTTTGCTTTAAAATGACAGCCCCTTTTACTACTTTTTGGGTTTCCCTAAAAATGTTCTCATCACTCTGCAGGTTCCCCATGAAGGATCCAGAGCGCCTCCTCAGGTGGATCGAAGCTGTGCAGCGCGATGACTGGAAACCATCCGTTCACAGCAAAGTCTGTAGTGACCACTTCACAGAGAAGGATTACATGATCCGCCCCGGGGCGGCCTGCCCATACCTGCGGACAGACGCAGTGCCTACGACCCTGTTTACCCAACGCAAGAAAAAATTCAAGAAGAGAAAATGCACACAAAATTCTGCAAGTGGTGCCTCAGAATCAAAGGAAATGGAAGGTGAGATGCAGATGGAGGAGGCTCAGAGTGAGAACCAGATGAAGGAGCACCCAGTGGAGGAAAATGTAATGCAGGATGCAGAAGCACCAAGCAAGGACACCCAGGAACCGCCAAAACAAGATCAGAGTCCAGCGGCAGAACCTCAGGGCAAAGAGACGGTATCTGAAACACCGGACAAAGAGCTGGGAGCAACTGAAATGGACAAAGTACAGGAGAAAGGGCCAGAGGCTCAAACACACAGAGGGGAACAGACAGCAGAAACCCAAAGCCAAGAGCAAATAGAAAGCTGGGGACCTACAATGGCAGAAGAAACAGAGAAGCGTGTGCTGGAAACGAGGGGTGAGCAACTGCTAAGACATGACAGAATGACAGAAATTGACGTCAACAGCACTACGCAAAATGAGAGGCAAGTGGCTCTAATATTAGCCGAGCTGGAGGACACACACTGCGAGATGCGTGCCGCGGAGGCCAGGGCCGCAAGAGAAGCTGCCGCAATCAACAATAACCAATGCCTTGGTGATAACATGGCGACAAGCGATGCCCCTAGCAGTGACAACCAGTCCTCAAGTGACAATCTGGCAGATCACATCCCATTTGACCATGCGTATACGTCCCTAACTGTGAGTGACAAGGAAAACGACATTCCGGCACCCACCCCAGCCCCTGTCTTCACCCCTACTCTTGCCCCTGGCCCTGCCCACACCCCTGTCGTGAACCCAAAAATTGTTAAACTACGGAAGAAAATCAAGACCTTACAGAAGCAGGTGCTGCGACAGGGTGTGAAGATAAAGGGCCTAAAACAGACGCTGGGGGAATTACGACGGAACAACCTATCAGAGAAGGACCCGGAGCGGGTGATATCAGAGCACTGCAGTGGATTGACACTGGCCCTGTTTACCACCCAGCTGAAAAACCACAGAAAATACAATGCTATGCAGTACTGCTACCTCCTGAAGGACTTTGCCTTAAGCCTGTACCAAGCTTCCCCAAAGGCGTACAAGTTCTGCAGGCTGTTTCTGTCTCTGCCACACCCAGTGTCACTGAGGCACTGGAAGACTTCACATGATGCCAACCAGGGGGCACTGCAAGAGGTGATAATGCAGGCAGAGGCGGAACAGAGTGAGGACCCGCAGGGTGAGTTGTCACAGGAAGATATCTTGGCTGGAGCATTGAAGGCCGTGGCATTAGAATCTGAGACTTCACGAGAAGAAGAGCTGCTGCATGAAGCCCTGCCAGAGCCACAAACGCAGTAGTGGACTTTTATACTTGTGAACTCTGTCTCCGTTCATTTAAGAGCTTTAATGAGAAAAACAATTCCATTTAGAGCCATGTCAGACTAGCAACCCTGTCTCTGGTGTCTAATTGCCAGCAAAGTGATCTCTACAAAGCATTTGCTTATATGGTTCATCTGAACTCGACCCATAAAGAATTCTTCAAGTGGGACCATCTATATTAAAAAAAAAACATAAGGCCTACTTCCCTACCAGCCCTCCCCCCCCCCCCCCCACTGTCCAAAAGTTATCAATAGATTTAAACCCTAAAAATAAAGAAAACATAAAAAAGATTTAACCTTAATGGTTAGGTGGGTGATTTTACTGTGCCTTACAGCTGCCTCCTGCGATAGCTGGGCATTCGATATGCCAAAATACATACTGGCTTGTTGCAGGAGTGCATTCTTGTGGTATCTCCAATGGCTTTGGAAGCAGCAGTGAGGGGCGGTGATGACACCCACACTTCCTTTGGAAGCTGGGACTGAGGGGAGTCGATTTTTATTTTATTTCTTAGGAATTATTTTATTGTTAAAGTTTTATTTACAGTTTGGGTATGACATTATGGCAGACACATCAGACATTTTTGACAAATTTTTGGGACCATTGTCATTTATACAGCAATCAGTGCTATACAAATGCAGTGATTCCTGTGTAAATGACACTGGCAGTGAAGGGGTTAAATGGGGGGTGGCAGTGTAGGGGTTAAGTGTTCCTAGGGGCGTGTTACTAACTGTGGGGGGCTGGGCTTTGTGTTAGTGAACACTGGTCTCTGCTCCAATCACATGGAGCAGAGATCAGTGTCACTTGTTGCTAGGCAGAACGGGGAGATGCTGTTTACAACGGCATCTTCCCGTTCAGCCTCCCCGTGAGACGATCGCAGGTTCCCCCGCGGCGATTGAGTCCGTGGGACCCGCGACCGGACTCACGGGGGTCCTGACCGGCATGCGAGCACGGCACGCACGCTATGGCAGGGAGGCATATAAAAATGGACGTACCTGTACGCCAATATGCCTGCCCGTGCCATTCTGCCGACGTACATCGGCATGGTTAAAGAGAAATCCAAATGCAGTTCACTTTGGAGAGCAAAGCAAGTGCAAACAATACCTATATGAAAATGTTTGAATTTAACTTCCATAGGAGAGTTAAAGCGGAACTTCACCCAATAGTGCATCCTCGCCCTCCACTGCCACATTTGGCACTTTTTGGGGCGGAGGGGAAGCCGTTACCGGATTTTGACAGTTTGGCTCCCACCCGCAGCCTTCTGGCTGGACCACTTACAAAGCACAGTGTGGCTCACGAATGTGCAGTAGGAAAGAGGCTGCCGGTTTCCCTTACCTAAGATGTCGGCACCTGCACCCAAAGCCAATTGAAGAATTGAGTCAGGTGATAACTTCGCTATTTCCCTGGGCAGGTAACTGATCTTGCATTAAAAGTCATCAGCTACAGTATTTGTAGCTGCCGACTTTTTTTTTTTTTGAGGGGGAGACTGGAGCTCCTTTTTAAGGGCTGTATGCAGTTGAGCATCTTTTTAAAACCAGCCATATAATGATGCAGCTGTATAAGAAGGCACTGCCATTAAGGGTCCATTCACAGGGTTGATTAGTACACTCTGCGATTTCCAGCGGCAAGAATCAGCAGATTCCTGCATCCATAATGGACAGGTGTGTGCGAGTAGCTGTGGCTGCTGTCAGCCTGTGGTATCATTCTACTGGTTGGTATTCACTATTTGTGACTGTTCAGCCATGCAGAATTGCTGTTGGGATCATGGTTGGGCGCAGACAGCAAGCAACCAGTCACAATCACTGCAGGTAATCTCATACACAGCTGTCATTCCAGATTTAGGACTCTGCCGATTTTTGCCGCTTGAAATTGCACGGTGTGCTAATCGCCTGTGTGAATGGATCCTAATACTCACGATTGGACAAAAGTGCACCGCTACCCCAGCAGCATAGGTTGCAAGTACTGCCCTTTCTGCACCACATTCCTGCTGGCTACCTCTTCTGCCTACACCTTGGCCTGGCTGCGATACTCATACCGGTCCTCTACTGACGTGTGCCTTTCTGTATGGCTGATATCAGAAAAGGGCTCTGGAGCATATAGCCCTCAGTTCTGTTATGAAAATGAATGGGCTCACAACAAATAAATGTAACTGATTCCCGGGAACCTGTATCAAAGCAGATACCTGTATGAGAAGCCTTGGGAGGCAGCTATCACTTTTGGATTCCTTTGGGTGTGCAGGACTTCACTGCCTCAGTGTCAGTATACAACTGCTGAGTGATGGAACAGCTTCCATCTGAGGCTGCTTATACGGGTACTCTGCTCTGCGACAAAGTTTCTTTACTAGTGTAATTTTAATTTTTTTTTCTTATGTTCTCTTTATTTGGTGACCTCTGCAGGTACAGGGATGGCTGGGGGGTGGCTGGGGTTACAGAAATGTTTTCAATCTGGGTGATAACATTTTGCCTCTTCAATTTTGGAGGCTGGGAATTGCTATAGAAGCCTAAAGGGGCCCATAGATATGAAATGATACATTGATGCAATTTATATTTTCTTATGTATTTTTGTGCCAATAATGACTATTTTCACACTTGTTGGTTTCCGCAGAAATTGCTTAAACAGGTGAAGAGTGATGCTTACATGGTCATGTTGAAGGAAGCCTTTACCTGTCTGCAGCAGCTGATACAGCGATTGCATTATAGCACTCCAGCCTAACCCTAACTAGTCTTGAAAAGTCCCTCTCAACATCTATATAGTTACATATTTTTAGTCCGCTCAGGTCCTGTCATGTGATCCCCTATGTCAGCAAGTAGCAGATCGCTCGATAAGGGCTGTGACATCACCCATAGGCTCCCATGTCCCAGCTGTTGTTGGCGCATCCCTCCCTTCTCTTGTCTGCAGCTGGCGCTGGCTGACAGTGGAGTTGGATCACGTGACCGCATCAGAGCAGGCTGAAAATAGGTGAGTATATACATCTTTTTTACACCGGTTAGTCAGCATAGGAGGGGGGGTGGGGCATTTTTAGGACTGGTTAGGTTTAGGTTGGAATTCTACTTTAAGTCGGATAGGGAGGTGTGGAAAGGCTGAGTTGTAGCTTATAGAAAGTATAAGGAAATGCGTTTGCTGCCACTGTGTCCTTTCCTTTTGATGCTTGCAAGCTGTTGGCTTTGATAAACCAGGAACAAATTGCTTCCTAAAGCCTGCCAGCCAGGCAAGTAGCACTTTCAGAAGGAAAAAAGCAACAGGCTTCTATGTATTCATCTTGGAACATTTTATCCTTTAGCTCTTCAACACACGGCCTCTGTTTATATAAGAGCACTGTGTACAGCAACAATTGTGATATTTTCAGTTTCCAGCAGCCTTGCTGAAGCCTTTAAAGCTCCCTTCAGTTCCAATTTGGGAATCTTAAACTCCAGTCGTAGTGGCAGTGCTGTCACTGTGCAAGACAGAAGGGAAGGCTGGAGTTCAGCTTTGGCCCCCCGGTCACACTGGTGTGACCTGTTATGCAATTTTATCATTTCAAATCGCATGACAAGTCGCACCTTATTGTCTGCAATGGAAGTGGTCAAATCCGTGCGACTCTGACTCCAATGGAGTTGCACCAATCTTGAAAGTAGTCCCTACAATACTTTTCGCAAGTTCAGGTGCGACTTGCATAAACATCTGTGCATGAAGTCGCCCAGATGTCTTCCAAGTCACACCTGAAGACGCACTGACATCTGGCTTTGAAATTGTGCGATTTCAAGTGAAATCACACTTCAATACCGGGCCATAGTAAAATGACATCCTTGACTTTGTGGGGGGATGCAGCTACAGGCATCATTTGGATATCATTCTTTCCAGCCAGCGATTCTGTGCACGATAACAACGATCATAGCGGCAGTTTCGCTGCTTGATCATTCTTATAGGCGATGGGAGGGGGTGTCCCCGCCATCCAGTGCTTCTCCGGGCTCTCCCGTGCCATCGGGGGCCCGGAGAAAAAAATCAGCCTGCGCTGCATGACGACGATAGAGATTTCTGGTGACCAGACGGTCACCAGTCATCTCTATGACCGTCTGAGGCCCGGGCGCGAAGTTACAATGTCACACCCGAGTACCCGGATGTAAACAAAGCCAGGATCGCGGCTGCCAGCATGAGATCTGTGAATTTTTTTATCTCGCTCTCATGCTTTCCAGCCTGGAGGAGAGATGTGGAGTCTTATTGACCCCCGCATCTCTCCATAAAGAGGACCCATCACACACCATTCCTATTACAAGGGATGTTTACATTGCTTGTAATAGTAATAAAAGTGAACAAAAAAAAGTGTAAAAATAAAATAAAAAATTTACAACGCCCCTGTCCCGGTAGCTTGCACTTAGAAGTGAACACACACGCCCACATATGTAAACGTCGTCAAACCACACACGTGAGGTGTCGCCGCGTGCGTTAGTGTGTGCAACAATTCTAGCACTAGACCTCCTCTGTAACACTAAACTGGTAACCTGTAAACATTTTCAAAGCGTCGCCTATGGAGATTTTTAAGTACTGAAGTTTGGTGCCATTCCTTGAGTGTATGCAAATTTAAAGCGTGACATGTTTGGTATCTATTTACTCGGCGTAACATCATCTTTCACATTATACAAAAAAATTGGGCTAACTTTACTGCTTTGTTATTTTTTAATTCATAAAACTGTTTTCTTTCCAAAAAAAAGGCATTTGAAAAATGATTGCGCAAATTGCGGCATTGTACCCAAACAAAATTGATGTCCTATTCTCCCCACAAATAGAGCTTTCTTTTGGTGGTATTTGATCACCTCTGCAGTTTTTATTTTTTTAGCTATAAACAAAAATGTGACAATTTTGAGGAAAAAAAATCTTTTTTCCTGCTATAATACATATCCCCAAAAAAAAGTTTCATCAGTTTTGGCCAATATGTATTCTATGTATTTCTGTTTAAAAAAAAATTAAATAAAAATCGCATTAGGCGTATATTGATTGGGTTGCACAAAAATTTTCACTTCTACAAACTATGGGATAGATTTAGGGACTTTTATTTATTTATTTTTATTGTTTTTTACTGGTAATTGCGGTGATCTGCGATTTTTTTTTTTTTTTTTTTTTTTTTTTTTTTTTTGCGGGACTGCAACATTGCGACAGACAAATCTGACTCCCAAATGACACTTTTTGGGGACCGGTGACATTATTACATTGATTAGTGCTATGATAATGCACAGATCAATGTATAAATGACACTGGCAGGGAAGTGGTTAAGACTAGGGGGTGATCCAGGGGTTAAATGTGTTTCCTCAGCATGTTCTAACTGTAGGGGCTGATGGACTGTCAGGGACATAACAGAGATCTCTGTTCCCGATGACTGGGAACAGCAGATCTCTGAGATGTCCCCTGTCAGAACAGTAATCCGGCTGGTTTACAATGACAGATCCCCGTTCTGCCTCTGTATACAGCGATCGTTGCCGGCCGGTGGACATCGGACTCGCAGGCACGTGCTCACAATCTCGCATGCACAGACCGACATACAGCTACGTCAGTTCACAGGAGAGCCAACCTGCTGCTGTATAAGTACAGCGGCTGGTCTGCAAATGGTTAAAGTGAATCTTCACTGTATCTGAGCAAAACAAACACAAAATATAATACATTTTTATTATTTATAGCAAAATCTCCCACACATCCCTGTCTCCATGTGTTGTGTTGAGAAATCACCCAGCATTTCTGGCTGTGGCCATCTTGAGTTCGGACAAATGATTCATGTAGCATTTACTTCCTAAAATCTATTTGCCCTTACAATAAGTATGCATGCAGGAGGGTGTGCTTAGCTGAGAAAGCCCCTCCCCCTGAAGACTCCTGGGATGTATGACATAATTTGCCTAGGCAAGAAACCAGGAAGTAACTGAAGAAATGTAAAATAAAAGTATTTAAAACAAGCCATTATCATCTACTTTCCTATCTGTACTGTGTATGTATATCAATGTTGATTGGGAGAGTGTTCCACTGTAGGATCTGCGTTTAACATCCCCCAGAACTGAAGTTTTCTTTTAACCACTTTCAGACCGGACCATTTTGCTGGTAAATGACCAGAGGTCTTTTTACACTTTGGCACTGCGCTGCTTTAACTGGTAATTGCGCGGTCATGCAATGTTGTACCCAAACAAAATTTGCGTCCTTTTCTTCCCACAAATAGAGCTTTCTTTTGATGGTATTTGATTGCCTCTGCGATTTTTATTTTTTGCGATATAAACGTAAAAAGACCGCAAATTTTGAAAAAAAATGATATTTTCTACTTTTTGTTATTAGAAAAATCCAATAAACTCAATTTTAGTCATACATTTAGGACAAAATGTATTCAGCCACATGTCTTTGGTAAAAAAAAAGTCAATAATTGTATATTTATTGGTTTGCGCAAAAGTTGTCACATCTACAAACTAAGGTACGTTTTCTGGAATTTACGCAGCTTTTAGTTTACGACTGCCTATCTCATTTCTTGAGGTGCTAAAATGACAGGGCAGTACAAAACCCCCCCAAATGACCCCATTTTGGAAAGTAGACCCCCTAAGGAAATTGATAAGAGGCATGTTGAGCCCATTGAATATTTTATTTTTTTGCCTCAAGCGATTGAATAATGACAAAAAAAAAATTTTTTTTTTTTTTTTACACAAAGTTGTCACTAAATGATATATTGCTCACACATGCTATGGGCGTATGTGAAATGACACCCCAAAATAAATTCTGCTGCTTCTCCTGAGTACGGGGATACCACATATGTGGGACTTTTTGGGAGCCTAGCCGCGTACAGGGCCCCGAAAACCAAGCACCGCCTTCAGGCTTTCTAAGGGCGTCAATTTTTGATTTCACGCCTCACTACCTATTACAGTTTTGAAGGCCATAAAATGCCAAGATGGCACAAAACCCCCACAAATGACCCCATTTTAGAAAGTAGACACCCCAAGCTATTTGCTGAGAGGCATGTTGAGTCCATGGAATATTTTATATTTTGCCACAAGTTGCGGGAAAATTACAAACTTTTTTTTTTTTTTTTTTTTTTCACAAAGTTGTCACTAAATGATATATTGCTCATGCATGCCATGGGCATATGTGAAATGACACCCCAAAATAAATTCTGCTGCTTCTCCTGAGTACGGGGATACCACATATGTGGGACTTTTTGGGAGCCTAGCCGCGTACGGGGCCCCGAAAACCAAGCACCGCCTTCAGGCTTTCTAAGGGCGTAATTTTTTGAGTTCACTTCTCACTACCTATTACAGTTTTGAAGGCCATAAAATGCCAAGATGGCACAAAACCCCCACAAATGACCCCATTTTAGAAAGTAGACACCCCAAGCTATTTGCTGAGAGGCATGTTGAGTCCATGGAATATTTTATATTTTGCCACAAGTTGCGGGAAAATTACAAACTTTTTTTTTTTTTCACAAAGTTGTCACTAAATGATATATTGCTCACGCATGCCATGGGCATATGTGAAATGACACCCCAAAATAAATTCTGCTGCTTCTCCTGAGTACGGGGATACCACATATGTGGGACTTTTTGGGAGCCTAGCCGCGTACGGGGCCCCAAAAACCAAGCACCGCCTTCAGGCTTTCTAAGGGCGTTACAGTTTTGAAGGCCATAAAATGCCAAGATGGCACAACCCCCCCCCCCCAAATGACCCCATTTTAGAAAGTAGACACCCCTAAATTTAGGGGTACACTAGTGAGACTAGGTAATAAATGGCGGGTGCCCTGAAACTATAAAAAAATAACTAACCAACCAGCGTCACCTGTAACAGTTATATGGTGATCACTGGTGAAAGGGTTAACTAGGGGGCAATCAGGGGGCTTTATGCGGTAGTATATGGGGGTCCCTGGCGCTATAAAAAGCTGCGGCGAACCTAAATACCTACCTGCCTAACTAGCGTCACCTGTGACACTAATACAGCGATCAGAAAAACGATCGCTTATTAGGCTGGGTTCACACTGGAGCGATGCGGGAACGCCACGAATCCGCGGCGGGTTCCCGCATCGCATGCCTCCCGGCGGCAGTTCACACTGCCCTATGCGAACTGCTGGGAGTGTCAGTGAAATGTTACTGACACCCCCAGATCAGTTCGCATATCGCAGTGCGATCTGCAAACTCGGATCGCATGGTGTGAACACCCATGCGATCCGATTCTGCTGCGGGCCAAAAAAAGGGTCCCGTGCGAATTTGCGGCGGGTGCGGCGGGTGCGGCGAATGGCTGAACTCGAATCGCACAGAGATCGGATGTGATTTGCACTGCAGTGCGGTGCGAATCACATTCGTTCTCATAAACCGCTGCAATGTGAACCCAGCCTTAGTGACACTGGCGACGGGGGGTGATCACGGGGTTAAACCTTTATTGGGGGGGTTAGGGGGGTACATTAGAACTAAAGGGGGCTAACCCTAACTGCCCTAACAGTTATTACAGTCACAAATGACACCAATGCAAAAAAAAAAAAAAAAAAAAAAAAAATGACATTGGTGTCACTGTGACTGGGGGGCAGGGGTAATTGGGGGGGTGATCGGGGGGTAAAGGGGGGGTGTGAGTGTGCCTGGCATGTTCTACTGTGTGTGGGATGTGTTGGTGCAACTCACTGATCCGCTCTCCTCCGTGTCGGAACGAAAAATACCGACACGGAGGAGAGAATACATCACTTCCTCTCCTGTGTTTACATTACAGGAGAGGAAGTGATGTCACCGGGGATTTCCATTCGTCGGGAGCGATCGCGAGGGGGTGGCCATGAATGAATGGCCGTCCCCTCGTCCGGGATCGCTCCCGAACGAAAACCGACCGCCGCAGGCACCGGGCGGGGGCCCGATCGGGCCCCCGACCCGCGGGAGGCAAAGGACGTACATATATGTGCTTATGCCTGCCCGTGCCATTCTGATGACGTACATCGGCGTGAGGCGGTCGGCAAGTGGTTAAAGTGGTTGTAAACCCTTACAACAGATTTTTTGCTATAGGTAAGGCTTACCTGTAGCTACCCTGTATATCTCTTAAACCTGAACAGTTTAGTAGATATCCCCTGTATTTGCATGTACTGACATCGTCGGCACACTAAAGATAGCCTGTGACGTTACTGCCGGCTCCCGTGTGCATGCGCGGGAGTGACGTCATCACAGCTCCGGCCAATCACAGCACCGGAGCCGTAATACCCGGAAGTAACTCCGGGGAGAAATGTCACTGGCCAGAGCGGTGAACGAGGACCGCTGGAGGGGCTATGATCTAAGGTAAGTAATACATAATGAGCTAGTATGCTATGTATACTAGCTCATTATGCCTTTGTCTTGCAGATTTATTTTATTTTTTTATTGGGTTTACAACCACTTCAAAGACTTCAACAAAGTAGGTCAAACCTTGGCAAAAGCTTACAAATGGTTGTTGGCTTGTAGGGAACACGGCTCTGTATGCGGGAAGTCATAATGTGGACACCATAGATATAAATCTACACTATATCGGGGAAACAACCAAGCAATTTCTGTGGCTGTTTTGGAAATAGCCATTGTGTGTACTTAGCTCATATGTTGTATATTTGTTTATTAGGTTGTGGATAATTTGTGTGTAAATAGGTGTGCATTGTTTGGCTTGCTTTTTGCCATGGTTGTGTACCAGCTGTAATAATAATAATAATAAAATTCCTGTGTTTAGTCTGCTGTATGTTTATGTCTTTGTGGCTGAAGAGTCTCCTGTGAACACATCTCTAAAGCTGGCCATAGACATGAGATGACAAACTTGGGGACGTATGTTGAGGTGCACCCACTACAATACACTCAGCGATCGTATTCAGAATGTTTATTCGTCATTTAGTTACGTATTTCAGTGCCATACCACATCCACTGTTTTTAGCCCTGAGGAAGGGGAAGGCATTTCCCCTGAGATGCGTTGGCTTTACCTGATGTGCTCTATGAGTAAACATTTCCAATAAGATCTGTGAGTGTTTTGGATCTTTGTACTGGACACACCTCAACATATATCAATGAGTTTGTTATTTGCTGCATGCTCTCTGTAATGTGATTAGGAAAACGGCAGCCCAAGACCAGGGCAAGGTGTGTCCACACTGTACCTTCATTACTCCAATAGCCCATTTCAAAGGATGCCTCATTGCACATCAGGCCCATCCAAGCAAATGAATCACTTTTACTGTTCCAAAGTGATCTGTTATACATACTTATCATACACATGAGATGGGCCTTAAAGCAGAACTTCAGTAATTTTTTTCATTTTTCCATCTATTAAATCTTCTGTCCTTGTTTTAACTTTGGATAGTAAAACAGTAAATACGCTATACATCTCACTTCCTGTTCATTGTCTGGACATTAGCCTAGGCTTATATCATTCTGCACAGCTCTCTCATTCACTCTGGTGAGAGTTTGCCAGGAAGGAAAGGGGGGTTGAGTCATAAGAGGGCCAATGAAAGCTGTAGAGCTGGAGGCGTGCCCCCTGTGTAAATCCAGGAAGTGAACAGGCAGCAGCTTCAGCTGCCCACAGTTAAAATGGTTGCAGTGAGACTCAGTGGAGGGAGATTTCTGCAGCATATTTGGCAAGTACAGAATCGCAGTATATATAAAATAATATGCAAAGTGGTTGGAGGGAAGCTTCAGAATGGCAAAGATGTTTTTATTACAAATTATGTGAGCAGACTGCAGTTCCTCTTTAAAGCGGAACGTCGCCCAAAAGTTTACTTTTTCCTTCCTCCTGTACATTTTGACACTTTTTTTTGGGGGGTAAGGGAGCGGGTACCTGATTTTGACAAGTACCCCCTCCCTGCATTCGGTCACTTTCCCCACAGCCTTCTGGGACACATCACAGGTTCCAGAAGACTAGGGAACCCAGTGGTTTAACCACTTGACCTCCGGAAGATTTACCCCCTTCATGACCAAGCCATTTTTTTTTTTGCAACGCTGTACCCAAACAAAATGTATGTCCTTTCCCCCCCCCACAAATAGAGCTTTCTTTTGGTGGTATTTGATCACCTCTGCAGTTGTGTTTTTTTTTTTTTTTTGCAATATAAACAAAAAAAGTCAGACAATTTATAAAAATATATATATATATTGCGTATATTGATTGACTTGCACAAAAGTTATAGCGTCTGCAAACTATGGTGTGTGTGTGTATGTGTGTATGTGTATATATATATATATATATATATATATATCTACCTAATATATCTACCTAACCTGTGTTTTTGTATTCTATGTGTGCTGTTTTTTACTAAGGGATGTGATGGATTTTTCTTTCCCTTCATTGCAGGAAATAAAAATACATCAGATCCCTGCTGACAGAACTATGCCCTGCTTACATAGGCAGAGCTCTCTTCTGTGTCTCTCCTTGCCAATCAGCAGGTAGCCACTTCACTAACCCCAACGGTGACGAGGCTTCCTCCTCCTCTTCTGTAGCGGCGGCTTCCTCCGTCTGCGTCTCCTCTTCCGCCAAAGCGTTTGGCCAAAGCATTAGGCGATCCTATTGGATGCCTATTGGGAGACCGGTCTGACTAACCTGCCTGCTGATTGGCAGGGAGGAGCGTTAGTGTGATAATAGTGGTAATTCATTCGATATGCCACACAACAGGGTGGGATCAGGGCACAATGCTTTGCGCCCCGAGCCCACCCTATTTTGAAGCCTATTAGAGCCTCTGGCTCTAATCACGTGCTTCAAAATACGCCCTGCCTATCGCTGCCATAGTATTTCATGTGTCTGGTGTCCTGAAAGGGGCTGGGCACATAAATAGGGAGGGCGGTGGAGGTGTCGGGGGGCACCCAGTGTGCCCACAATGCATGGGCCACCACTGGTCTGATCTCTGTCAAGTGCTGGATCGCCTCCGCTGCTTTTCCTCCAATCAGGGGTCAAAGAAGCTGAGTGCGAGTTTAACTGTAGCCCTCACACTGGGAACTTGTACACCATCATCATGATGTCCTAGGATGGTGGGTACTGGGTCCCCCGAGGGCATGTGTGACCCGCTTTTGGGGTCACTGGTGGCTGTGGGAAAGGGCCCCTGTGTGGACGTGGGAGGAGGAGAGGGCCCCTGTGTGGACGTGGGAGGAGCCTGTGTGGACGTGGAAGGAGGAGAGGGCCCCTGTGTGGACGTAGGAGGAGGAGAGGGCCCCTGGGTGGACGTGGGAGGAGAAGAAGGCCCCTGGGTGGAATGTGGGAGAAGGAGAGGGCTCCTGGGTGGAGGTGGGAGGAGGAGAGGGCTCCTGGGTGGAGGTGGGAGGAGGAGAGGGCTCCTGGGTGGAGGTGGGAGGAGGAGAGGGCTCCTGGGTGGAGGTGGGAGGAGGAGAGGGCCCCTGGGTGGACGTGGGAGGAGGAGAGGGCCCCTAGGTGGACGTGGGAAAAGGAGAGAGCCTCTGGGTGGCCGGGGGAGAAGGAGAGGGCCCCAGGGTGGTTGGCAGAGAAAGAGTGGGCCCTTGGCTGTTTGTTGGAGAAGGAGAGGGCCCCAGGGTTGGCTAAAATTAGAAGAGCTGGTCCTTGGGTGGTTGGAGGAGGAGAGGGTGACACCCTTCTCCCCCAGTAAGACAGGGACACCCTTCTCTCCCAGAGAACAGGCACACCCTTCTCCCCCGGGGACAGGGACACTATCTTCCCTAGGGATGGGGAACCCCATCTCCCTTGGCAACGGGGACTCCATCTCACCTAGGGACCCCACCTGCCCTAAGGACAGGAACCTGATCACCCTGAGTGTGCCAACCTCACCACCCTGCCTGATTACCCTGTGTGTGCCAACCTCACCGCCCTGCCTGCCATGTGTCCTGTGTGAGGGCCCTCCTGTGACAGGTCTTATCAGGACTTCACCCCAGTGTATGCTCCTCCTACATAGATACATGGATGTGCTTCAACTACATGACTGACCCCTCTGTGTGCTTCCCCTACACAGGGGACCAGTCTCCCGCTATATGTCTGCATACTCTGACCACCTCCTGTATCCTGTGCACATGTTCTGACCACCTCCTATATCCTGTCTGCAGCCTCTAACCATCTATTGTATCGTGTTTTCAATCTCTGACTATCTTTTGTCTTTTGAGAGTGAGAGCACCACCTGAATGGAGATTATGGGAGGAGTCAGACGTGTGTGGACTGTGGAGAGGAGACTATAGAATAAAACCATCGGCACCAACCTGGAGCCGTCTAACAGCCCTGCACGGTGCACCGAAGAGGAGGTCAGTAACAGTGCCATCAGGCCAGTCTGAGGGGGTTCACTGAAGTGATGGGGGAAGTAAATACAATAATGTAAGGGGGCACGGATATAAATGTTCCCCCTTACATCATTAACACTCCCATCACCTTAATGTATTCACTCTGCAGAAGGTGGTCTCTAGTCACCAGAGTCCCCCCCCACATCACAGTTCCGGGCATTCCCCTTTACATCAGAGTCTGCAGGATCCCCCCTTGCAGTGCAAGGGAACTCAGATGTGAAGGAAAATGCTGCAGAGCATGATTTAAGGAGAAACTCTAGTGTAAGGGGTGCTCTGGTCACCAGAGACCACCTTATATCAAAGTCCAATTCATTCCTATTTACACTTGCATCAGGGTCTGCAGAATTGCCCTTTACATAAGTGTTCCCCTTTACATCAGGGTTCACAGAGTTCCCCCTTCCACTGCAAGATTAAAAGGAGTGGAGGCCCAGAGACCTGTCCAGGGAACACCGAAGATACATGGGTTAGATTAGAAGGGATGGAGGCCCAGAGACATGTCCTGGGAACACAGAAGATACATGGGTTAGATTAGAAACTCTGATGTGGGGGGTGGGAGACTCTGGTGACCAGAGACCACCTTCCGCAGAGTGAATACACTAAAGGGGCATTTTTACTAATCTAAGGTGAAATCTTTATATCGGTGCCCCCTTACATTATTGTTTTTACTTCCCCCATTACATCAGTGACCCCCCCCCCCTCCCCTCTTCAGACTGGCCTGACAGTGCTGTCACTGACCTCCTCTTAGGTGCACCATGCAGGGCTCAGACAGCTCCAAGTTAGTGGCTCTGGTTTTGTTTATAGTCTCTTCTCCACATACAGATCTGACTGTGGAGAAGAGACTATAGAATAGGCTCTCACTCTTGATTCCTCTCCAGACTTTCCCTCAGAGACTGCAGACATGGTAAAAGACAAGAGATAGCGATTGCAGACATGGTACAAGAGGTGGTTAGAGGCTGCGGACATGATATAGGAGGTGGTTAGAGGCTGCAGACATGGTACAGGATGTGGTCAGAGGATGCGCACAGGATACCGGAGGCGGTGAAAGGATGTGGAAATGGTACAGGTGATGGTCAGAGGATGCGCACAGGAGGCAGTCAAAGGATGTGGAAATGGTACAGGTGATGGTCAGAGGATGCGCACAGGAGGCAGTCAAAGGATGTGGAAATGGTACAGGTGGTGGTCAGAGAATGTCGACGTATAGGGGGAGCAAACAGAACAGAGGGGTCAGTCTTGTAGTGGGAGCACATCCATTTCTTTATTACACAGAGCCACAGTAATAACTATATGGGTTATATGGCACCTTCAGGGGATGGACACTGGCACACCCTAACCAGGAAGTTCAATTCCCCATAAAACTCCTCCCCTTACCGGGGGTACCTCAGTTTTTTCGCCAGTGTCTTAGGTGTTGGTAATGAGTAAAGATGTGCTGTGCTGAGCTCCACTGGAATATTCCTTACTGAGGCAAGCTATGCAACTGGATCCATTCGGTGTCTTTTCCAGGCCAAATTGAATGGTACTCTGGCCTCTTGTTGGAAGAAACAAGGTTTTGCCAGTAACGCTTCTCTTTTTAGAGAGCTGGACCCTGGGATCCAGTATTTGTTTTTTTTTTTCAGCCATATTCCTGGCGGGATGCTTTACAGGCCCAGGTAGGGTTGCCACCTTTTCTTCACGTCAAACCCGAACACTTTAGCGGCACACTTTTTTTAGCGGTGCACTTTTTTATAGTATAAACTATACATTTATTTTGCAATTAAATAACATTTCTAATCATATGAATTTAATCATAAGAGTCCCCCTTTACATCAGAGTCCACAGAGTTCCGCTTTTGCATCTGAATCTGCAGAGTTCCCCTTTTACATCTGAACTCGCAGAGTTCCCTTACACTGTAAGGTGGGACTCTGTAGACTCTGATGTAAGGGAGAACTATGGGGACTCTAACATAAGGGATGCTCTGGGAACCCTGATTTAAGGGGAACACTGAGTACTATGATGCACAGTGAGGACTCTGATGTAAGGGGGAACACTGTGGCCTCTGTTGTAAAGGGGAACTGTGTTATAAAGGGTGCTCTGAGAACCCCGATTTACCTTAGTGTACTCACTCAGAGGCAGAAGATAGAAGGGGGAGACTTCAGTCACAGACAGGGATGGATGGTGAGCTCACTCACCCCTTAGCAGTCAGCACCTCTCATCCAGATTTATCTGAGGCTGCTGGACTTTAAATTTCCAGCCTCCCACTTCCCTTTTCTGAGGCACAGCACTGGGGATTGGAGTGTGGGCAGACACAGAGGGGTAGGGTAGGGAGGAAAAGGAGCAGATCAAGCCCTTTCTCCTCTCCCATCTGTATGTAGGGGGAACTGTTAGTGCTGGCTTTGGGCAGTGTGAAAGAGAGTGTAACAGACATTCTCAGCTTAGACAACTGCAGCCAGCAACCTTGCTGGGAGGCCATAGTCCAATCTGAATAATGTGTCCGGGTTTCAGGCAGTCTGAAACCTGGACGCATGGTTCCAAACCCGAACTGTCCGGGTGAATCCCGGACAGGTGGCAACCCTAGGCCCAGGGCTGTGGATCCCCTGATAAAAAGGGGGCCCCCGGTCCCTGAAGGTTTTTTAACGGAGCCCACAGTGAGTGGTGAAGATTGTGTCTGTTACCACAGAACCCTGCAGCTGGATAAGGTAAGGGAGAGTCCTAAGGAATTTTTCTAATTCTTGAGGGTTTTCTACTTTAAAGTAAATGTTGTCATGCCTATAGTCACCACCGGGGGCTGTTAAGAGCACGTACCTGATTCCATGCTTGTCAGTCTCGCTCTGTATCACCCAAGCTCCAGGTAAGACATGGGAAGGGTTTTTTTTCTTCTCCTTGGAATGTCTCCCACCTGGATAGCTTCATTCCAGGAGGCAGAGGGAGCATGGCATCATTTAGCAGTGTGCCGCACTGCTCCCACCGGCATTCCAACGGTTCCCATCGGCAGCTCTCCTCTCCTCCACCCAAGTCCTCCTCCATGCGTTCCAGTCGGATCGGAGCCTGCTCTCGAAGGAAAACGGTCTATTTTGAAATGGATGAGGGGGAGCGTGGTAGGTGATCGGAGGAAGGGGCGGGGCTTAGCAGCATTGGCATGCTTCAGCATCCACAACGTGGGCTGTGTAGCTATAAAATGCACCTTTTTTCAGGTGCATACAGCTGAAGGAGGGACACAGACGGACGGGTCGCATGTGAGTATGGGTGACACAGGCATTCCCAGGCTTGTTTACTTTACTTTACTTTACTTTACATCAGGCTGAGCTTAATAGCAGCGGCAGTTGCTGCACTATTGCTCAGCAGTGGGCGCATTTTTTTGGTAGTACCTCTGCATTTGTGCTTGGTACTATGACCAAAGGGGGTGGTACAAATAACACAAAAACCAAGGGCAGAAAGGGGTCACCCTAAGGACCCTCCCTCTGCCAAACCATCCCCCCGATAGACCTAGGGAGGCTGGTCAGAGTGAGCCATTGGGGTTATCAGGGGCTGCAATTGCTTCTGACACTTCAGCCCCTGTCTATATAACTGTGCAGGTTTGAGCCTCGTGAGTGGATTGGAGGAAAGATTAGTGGCTTTAATCACATCTTCACAGAGTGGAAGAAAATGCATTAGGCCCCCTTCTACCACCCAGACCCTTCTATCAAACAGAGGAACAGTGGGAGGGGTAAGATGAATCCCCCTCAGGGCCCGCAAAGAGGCTGATGATTCCTCTTCTGAGTGATCAAATGGGGAAGGACCTTCTTCAACTTCACATGCTGAGAAGTTGCTGTTGCATTCTCTTACTGATATGGTCCTCTCCACATTTAAGTTACCCTTAACGGAGTTGATTGAAGAGCCCACTTCCTGTTTGGGTTCACTAAAGCCTCCTCAAGCCTTGTGTACCTTTCCTGTCCATTCACTATTAGAAAAGCTTATGTATTCTGAGTGGGATCACCCAGATAAGCATTTTTTCCCTCCTAAAATGTTTTCAACACTTTATCCTATGGAGGAAAAATTTACTAAGATGTGGAGTATACCAGCAATTGCCGCTGCTATATCCTCTGTGAATAAAAGTTTGACTTGTCTGGTTGACAATGCGCAAATGCTTAGGGATCCAACTGATAAAAAATTGGAATTCCTGTTAAAAAAAACATTTTCTCCTTGGCAGGTTCAGTGGCTCAACCTGCAGTGGGGTATGTCAATCCTTGAGAGACCATTTGAAACAGGTGCTTAAGGTGTTCCCAGGAGTTAGCCGAGCTGCCAGTGGCTTTGTGTTTTGCAATTGACGCAATCAGAGATTCTATTCTTCAAACCTCTCGCCTTATGCTTGGGTTGGTACATATGCATAGAATCTTATGGTTGAAAAGCTGGTCAGCCGAAGCCTCATGCAAAAAGCTCCTGGCTGTTTTTTCTTTCCGCAGTGAAAAGTTGGGGATGATTTGGACTAATATATCCAAAAAACATCAAGTGGAAAAAGTACCCTTTTGCCAGTTAAGAAAAAGAGTAAATGTCCCTCATTCAAACTGGCTCTTTCACCAGTGCCAGGGGCATCAGCTTCCAGGCAGTCGCGACGGCCTCCACCATCAGTTTCAAGAGGTAAACCTCAGGGTCAACCCCAGGGACAAAAGAAATCGTGGGGGAGGAAACCCACAAGACAGAAGGCTAAAGCCTCTTTATGAAGGGGCAGTTCTCTCTTTATGAATACCAAGGTGATAGTTATGGCGCTCTCCTATGGCTATGCAAGAAATCGCATACTAGAATATTATCTTAAAGTGCTAGTGTTGCATGTTCTAATATATTAGATCACAATTCAAAATAATGAAAATATGTAAAGAAAACATTTGAAAAAAACATTTGACAACGAATAAAATTGATACAATTGATTACTGTGCAAAAAAGGTGCTTGTGTGCTATAGTGCAAGGTACGTGCATTTTGGTAGTGGCAGCCCCTTACATGCGACTCAACTAATCCTAAGCGACTTTTAGCGACTTAAGCGACTTTTAATGACTTAAGTACATTTTTTTCCTAAAAACATCTTGTCCCCATAGCGCACCCTACCCCCCGTTTTTCTCAGTTCTCTCTTTATGACTTCTGCAGTTCTCAAAGGTCTGACAGGAAGAATTTTAAGACAGATGGGTGGTCTCCACAATAGCGCTAGGTTACAAACTAGAGTTCCAAGAATTCCTGTGTCCTTAGGTCAAATGTCCCCAAAGATCCAGAGAAAAAGAAGTCTCTCTTTCGCCTTTGTATGAGGTTGTTGGGGAAGATGGTTGCTTTATTCGAAGCAGTTCCCTATGCTCAGTTTCATTCGTGACTGCTGCAAAACAGTATCCTATCGGCCTGGAACAAGAAGGTTCAAGCACTAGATTTTCCAATGCGTTTGTCGACAAAAGTGCTCCAGAGCCTCAGTTGGTGGAGGATATCCGAGAATCTGCAGCAGGGGAAAACCTTCTTACCAGGTACCTGGAAGGTGGTAACAACAGATGCCAGCCTTTAAGGTTGGGGAGCAGTCTTGGAAGAGGCGTCTGTCCAGGGGAAATGGTCCAGAACCGAAAGGACCTTGCTCACCAATATTCTAGAGATTCGGGCGGCACGTCGAGCCCTAAGGACCTGGACATTCAGGTTGCAGAATTATCCTGTCAGAATTCAATCCGACAATGCCACAGCAGTGGCTTATATCAATCGCCAAGGGGGCACCAGAACTCAGGCAGCCTAGCGAGGGGTAAACCATATCCTAACCTGGGCAGAAAAACATGAGGCGTGCGTATCGGCAATCTTCATTCCAGGGGTAGGGAACTGGCAGGCAGACTACTTAAGTCGCCAGCAGTTGTTCCTGGGGGAATGGTCTCTTCACCCAGACATCTTCCTGGCTATATGCCAAAGATGGGGGATCCCAGATGTAGATCTGTTTGCATCCAGGTTCAACAACAAAGTCAACAACATGCAAGGAATCCACTTGCATGTGAAACAGATGCGTTGGTGACCCCGTGGGATCAGTTCTCACTGATTTATGCATTCCCTCCTATTCTGTTACTACCTTGACTTCTTTGCAGGGTCAAGCGGGAAAGGAAGTCAGTAGTTCTTGTGGCCCAGAAGATCTTGGTATGCAGAAATAGTAAAGATGGTGGTAGGGGCCCCATGGACCCTACCACCACGTCCAGTGCTATTGCAGGGACCAGTGTTCCATCCTACTTTACAAGCGCTTAATTTAACGGTTTGGCTTTTGAAACCCACATTCGTGAGCTTTCAGGCTCAGTGATATCTACATTGATTAATGCAAGGAAGCCAGCTTCCAGAGTCATTTATTATAGAGTCTGGAAGGCATATGTTTCCTGGTGTGAATCCAGGGGTTGGCATCCTAGAAAGTATGTAATAGGTAGAATTCTTCCCTTTCTGCAAAATGGGGCTAGAGATGAAACTGGCCTTGAGTACTATCAAGGGCCAGGTCCGCTTGCTTCGCATTCTTTGATTCAAAGCTTTATACAGGGGGTAACGTGGCTTAATCCACCGGTTATAGCACCCCTGAACCCTTGGGACTTGAATTTTAGTTCTGTCGCCATTACAGAAACAGCCTTTTGAGCCAATACGACATATTCCTTTGGTCCTTTTGACAAGGAAGCTAGTTTTTCTGGTAGCCATTTCTTCTGCAAGAAGGGTATCGGAGTTGGCGGCTCTTTCTTGTAAAGAGCCATATTTAATCATTTACAAAGATAGAGTATTATTGCGTCTTCATCCTAGCTTTCTACCAAAGGTGGTTTCAGGTTTTAACCTAAACCAGGATATTGTTTTACCTTCATTTTTTCCAGAACCCTGTTCTAAGGAGGTAAAGTCGCTATATTCTTTGGATGTAGTGAGAGCAGTCATAATCTATTTGAAGGCGACTGCTCAGATTCGGAAACATGTTTTGTTTGTGTTACCTGAAGGTCCTAGGAGGGGACAGCCAGCATTGAAATCCACTATTGCCAAATGGATTCGGCAAGTAATTATTCAAGCTTATGGCTCGAAGAAGAAAGTTGCACCTTTCAAATCAAAGCGCAGTCCACCAGGGCTGTTAGTGCTTCATGGGCAGTGCATCATCAAGCCTCCATGGCTCAAATCGACAAGGCCGCAACCTGGTCTTCAGTCCATACATTCACCAGATTCTATCAGGTGGATGTGAGAAGGCATGATATCGCCTTTGGGTGCAGTGTACTGCAGGCGGCAGTATAGGTCCTCAGGTCTGATTTCAAGTTCCTGTTCTTAGGGGAGGTGGGGTCCTGGTCCCCAGGGAAGATGGGGTCCCTAGGTGAGATGGAGTCCCCGTTGCCAGGGGAGATGGGGTTCCTGTTTGTAGGCAAGATGGATTCCCCATCCCTAGGGGAGATAGTGTCCCTGTCCCCAGGGGAGAAGAGGCCCCATCCCTAGGGCAGAAGGGGGGACTCTGTCCCCAGGAGAGAAGGGTGTCGCCGTCCTCCAGGGGTGAAAGGGTGTCCCTGTCCTCAGGGGGAGAAGGCTGGCACCCTCTCCTCCTCCAACCAACCAAGGACCATCTCCTTCTCCACCAAACAGCTAAGGGCCCACTCCTTCTCTGCCAACTACCCTGGGGGCCCTTTCCTCCTCCACCATTCACCTTGGGGGCCCTCTCTTACTCTAAACACCCAGGTGCCTTCTCCTTCTCCACCGGTCACCCAGGTGCCTTCTCCTTCTCCACCGGCCACCCAGGTGCATTCTCCTTCTCCACCGGCCACCCAGGTGCATTCTCCTTCTCCACCGGCCACCCAGGTGCATTCTCCTTCTCCACCGGCCACCCAGGTGCCTTCTCCTTCTCCACCGGCCACCCAGGGGCTCTCTCCTTCTCCACCGGCCACCGAGGGGCTCTCTCCTTCTCCACCGGCCACCGAGGGGCTCTCTCCTTCTCCACCGGCCACCCAGGGGCTCTCTCCTTCTCCACCGGCCACCCAGGAGCTCTCTCCTTCTCCACCGGCCACCCAGGGGCTCTCTCCTTCTCCCCCGACCACCCAGGGGCTCTCTCCTTCTCCCTCGACCACCCAGGGGTCCTCCCCTTCTCCCTAAGCCACCAGTGACCCCAAAGTGGGTCACACATGCGCCATGATGGGACGCAACGATGATGGTGTACAAATCTCCAGTGTGAGGGCTACAGGTAAACTCACACTCAGCTTCTTTGGCCCCTAATTGGAGGAAGAGCAGTGGAGGAAATCCAGCCCCCAGCACTTGACAGAGATCACAGACCAGTGGAGGCTTGTGCATTGTGGGCGCATGGGCATCGCCCCCCCCCCCCCCCCCCCCGACACCTCCGCCGCCCTCCCTATTCATGTGCCCGACCCCTTTCAGGACACCGAACACATGAAATACTAGGGCAGGGATAGGCAGGGGGTGTGTATTTTTAAGCACGTGATTAGAACCAGAGGCTCTAATAGGCTTCCATATAGGGTGGGCTTGGGGCGCAGAGCACTGCGACCCGATCCCACCCTGTTGTGTGGCATAGCGAATAAATTTTCGCTATTTTTTCACACTAACGTTCCTCCCTGCCAATCAGCAGGCAGGTCAGTGAGACCTGTCTACCAATTGGCCAAAGCATTAGGTGATCCTATTGGATGCCTAACGCTTTGGTGGAAGAGGAGACACGGCGGAGGTAGCCTGAGGAGCCAAGCAGACACAGTAGCTGCAGCTGACACTACAGAAGAGCCAGCCGTGGGGGGGTTAGTGAAGTGGCAGCCAAGCTGGGGGATGCGCCTGGCTGCATTTGATGGGCATAAGTGGCTGCATATGATGAGTGTGGGGGGGGGGGGGGTGCAGCTCTGTTTTTCCTTGACTTCCCATACACACACAGTGCTATTATACACGAGGCCTGTCCCCCTTCTCCAGAGCAGGCTAGGGGTGGTGCCGGTGATGTAATTAAGCAACTGCTGATTATGTAATTAACCGGTTCCCGTCCAGCGCACAACGATGTACGTCGACAGAATGGCACGGGCAGGCATATTGGCGTACAGGTACGTCCAATCTTCAATGTCGCCCTGCCATCGGGAGCGCGCCGCTGGCGGCGCGCTCCCGCGCTGGTCAGGACCCCCGTGAGTCCGGTCGCGGGACCCGCGGACTCGATCGCCGCGGGCATACCCGCGATCGTCTCACGGGACAGCTGAATGGAGGAAATGCCATGTAAACAGCATTTCTCCATTCTGCCTAGCAACTAGTGACGCTGATCTCTGCTCCATGTGATTGGAGCAGAGATCAGTGTTCACTAAATGAAAGCCCAACCCCCCCCCAATTAGTAACACACCCCTAGGAACACTTAACCCCTACACTGCCACCCACTGGTTAACCCCTTCACTGCCAGTGTCATTTACACAGGAATCACAGCATTTATATAGCAGTGATTACTGTATAAATGACAATGGTCCCAAAAATGTGTCAAAAATGTCCGATGGGTCCCCCACAATGTCGCAGTCACAATAAAAATCGCTGATCGCCGCCATTACTAGTAAAAAAAAAAAATAATAAAAAATTATTAATAAAAATGCTATAAAACTATCCCTATTTTGTAAACGCTATAACTTTTGCGCAAACCAATCAATAATCGCTTATTGCGATTTTTTTACCAAAGATATGTAGAAGGATACGTATCGGCCTAAACTGAGGGAAAAAAATGTTTTTTATATATTTTTGGGGGATATTTATTATAACAAAAAGTAAAAAATAATGCGTTTTTTTCAAAATTGTCGCTCTATTTTTGTTTATAGCGCAAAAAATAAAAACCGCAGGGGTGATCAAATACCATCAAAAGAAAGCTCTATTTGTGGGAAAAAAAAGGTCGTCAATTTTGTTTGGGAGCCACGTCGCAGGACCGCGCAATTGTCAGTTAAATCAACGCAGTGCCGAATCGCAAAAAGTGGTCTGGTCTTTGACCAGCAAAATGGTCCGGTCTGTAAGTGGTTAAGCAACTTGTGCCACCTCCGCCTGCCCGCTCGAGTCTAATTTTTGTAGACTGAAAATAGCATCTGCACATGTGTGGTATAGCCATGGTGAAACTGCATATGCACAGTGGAACCGCGCGATCAGCTGTTTTGTGACATAGCCACACTGGAAGTGACGCTGTCAAGGTTTTGCATGGGTTGAGTTTTTTTTACAACACCACCAGTATAGAGGAAGTAGTGGGCGGGGTCTACGCATCTATCTTCGGTTCCATGTGAGGAGAGTGGACTCAGGAGGACACTGAGCTAGGGTTGCCACCATTACGGGATATGACACTTGTGCCCGGATTTCTGTTCACCTGAAATCCGGACACAATATCAGTCCCAGCCGGTCAGCTAAATGTGTCCTGCGATCAGGGCTTTTTGTCAGCTTGTCTCCTTGAGTGCAAGGGAGTATTGACAAGGGAGTATTGTCATGGGAAAAAGGCACTGCAGCTGGCTGCAGAGATGCCTCGCTGGCAGTGTGGGCATGTCTGTGGTAGAGTACTTCATGTTAGTAGAAGGGAGAGTCATGGGCAGGATGGTGGAGCTTGTAAAAGTGAAGGGTGAGAACATTTATTAGAGCTGAGGGGTGGATGGGGGATCATGTGAATGAGAATTCAGTGGAAAGGAGGGAGTGGTGGAAGAGAACTGAACCCTGCACACTGTATGTAGTGCACCCTGAACCCTGCACTCTGTATGTAGTGTGCCCTGGCATGAGCAGGCTGGGTAAAATACATGTACATCATCCAGCCTGTTCCAAGTTAGGGGTCACATGTTTTCTCTTCTTGTTGATCCATGTTGACACTGGCTACAGCAGGATTTTGTCAGCAGGTCCAGGCCATTGATTTATGGCGGAGATCTGCTGTTCGACTGTAGCCAATAAACGCATAGAGTTCTGTGTTTACAAACACACAGGGCTATATACACAGGTCAGCGATCTGGCTTGTTTTGTTCTTATGTAGTGTGCACTCTGTATGTAGTGCGCATGCCGTGTATGTAGCGTGCACGCCCTGCACTCCCTTACCCGCTCTCCATCTTGACAGATTCCCCGCAGCAGCTGGAGGGAGAGGGGAGGGGGGAAGCGGCTAGTGCTGCAGATGAGGAGGGCTGGTGGAGTACACAGGAGCCCGGGGTAGATAGGAGGGGCAACCCAGCCCCGTGCTCCAGGGGGCTCATGCAGCCCCTTGTACATCTGGATTGGAGGGGAGGCAGGGTGGCACATAAAGGAAATTATCCACTCCATTGGCCTTCTGCAACCGCTGAAAGGCTGCAGGAGGGAAATGGAGTGGATCGGTTATTGTATATGCTGTCCCTCCTATCCTGGTGTACAGAGGAATGGGTTACAATTGCGTACCCTGTAGGTACACCCCTGGATGAGTGGCAGTGCTGGGGGGGGGGGGGGGGGGTGATCAGTGGCAATGCTAGGAGGATTTTGTGAATGGCAGCGCTGGGGGAGGGGGTGATCAGTGGCAGTGCTGGGGGGATGGGATGAATGGCAGCACTGGGGGGTTTAATAAGTGACAGTGCTGGGTTGTTGATGGGATCAGTGGAAGTGTTGGGGGGTGTGGGGTGAGTGTCAGTGCTGGGGGGGTGGGTGTGTTCAATGTCAGCTGTGGTGGTGGGGTGTTGGTTCGATGGCAGTACTGGGTGCCGGGATCAGTCACACTTGTTGCTAGTGTCCACTCAGTTCCCCCTGCAATGCTGTTTGTTTCTGGGCTCTCTCTGCTCCAGGTGTCTCCACTGACACCTATTAGGAGATGGGTCTACTCGCACAGCAGCTGCAATCTCCTCCAGCCCCTTCCCCTTTACTGTACTGGGTAAGGTGACTTGGTCTCTGCTCCCTGACAGGTGCCCCATCATCTGCCTGCAGCTGCAAATTGAATGGGTGGACCCAGCGGAGAGGCTGTGTGGGCGGTTGTCAGGGCTGGGCTCTTAGCAACTCTCTTCTCTGTGCTCAGGCTGCTCAGCTGTCAGATAATTTTCAGCATTCAGAGCCCTTTCACACTGAAAGTGCCTGGGCGTCAGCGGTAAAGCGGCGCTATTTTTGGAGCCACTTTACCCCTGTTTTAGGGAGGCTATTTTTAGCGCTGTAGTGCCTGAAAAACACCTCCAGTGTGAAAGGGGTCTTATTGTTTCCACAGTGGCTCACCTGGTTATCATTACCTGTTTGTCAATCCTGCCTATAGGCAGCTCCTTCTGGCTATTTAAACTGCCTTGTTCATTCCTTTCGTGCCTTTGCCTGGTCAACATATCTGGAGTGTCTCTGCTGTGTTCCTGTGAAAGACTTTGCCTGGCTGATGTCCCTTCTGGTTCCTGATCCTGTTGTTCTGCCTCCGACTATGCTGATTTCTGGTTTCCTGATTACTGGCTGGTCTGATTACCTGTTTTGGCTCCCAATCCCTGGATTATGTTTTTGCCTATGTTTACTTATCTGTACCATTTTTACCATTACATTAAAAGTGTGATTTTTACTGCATTTTCTGTCTCAGTCTGATTCATGGTTCCTGACAGTAGACGAAGGCTAGAAATTCAGAAGATGCAGGCAATCCACCTAGTGGTAATATATTTTTCAGATTGAATGAGAAGACCACTGGATGGATCAGTTTGCCACAGACGCTCCTGATTCGGACTGCTCACCTAGATCCTCCTACTGTGGCTTTACCAATACAACCTGTGTTGCAGGCCATCCCTGCTGCTGCTCCAGACTCTGTGCAGGCACCTGTCTCAAATATTACCTCTGTAAAAGGTATGTATGGTTCCGCTCTGCTTCCCCTGCTTTTTGGTGGCGATTCAGTTAAGTGCAGAGGGTTTCTAAACCAGGTTGGGATATACTTTGAGATGCTGCCCCAGGCATTCCCCACGCACAGAAGCAAAGTAGGCTTCATTATTTCTTTGCTTTCTGAAAGAGTCTTGGCCTGAGCAAACCCTCTATGGAAGATGCAAAAAAAAAACATTGTCCTGAGTTACCCCGAGTTTGTGGCTTTCTTTAATCACTTCAGCCCCAAGCCTCTTTCTGAGATTTGGTGTTTACAAGTTAAAAACTGTTTTTTTTTGCTAGGAAATTATTTAGAACCCCCAAAGATTTTATTATAAATATATAAACACAATATTAAAAATTACAAATAAATGTCCTTTTTAAATATTGTAGCAGCGCTACTTGTCCACACTCCAGTGCCAGGATAAGCTCTCATTAAAAGTTCATGAATGAGAAAATAGAGGTAGCAGGGGAGAATATAAAGTCTTTGCTGTGATCTGTAAGAAACTTCCACCATAAACTTCACCACATGAGGCAAACTTCTCCTGTGGGGATGCACTCACCAGAGAGACAGCAAAGTTGCGCCTTTAAATATAAAGCTTCTCCACCACTCCACTTTGACCATCCACTAGATGTCAGTATCGCTTATCTGTGGTTCCAGTATAACATGTGAAAAGAATAAATAGCCACATAGTATAGTCCTGTTTCACACATTTATTAAGTACAAACCCCCTTAAGCATACCAAATAAAAAATAAAATGAAGCATAAAGTAAGCTGTACTGTGCCTGTTGATTGTTCCGGCCGCCGGAAGGATGAGCGAGTGTCTGCAGCAGCGGTCGGCTTCCTGGTTACTCGGCTGATGGAACGCACTCCTGAGGCGCACACATCACTTCCAGTAGATCACGTACCTGACACGTTTCGCCACTTCCTGACTTCGTCTGAGGGCCTCTTTTTCTACTAAAAAGTACAATTTGACCCTTTGGTCATCCATTGAGGTGAGCGGCCATTGCACCTGGAGGTGGTGGGTTTATCTCACTGACACTATATTTCAAGAAGCTCTCCTGTCATATCTTCCAGCAAGAAGGTTTATTTATTTATTGTTTGGATGGAGCACTTGCATTTTTACAGACGATTCACGTATTTTGGAGCACATTGTTGTAATTTTTTTTTTTGTTTGTTTGGACTGAGCAATTGCACTTTTGAACACAATACATGTGTTTTCAACATGTACTTTTAGCACGATATCTGGAATTTTTGTCTGGATATTCCTCCCTAATTTTAATTTTATTTTTGTGTCTTTAAGCACTTAATGATTGTCATTGTTTACTATTGTTTTGAAAGGTGTTCGAACTAGCGCACCATTTTATCTATATCACAGACCACAATAAAATCCAGGTAGGAGTTCTAATTGTATTCATAACTAGAATAAAAGCTTTGCATGGAGTTATATGTTAACCACCCATCGACTGGATTACTTAAATGTACAGTGGCAGAACGGCTCTTCTGTGCCCTTCCAGGTAGGAGGTACGTGTACGTGATCTGGCACTTCAAGGTAGGTTATTAGACACAGCACAAGCCAATCAGTGGGTGCCGGCCAATGGATGACCACCAGCACCCGCTGATTAGAGACAAGACACAGCTCTGCCTATGCAGGGCTTTGTCCTGTCGAGCGGAGAAGCGATGGATTTTGATTTTATGCAAAACAGGGGGAAAAAAAATCCACCACATACCTTAGTAAAACCACAACGCAGTACACACAAAAACAAATGTTTGGTGCAGAGTTAACCCTTTCATTGCCCTAGCTGCATCTCCAGGTAACGAGGCACTGAGGAAGCCCTCCTACCCCTGCACCCCAAAGTATTGAGGGACTGAGGATGACTTCCTAACTCTCCACCCCAAGGTATTAAGGAACTAAGGATGTCCTTCTACCTCTCCACCCCAAGGTATCGAGGTACTGAGGATTCCCTCCTACCCCACCACCCTAAAAAAATGAGGCACTGAGGATGACCTCCTAACTCTCCACCTCAAGGCATTAAGGAAATGAGGATATCCTCCTACCTATCAACCCCAAAGTAATAAGGCACTGAGGATGCCCTCCTACCCCTCCACCCCAAAGTATTGAGGCCCTGAGGATGCACTCCTAACATTCCACCCCAAGGTATTAATGAACTGAGGATACCCTTCTACCTCTCCACCCCAAGGTATAGAGGCACTGAGGAAGCCCTCCACCCTAAAGTATTGAGGCACTGAGGTTGCCCTCCTAACTCTCCACCCCAACGTATTAAGGAACTAAGGGTTCCCTCCTACCTCTCCACCCCAAGGTATTGAGGCACTGAGGATGCCCTCCTACCCCACCACCCTAAAGTATTGAGGCATTGAGGATGCCCTCCTAACTCTCCACCACAAAGTATTAAGGAACTAAGGGTTCCCTCCTACCTCTCCACCCCAAGGTATTGAGGCACTGAGGAAGCCTTCCTAGCCCTCCACCCCAAAGTACTGAGGCACTGAGGATGCCCTCCTACCCCGCCACCCCAAAGTAACAGGGCACTGAGGATGCCCTCCTACCCTCCACCCCAAAGTATTGAGGCACTGAGGATGCCCTTCTAACTCTTCACCTCAAAGTAATAAGGCACTGAGAATGCCCTCCTACCTCTGCACTTCAAGGTACCGAGGCACTAAGGAAGCCCTCCTACCTCTCCACCCCAAAGTACTGAGGAACTGAGGATGGCCTCCTACCACTCCACCCTTAAGTATTGAGGCACTGAGGATATCCTCCTAACTCTCCACCCCAAGGTACTAAGGAACTGAGAATATTCTCCTATCTCTCCATGCCAAGGTATCGAGGCACTGAGGAAGCCCTCCTACCCCTCCAGCCCAAAGTACTGAGTCACTCAGGATGCCCTCCTACCACTCCACCCCAAAGTATTGAGGCACTGAGGATGCCCTACAAACTCTCCACCCCAAGGAATTAAGGAACTGAAGATACCCTCCTATCTTTCCACCTCAAGGTATCGAGGCACTGAAGATGCCCTTCTACCCCAAAATATTGAGGCACTGAGGATTTCCTCCTACCCCTCTACCCCAAAGTACTGAGGCACTGAGGATGCCCTCCTACCCCAAAATATTGAGGCACTGAGGATTCCCTCCTACCCCTCCACCCCAAGGTATTAAGGAACTGAGGTTACCCACCTACCTCTCCACCCCAAGTTATCAATGTACTGAGGATGCCCTCCTACCCCTCCACCCTAAAGTATTGGGGCACTGAGGATGCCCTCCTGACTCTCCACCCCAAGGTACTGAGGAATTGAGGATACTCTCCTAACTCTCCAACCAAAGCTATTAAGGAACTGAGGATACCCTCCTACCTCTCCACCCCAAGGTACTGAGGCACTGAGGAAGCCCTCCTACCCCTCCACCCTAAAGTATTCAGGTACTGAGGATGCCCCCTAAGTCTTCACCCCAAGGTATTGAGGAACTGAGGTGACCCTCCTACCTATCCACCCCAAAGTAACAGGGCACCGAGGATGCACTAAAACCCCTCCACCCCAAAATATTGAGGCTACCCTCCTAACTCTTCACCCCAAAGTAATAAGGCACTGAGAATGCCCTCCTACCTCTGCACCTCAAGGTACTGAGGCGCTGAGGAAGCCTTCCTACCCCTCCACCCCAAAGTATTGAGGAACTGAGGATTCCCTCCTACCTCTCAACCCCACTGCATTAAGGAACTAAGGGTTCCCTCCTACATCTCCACGCCAAGGTATCGAGGCACTGAGGATACCCTCCTACCCCAAAATATTGAGGCACTGAGGATTTCCTCCTACCCCTCAAAGCTAAAGTATTGAGGAACTGAGGATGCCCTCCTTCCCCTACACCCCAAACTATTGAGGACCTGAGGATGCCCTCTTAACTCTTCACCCCAAGGTATTAAGGAACTGAGGAGACCCTCCTACCCCATATTGAGGCATTGAGGATGCCCTCCTAACTCTTCACCCCAAAGTAATAAGGCACTGAGAATGCCCTCCTACCTCAAGGTACCGAGGCACTGAGGAAGCCCTCCTACCTCTCCACCGCAAAGTATTGAGGATCTGAAGATGCCCTCCTACCTCTCCACCCCAGAGTACTGGGGCACTGAGGATGCCCTCCACCCCAAAGTATTGAGGCACTGAGGATGCCCTCCTAACTCTCCACACCAAGGTATTAAGGAACTGAGGATACCATCCTACCTCTCCATCCCAAGGTATTGAGGCACTGAGCAAGCCCTCCTACCCCTGCACCCCAAAGTACTGAGGCACTGAGGATGCCCTCCTTCCCCTCCACCCCAAACTATTGAGGACCTGGGGATGCCCTCTTAACTCTTCACCCCATGGTATTAAGGAACTGAGGAGACCTCCTACCCCTCCACCCCAAAGTACTGAGGCACTGAGTATGCCCTCCTACCCCTCCACCCCAAAGTATTGACGAACTGAGGATGCCCTCCTTCCTCTCCACCCCAAGGTATCGAGGTAGTGAGGATGCCCTCCTACCACTCCACCCCAAAGTATTGAGGCACTAAGGATGCCCTCCTAACTTTCCACCCCAAGGTATTAAGGAACTGAGGATACCCTCCTACCTCTCCACCCCAGGGTATCGAGGCACTGAGGAAGCCCTTCTACCCCTCCACCCCAAAGTATTGAGGAACTGAGGATGCCCTCCTACCTCTCCACCCCAAGGTATTAAGGAACTGAGGATGTCCTCCTACCTCTCCACCCCAAGGTATTAAGGAACTGAGGATGTCCTCCTACCTCTCCACCTTGTCCTCGCCAAGAATCTTGTTCAGTGGGACAATATGCTCTTCAGTTCGTATCCTCAATTGAGCTGGAACAATGAGGCCCTGGTTGCAACCTTTTTACATGGCCTCTCTGAGTGAAAGGCAAATTAGCGGGAAGAGCCACCCCCGCCCGGTCTTGACAATGTAATTTCCTTGTGCAATCAAATCAACATTTGGTTTCAGAAGAGATCCCTAGAAAAAAAGACGTCAGCACTCCCTTGGCCCTAGCTAGTCTGAGCTCTCCTCCCTTCTTACCGTGGAGCATCTTCTGCCTGCTGAGGAACCTACGCAGGTGGGCCGAACCAGACTCACTCCCGAAGAACATGCTAGACACAGAAATCTGGGCTTTGTCTTTATTATGGGGGCAAGTGTAACTTTCATGACTCCTGCTCACTTCGCCCGGGAAACGCTTGGGTCTAATACATCTAATAGGTAGAGTATTGGACCCAAAAACATCACTTTCTCTTCTTCCGGTGTTCCTTCATGCCGGTGTTCTGCCTAATACAGTCCGGCCATCAAATGCTGTCCGCTCTGTACTGCGCATGCGCAGTACGGAGCAGACGAAGCTTCGGAAAAACTCCGAAGTTGAACGGCGCCTGCGCCGTGAGTGGAGGTGGTAGCCCCACCATCCAAGCGGACATAGGGTAGTGAATTTTAGAGGGCCCCTCGCGGGCGAGCTTCGCTTGGCACGCTTCGGGCTCGGCCTCGCTCCGCTCGGCTCTTTTTTATTCTAACTCTATGTCCACTTGGATAGTGGGGATAGAACCTGGACTCACGGCGCAGGCGCCGTTCGTCCTCAGCAATTTTCGGAATCTGTGTTCCTGTGTACTGCGCATGCGCAGTACGCAGGGGACACCATCTGATGGAGGACACTATTTTACAAGACACCGGCACTTCTCCTCAATCGATCTTTGCCCCTCACTACGCCACTGGTAGTCTTGGCAATTGATGGCACTGTTCTCCCAGGGGGTCCTATCCGCTTCCAGACTCTACCTATTAGGATGTCTGTAGGGATACTCCACCAGGAGTTGATATCCTTCCTCATTCTACCCAAGGCCTCTAACCCCATTGTATTGGGCCTTCCTTGGCTACAGCTCCACTCTCCACATGTGGACTGGGTCTCTGGGCAGGTCCTGGCTTGGGGACCCTCATGTTTCGCATCCTGCCTTATCAAGGTGGCCCCCAAGGAGAGACTTCCAGTTGCTACCACATCTGTATCTTCTGATCTTCCCGCTGCAAACATCGATTACCTGGATGTGTTCTGTAAGAAATCAGCTGAGGTCCTTCCTCCCCACAAGTCTTTTGACTGTGCTATTGACCTTGTCCCTGGAGCAACTCTGCCCAGGGGTCATACCTACCCTCTGTCCATCCCAGAGACCCAGCATTTGTTGACAAGTGACAAACTGCATCTGGTGGCAGGTGACATGACAAATACCACACTCAGGGCTCCCACTGATTCTACATTATGGAGAGTTGAACTATTTCATGTTATATCAGAATGTAATAATAGAAATAATGCGCTTCAATCATCCTGACACCATACCAACCATGGTGCAGTGATGATTGAATCGCCAACACCAGCAATTGCCCTGACAAATTGCCTGCAAAAAGACACATCGCAAAAAAAAAAAAAAAAGCACCATTAAAGTCCCATCTTTTCAATGACGTCACTCCATTATACAGACTGATAGAAGATCTGCATGGAATTTGTTTTGCTGTGTAGCATGAACCCCTGAAGGAGCTGCTTTTTTGATTGGGCTTACCGTTACCTTCTTCTCCTCGATTTGTGTCTAGGGGTTTCCCATGGTAGATGGCCCAGTAACTTGAGAGACTGACGACAGATCTGCATAAAGGGATTTTTATTTGCGAAACGTAGACAACGAACAGTTTCTTAAAATAGGATCAGAAGGTTAGGAAGAAAGTTCAGGTACTCTTAGTATCAAAGTCAATGATAAAGGACTCGCTTACTTTGACTAAATCCAGAGAATAGCCATTCACAACTGGATGTTCACTCAAGTTGGATAGTCCCTCTCTCACAAGGCTTAGCAACCAACAAGGTGCTTAACTCAGGAACAAGTCTCTGCCACAGACGGTGTTGTATAACTTACAGGAATAAGTCTCTGCCACAGACGTCGTTGTAGAACATTCAGGAAACTAACACTTGTAGAACACTCCTGTGATACCTGGATCTTTCAGTCAGCTTGGCGATACCCACAAGACTAGATTCACTTAGGTAGTTCAGCCCTTCCAGGCTCTTGCTAAGAAGCCAACCCGTACGTGGCCTTCTTCTGAAGAGTCCTCCCCTGGATAGCTATGAAGTTACTGGGCCTCTCCAACTACCGGAGACGGCACCGGACCACCTCGGAATCCTTGTTTAGTTTCCTTGCCTCGGGCTAGCCAGCCCTGAGACAATAAGTCGGGTGGATACGCACCCCAGGCCATAGCTTTCATGGGGGCTGGTCACGAGGACCAGGACCATGGAGTCAGAACATACTTCTGGACTGGAACCCCGAACCACGTGACATCCGCATCTTAAGTACCCTCTCCCAGAAAGCACGGCAAGAGTGACACTCCCACTGGGCGGGCTCCGAGAGAAGGTAACCCAACCAGACTGTGGTTCCATGCCTGCCAGAAGAGACAGTGCCCCCTGTGGCCAGGCTGAACCTCCAATATTCCAGTCAGACTGATGCTGAGGTCCAAATTTGAAACAACTGTACCCAAACTGCAGTTCAGGTGTAACCTTAACTTTCAAAACATATAGCGCGTGCTCTTCAGGAGCCGGCGCTACAGCTGTAATGCCCCTGCAATGGATTTGAATGGTTTAAACTGAAAATTCAATTTAGGATTTATACATAGGGCAGCCAAGGTGATGGCTTGTCCCCACATATAACCAAAGCTAGAGCTTTCTATTTCTCTTATTTAAAATGAATAAACTCCATTAAGTATCAGAAATGATGATATAAAATCTGGATGGAGTTTGGTTCCTAACAGTTTAGAATAATATGAGAAGATAACAGAGATAAGGAGGAGAGAACAGAAATCGTAACACGATTAACAGTTACTCCCCTTCTCTCCTATTTATAGGCTTTGCTGCACTGTGACGTCAGAAACTCTGTCTGGCAGGGTTCCAGAGCTGGGTCTCTATGGAGACGGTGATGCAGAGAAGGCGGTCACGTAGGTAAGGGACGCCGGTCGCATGGGTAAGGGGGAGGCGCTATCTCCCTATTTCTCAGTTTCCACGACGATGCTGGCAGGCTGCCCAGGCTGTCCGTCATGGCGTTGTAAAAAAAAAAAATCTCAACCCATGCAAAACCTCTAGTAAACCCCTTTCACAACCGCAGCCCATCATCTGCCGCTGTAGTGTCATATTTTGCTCAACATGGTAGAATGCTCTGGAAGTAACGTTGCAGCCAGAAATTTTGCACTGTGCATGCGCGATGTGTTCCAAACACTTGCTCCATTTGTTCCAGAGTATTTGCGACAATGCCATTCAGTGAAACTGTCAGATAATGTCACGGAAGTGAGGGGAGGTAATCGTGACGTTAACTTTAGACGAGCGAAGAGAGAGTGGGTAACCGTGGCTCGGGGAAAGGATTATCCCCCTCACTTCCATGACATTATCTTATGGTTTCACTGGTCTGCATTGTCGCAAATCCTTTGGAACATATGGCGCAAGTGTTGGGGAGATAATCCCCTCCCCGAGCCACGGTTACCTGCTCTCCTCTCTGTCTAAAGTTAAAGAGGAAGTAAACCCTGATGGGTTTACTTCCTCTTTGTCTTCCTGCAAAGGTAAAGCATAAATGGGCTACTATGCATCGCACTTACCTGACACAGGAGCCAGCGATGTCACCGCTGTCCCCTGTAGTCCGGAGCATCCATCTTCCTTCTGGGTATCGCTGCTCTGGCCACTCACAGCTCCAGAGCAGCAATGACCTCACGGGAGCCGCCACTCACGGCATATCGCTGTTAGTTGCGGCATGCCGCTAACGGCGATAGTGTGCCTGTACGCCGTAGACAGCTGTGACTGTCTTTTAGTAAATATCTCCTAAACCGTGTAGGTTCAGGAGATATGTCTTGGACCTACATGTAAGCCTTAATCTAGGCTTACCTGTAGGCCAAAGTGGTTTGTAAGGGTTTACAACCACTTTAACATCACGATTACCTCCTCTCACTGCAGTGACATTATGTGACAGTTTTTCGCAAATCTTCTGGAACGCATGGCACAAGTGTTTGGAACGCATGGCTCATGCGCAGTGCTAAATTTCTGGCAGCAATGTCACTTCCGGAGCGTTCTACGATGAGGAGCAAAACATGACACTAAACCGCCTTCGTATCTGTTTGGGTGGACTCTAGCACAGCCTCAGCCAATCATAAGCAGGCAAAGTACAGCTGGCTGAATTCGCGCATCTCAGCGCAGAGGGTTCTGGCTGCGCAGTGGAGTTCCATCCATGTCTGGCAGGAAATATGTGTCCTCCACGCCACCGTTTTATTTTTTTTCATTTTTTTTTTAGGTCACATGTTTTCCGTCAAACACTGACTTCCAATCCGCGTGCTTGCTGATTGGCAGGAGGCAGGATCGGTGTAAGGGCGGAAATGTCTTGTTTGTAGAGGTGAAGTGCTGGCGCGGCTGTACTGTGCACCATAGAGATGGCCGGAATTGCGGCTTGAGTGGACACACTTGGTTTATTCTGGGTCAGTACAGCTTGTTTATCGTTATTTAAATCTAAATGACGTGATATATTTAATGTAATGTAACATAAAATAGCTCCGCTTATTGTACAGCGTACGATAATGGATGTAAGTGGGGGGCTGAGAGGACAGTAATGGGGGGGGAGATGAGAAGGGGACTGAGGACAGTAATGGGGGGGAGATGAGAAGGGGACTGAGGACAGTAATGGGGGGGAGATGTGAAGTGGAACTAAGGACAGTAATGGGGGGGGAGATGTGAAGGGGGACTAAGGACAGTAATGGGGGGGGGGGGGGGTGTGAAGGGGAACTAGGGACAGTAATGGGGGGGTGTGAAGGGGGAATGAGGACAGTAATATGGGGGGGGGGAGAGATGTGAAGGGGGAATGAGGACAGTAATATGGGGGGGAGAGATGTGAAGGGGGACTAAGGACAGTAATGGGTGGGGGGAGATGTAAAGGGGGACTAAGGACCCCATGTGTGATGATTTATGGTTCAGTATATTTATATTTCCTCTTCTGGTTCTCACTATTTCAGCGTTCCTGCAGCAGCCATGAATCCGCCATTTTTGTCCCATTCCTCATACCATGACGGGAAAATGAAGTCAAAGAAGAGAAGTCACAAGGAGAAATATCGGCTGAAGTGTCTGCGGCTCAGGCGACTGGCGAAAACCATGGTGTTTGTGAGTGCAGTGTTCCCACGTATCGCTCTCATCACGTCATCGCCATCCTATATAACAACTGGTGGATGGGAAGCTGATCTATACCAGAGGGAGCAGCCAATCAAAAGACAGATCTTTATTGCTAACCTGTGCTTGAGGAATCTGGGTTGAATTCCTACTGGCTGTTGGAGGGGGGGGACTAGGCTGTTGGGGGGGTGCGGCGACGACTACACGGCATTGATGTACAGCAGTCCCTGTAGTTTCAGCCATATTGTGAAATTAAATAATAATCATTGGAATCCCATCTGCCAGCCTAGTTCACGCTGATTTACACTCTTGGCACTCATTTTATTTGGGTGACACACTTTGGGAGATGCCTGCTTACTAATGTTTTCAGTGTTAGGATCAGTGCTGTGGGAGTGGAGTGTAACAGGGTCTTCACCTTAGCTCCGTTATTATACAGTTATAGAGCGCTGACATAGTGGGTATAAAGAATCAACCCACCCCCACTTTAATAATATAATCATTTTGTTGCCTTGGAGCCTGAATTGCAGACGGGCACTTTTTTTTTTTTTTTTTTTTTTTTTTTTTTTTAATCCAGCTGTATTTACTAGTGAACCTTATACCATCCAAGTGAAAGATATAACACCAACAAGTCAGAAAAAAATCATTCAAAAACAGAATCGTGGATTTGGAAAAAGGATTACCCCCTTATGTCATTATTGCCCCATTTCTCCTTCTATCCTGACAAGTGCTCCAGGGAAACACCCCATAACAGGATATTACAACCTCCATGGTTTACTGTAGGAATGGTGTTCTTTGGATGGTGAGCTTTATTGGATTTCCACCAGACACCAGACATATCATTTGATGTTAAAGCCAAATAATTACAGTTTAATGTCATCTGACCACATTAAATGCACCGTGAAGTTTCTGAGGCCACGTGGAAAAAGGTGTTGGGGGTCACATGAAACAAAAATGTAATTATATGTCTATATATGCAAAGTTAGTAGAGACATATCTCAACAGACTAAAGGCTGGAATTAAAGCGGAGATCCACCCAAAAGTGGAAGCTTCGCTTATCTGCCTCCCCCCACCTTGGGTGCCACATTTGCCACCTTTCGGGGGGAGCAGGTACCTGTTTTTGACAAGTATCTGTCACCCACTTCCGGGAGACCAGTGCAACCTCAGTCCCCCTCCTCCTTCCAAATAGAAAACGCACTTTGCACATGCACAGTAGGGAGCCGAAAGGCTTTACTGCGGGTTTCCCTCACCACGAATGGTGGTAGCAGCACCCAAGAGCTGATCGGAAAATTGGCTGGGGTGTGGCCATCGTGGGATCCCTAGACAGGTAAGTGTCCTAATATTAAAAGTCAGTAGCTACAGTATTTGTAGCTGCTGACTTTTAATTTTTTTGGGTGGGGGGCTGGACCTCCTCTTTAAAACACAAGGTGGTTCAACAAAATACTGACATAAGGGGGTGTTCCTTTTTCCAACTCAGTGATTCTGTTTTTGATCTTTTTCTGACATGTTGGTTTTATATCTTTCACTTGGATGTTATAAGTTGCACTAGTAAATACGGCTGGATAAAACAAAAACTATGTCTGTCTTCATTACAGGCTGCAAAGCAACAAAATGGGATTATTTTGACCACTGGGCACTTAAACACCCTTAATAACCAGACCAATTTTCAGCTTTCGGTGCTCTCACATTTTGAATGACAATTACTCAGTCATGCAACACTGTACCCATATGACATTTTTGTCCTTTTTTTCACACAAATAGAGCTTTCTTTTGGTGGTATTTAATCACCGCTGGGTTTTTTATTTTTTGTGCTATAAAAGAAAAAAGGCAGAAATTCTGTAAAAAAAAAAAAAAAAAAAAATGAATTTTTCTTCGTTTCTGTTATAAAATTTAGCAGATTAGTAATTTTTCTTCATAAATTTTGGCCAAAATTTATACCACTACATATCTTTGGTAAAAATAAGTACAAATTGGTGGATATTATTTGGTCTTTGTGAAAGTTATAGAATGCACAAGCTATGGTGCCAATATCTGAAAATTGATCACATCTGAAGGACTGACGGCCTAACATGCCAGAAAAGTACAAATACCCCCCAAATGACCCCTTTTTGGAAAGAAGACATTCCAAGGTATTTAGTAAGAGGCATGATGAGTTTTTTGACGTTGTCATTGTTTCCTACAATTCTTTGCAAAATCAAGATTTTTTTTTTCCTTTTTATTTTATTTTTTTCACAAAATTGACATATTATCAGTTTATTTCTCACACACATATGTATACCACAAATTACCAACCAAAACACATTCTGCTATTACTCCCGAGTACGGCGATACCACATGTGTGAGACTTTTACACAGTGTGGCCACATACAGAGGCCCAACATGCAGGGAGCGCCATCAGGCGTTCTGGAGCACCCAGGCCAATTTTGAGATTTCTCTCCTACATGTAAAAATCATAATTTATTTGCTAGAAAATTACATAGAACCCCAAAACATTATATATGTTTTTTTTAGCAACGACCCTAGAGAATACAATGGTGGTCGTTGCAACTTTTTATTACACACGGTATTTGCGCAGCAATTTTTCAAACACTTTTTTTTGGGAAAAAAAAAAGTTTTGTGCTTTAGAAAAAAAAAAAACAGTAACGTTAGCCCAATGTTTTTGCAGCATGTGAAAGATGAAGTTACGCTGAGTAAATAGATACCTAACATGTCACTCTTCAAAATTGCACACGGTCGTGGATTGGCGCCAAACGTCCCCTTTTTGGAAACAAACGTCGCTACTTAAAAATTCATGATTCTTTTTCATATGTGGGCGGGACTTACTTATGTGCTCGCTTCTGCATGCGAGCACATGGGGACGGGCGCTTTAAAAATTTTTTTTTTTTTTTTTATTGTTCATTTTACTTTATTTATTTTAGTTTGAATTTTTTTTCCCCCAAAAATAAATTTTTTGATCACTTTTATTCCTATTACAAGGAATGTAAACATCCCTTGTAATAGGAATATGGCATGAAAGGTCCTCTTTACAGTGAGATATGGGGTCAATAAGACAACGCATCACACCTCTAGGCTGGGAAGCCTGAAATAAAAAAAAAAAGCTGGGTATTGCAGAGTATTGGCAGGGATTTGAGGGGTTCATTTTCGGTAAGCAGCACTGTGGGCACTGCAGATCCAGCCCACAGTGCTGCTGACACCGATCTCTTCCCCCTCCGCTGTACCGATCGGTACAAAGAGGGGAGGGAGGAACCAGCATCATAACATGACGCCGGTTTGTTTACAAGTGATTGCTCTGTCATTTGAGCGATCACGTGATTCACAGGACCCGGCGGTCACGGATGCTCTCGAGTGCGTGCCCCAGGGGGCGCGCGAGAGCGGAATTCTGGGAGGACGTCATATGACAGCCTCTCAGAGTTAAACAACCACCCTGTAGCCGTCATTCGGCTATGGGCCGGTTGTTAAGTGGTTAAATGGGGTGATTCTTTTCTATACCCATTATTATACATGCAAATAGCACTGTCATATACCACAGCGCTGTACCGAGAACACTGTGCCATTTACATCAATTTCTGCATCAGAGGAGCTTACACTCTAATGCCGCATCCACAGTCACACATTATTATTATTATTATTATTATTATACAGTTACATACTGTAGTACTATACAGAGAATGCTGAGTCAGTCACATCAGTCTCTGCACCAGAGGAACTTGCACTCTAATGTCCCGCCATTCAGTTAATATCTGCTGTAGTGGGCCAGTCTTGGTGTTCACAGTTCGGTTGTACATTTCTGAAATGTGTTTTCGTTTACTGTCTTCTCATCCTGTGCAGGAAAACGCAGCACTCTGTGATGAGATCGCACGCATCGAAAGTAAATTTGTCCAAGCAAAAGAAGAGAGAAGGTGAATTTTCAGTTCTAGCTCCATTTTTCTCCCTCATATCATTTCCAGTGATTTTGAATACACAACTACCTGAAATCCATTCCCTTCACATCGTGGGCAGAGCATGGCTAAGGAACACCCTGGGTGCCCTTTTGCTCCCAACAGCCTTGTAAATATATACTAAGGCCTGCACAGACTCTGAAAGTATCCATGTGTCCTTGTGTGTGTCATTCAGACTTGGTTTGCCTCAATAGGGGGGACCTGTAGGCACTGAGCAATAAGTGTGTGTGTGTGTGTGTGTGTGTGTGTGTGTGTGTGTGATTATGTATATATAATCTTCAGTAGCTAAGTGTGAGATCCTAAAACCCAGTCTTATGAAGCATCCATTCTCCTCATTCAGGTTTCTGTTGAAGAGATTCTTGCAGATACAGGCGTTAGGTGAAGATGATCGGCCCACTACGCACAGTTCCAGCTTGTCGCTCAGTTTTGACATGCCGAGCATGAGTGATGGAAACCTGGACATGAGCCTGCCCAGTGTGACGGACAATGGCCTGGGGAAGAAGCTGAAGAAGGACAAGAGAGAAAAGGGCAAAGAGAACAAATTAGAAGGTGAGTTCTGGGCACCATTGGCTTACTAATTTAGTAAAGCAAACTTGTCCTTGCAAAAGGAAGTCGCCTACTCCACAGGGCTGTAGCCCAGAAAGGGGCACTTAAAGGGGTTATAAAGGCAGAAGGTTTTTTATCTTCATGGATTCTATGCATTAAGATAAAAAGCCTTCTGTGTGCAACAGTCCCCCCTAAAACTTGCCTGACTCGGTGTCCAGCGACGTCCAAAAATGTCTCAGCCATCTGAGATTTTCCTTCCTGATTGGCTGTGCCTCAGCCAATTGGCTCTTGCCGCTGTCAAGCAAAGTCAGCTAGCCAATCAGGGGAGAGAGAGGGCTGTATCTGGGCTCCGTGTCTGAATGGACACAGGGAACTGTGACTCGGCTCGGGTGCCCCCATAGCAAGCTTCTCGCTGTGGGGGCACTGAATAGGAGGGAGGGGCCAGGATCTCAGAAGAGGGACCAGAGAAGAGGAAGATCCAGGCTGCTCTGTGCAAATCCACTGCAACGGAGCAGGCAAGTATAACATGCTTGTTTTTTTTTTTTATAGGGGAAAAAAAACAAGACTTTACAATCCCTTTTTGAGCATTTGATTAATATTGGGTTTGTATCTTATCAATTACCCAGGACTCAGGTGCCCTTTTTCATATTTATTGTTAAATGGAAAGTTGTGTGCTAGTGCAACTATTAAGTCCCACCGCTGTCCCTGCAAAATTTACAAAAATAGAAAACAAAATGTGAAAAACTACTGGTACCTGATTGGTACCTTTTTTATAGACCTGAATGCTCAATTATTCACATAGTAAAAAAGACATCTAAACATTTCATTATCCTGTTGTGACCTCTGTCCCCTTCCTGCCTATCGCATCTCAGTATAGGTCAGTGAGGTCGCATATCCTACCAAGGACCAACAGTTGCTTGCTTATTAAGAGTAAACTGTTGTAGGGTTTGGTAGAGGAGGGTTCCATCCAACTAAAACATGCTAGATACATGCAAGTCCTCAGGCTGATGATTAAAGTAAACAGTAGATTATAGCGGAGTTCCAGAAAGAGCAACGACTGACAATAGCAGAGGTTGATGGCCAGGGTAAGTACAAATGCATTCCAAATAAAATGCAAGAGTAATCCAGGGCATTAAAGCAGAAATTTACCCATAACTTGCTAAAAAATAATGTTCTTTAGCAAGGAACATACATTCAACCTTAGTAATTATGCTACCAAAATTAGTGTGTGCTGTAAATAGTCTCCAGCATTGCTCTTATTTCTTCTTGCTGGAGGTGGCCATGTTGCTGAAGCCCACAGCCCCTGAACTGCTCATAAAGTGTAACTAAACCCATTGATTTAACAGTTTACAGAGTTTCATTCCTGGAATGCTTGGATTGCTAACTGTCACATTTGCTTGTGTCCTGTCAAACCATAAAATGGCTGGTGTAATAACTGATCACATGTGCAGCACCATGGCAGTTGCAAATCAAACAGAAGCAGCTTCCTTGGCTGTAAAGGACAGGAGGGTTTAATTCTGCTTTTGGCTACTTTCACACTGAAAACGCCCAGCATTAGCAGTAAAGCGCCTCTAGTCAGCGCTTTTCAGCTGATAGGGTGCTTTTAACTCATGCTAGTGGCCGAAGAAAGGGTTAAAAGCAGCAGCACTACCCATTAATTTGCAGGGGCGTTTTAGGAGTGGTGTTTACAAGATGCTGATTGCAGGGCTTTTTCTAACGTCCTGCAAGCGCACCGCCCCAGTGTTAAAGCACTCGGGCTTTCACACTGGGGGGGCATTGGGTGTGCTTTACAGGCACTATTTTTAAACAACACCTGAGTGCGAAAGTAGCTTTAAAGTGATTGTAAACCTCAGACATGAAATATGAACAAAGGATATCCCTCTATAGTGTGCACTTTTCTCACTCCAGAGCATTAAGTGTCATTTCTGTCCACTGCCACTGCCTTGTTCCTCTATTAGCATGAATCACTTCTGACAAGTTTTCTTGACACCTTAAGAAAAAGGTGAGGGGAGGGAGCTCCAGCTGATCGACAACATCAGTCACATTCCTGTGTGCTGTGTCAAGGGGGTGTGTCTCTTCCCTCCAATCGGCTCTCAGTGCTCTCCTTACTGATGTAACTTCAGTTCCCCGCCCCCTGCATTATGGCTGTAAATGGGTACAACTTATGTAGGAGGATTTGTTTCAATTCTGTGTGTCACAGAAGAGCAGGGTGAGAGTGTATTACTGGATTTTAAACAGTATAGGCACTTATTTTTATTGTTTTACATAACTATACCTACAGAGGGGTTCCTGTGGTTAGTTCCATTTTAACACAGACTAACCTGTTAATCAGGAGCTAGCTAAATGTCCAGCAGTCTATTTAAGATCTCCTAACTGAGACAGGTGTGCATGGCAGAGACCTGAGCTGCAACTCTGCCTAAGCCCACGTTCACATCGGTGCGACTTGTCATTGCAATTTGACAGGTCAAGTTGCATCCTATTGTCGGCAATGAAACTGTTCAAATTGTTGCAGCACAGACTTTGCGGTTCCGCACCGATTTGAAAAAGTAGTTCCTGCACTACTTTTGGCACTCTTGGGTGCAACTTGAATAGACATCTGTGGATGAAGTCGCACAGATGTCAGCCAAGTCACACCAGAAGTCGCACTGACACGTGGCTTTGAAATTGTGCAACTTCACTTGAAAATGCACAATTTCAAAGCCACATTCATTGTGAAGCTAGACTAAGGCCTGTTTTACATGGGCCTCAGCTTGTATAACAGCAGTGTGAATAGCAAGCTTTTATGGCCATTTTTGCAAGCTTCGAGCAGCTTTCTCTAAGCCTTTAAAGCACTCTTCTTCTCCTGTTCGGCATGTTATACACAAATCCGAATGTGAGTGCTGATTGCCACTTTAAACAAGCTGCTAGTAGGCTACAGCAAGCTTTCAACAGGCTTCAAGTAGTGCTGAAGCCTTCTTAAGTGGCAGTCAGCCTTACCTTTGGGATCTGGGTTAAACACTTACAAATTGAAGCTGAATGGTACTTTAAAGTGTTACTAAACCCCACCCCCCTCAGTGTCCACAGCTTATAAATCTAGGATACCACCACTATATACCATTTTTAGATGATCTGTATACCACGGTTACATAATAAACTGCACAGTTTCTCCAGTGCTGAAAGATCAGGAAGGAGGAGATTTTCTCTACAGCCTGTATACACGCCCACATGTGTGATGTCAATATCATGTGACCTCAATAGCTCTGAGAACAAGTAAATGTTCTCTCCAGCACAAAAAAACACAACTGGGCATGAGCAGGTCGGCTACCCTGCCTGTGTTGGCTCGCTTTCCCCAGATAGACAGTGCAGGAGGATCTGTGCATACAGGATAAAACAGCCTTTTTTCACAATGCAGAGGATTAACCCCTTAAGTTCCACAGTGAGTATAACAAGCATGCTTTACTGCATACACAGACTAATTTTACTGTTGTGGGTTTAGTAACACTCTAAGGCTTTGTTCACACATATCTGGCTGCAGTTTGCAGTCGGGAGTCTGTGGTTTTGTTCACCATTTCAGGTGTGACTTTTTACTTGATTTTTGCACCTAAACCGGACCCAAAATCGCACAGATCTCTTTTCAGAAATGCACTGTGGTCGCCCCAGACATGTGAACTGGCTACATTGAAAGCAGGTCTGATTCGCATTTGATTAAAATCGTATCCAAATCGTATATATGTGAACCGAGCCTAAAGGTTTAAAAAAAAAACTTGCGAAAGCTCTGCTAGTGCTTTGTAAAAGCTTGCTTTTCACACTGCTCTTGTACAAGCTGAAGCCTATGTGAAAGGTGCCTAATAATCAGCAGGGTGTGAAGATTCAAGGTGGAACTTTAGAAAAATGTTACATTCTGACACCAGAAAGATTCCAGCATGTGGGCTGTTAAATGATGCAAAGATAAAATTGCCTTTTTTAACTTTTAATACAATGCACACCCAAAAACGTCATTATATCCTGTGCTTAGTGTAGCATTTAAAAAAAATATGTAATTTTACCAACAGAAGTTCAGCTAGGTAGGTTTAACTGTTTCAGAACAGCGGTTCTTTCTTAGATTACAATACAATAATGGTGGATTGTCCAGCCGAGATTCGGGTGACCCCTGGTTGTACCATTTTGTTTTCTTTCAGCCTGTAGAAGCAACTGACTGGCTGGATCTATGAGTGTGAGCACACCTTGCTAACCAGAAACTTAATTTACATTTACAGTTATAAAGAAATTAACAAAAAGGAAGAGGGTGACAGACGGCGCCCCGCGCAGGTGGGTTCAGCCGATTCTCCTGGACCCGTGTGGACGGCCAGTCTTCCCCATTGTTATAGATGGTCTGACAATTTACAGTCTTGGAGAGGTGAGGATCACTTCTAAATCGAATGTCTCATTCACATGGGCATACTACAGCGTACGCCCATAAGAGGGCCATGCCTGCCCAAAACAAGTTTTGCATGCATCAATGTGAAGGCAGTCTTATTCATGTCAATTGGGATGCAGCGGCTACACAGACAAAACCTCTACTCCCAATTTGACAGCCGCGCAGGCTCTAAATGCACATGGTCTGCGTTGGAGGCGGTGCACGCGCACGATTGTCAAACTGGGCACATTGAGGATTTGAGAGGTTGGTGAGGGGTGATGGGGGGGGGGGGGATTAGTGCTACCAGAGGGGATTTGAGTAGGGGGAGGATTTGTAGTAGCAAGATGGATTGGTGTTGGGAAGGGGGGATTAGTGCTACTAGAGGGAATGTGGGGGGGGGGGGGGGTAATTTATGCACAGAGAGGAAATTTGAGGGGTAGAGGATTTGTGCTAGGAGGGGGGACTTGGGGAAGGTGGGGATTTGAGCTGGGAGGGGGGATTTGTGCTGGCAGAGGGGATGTCTTTGTTTGAGAATTTTGGCTTGCAAAGGGAATTTATGCCTAGAGGTACTGTAAGTGTGAAGATTAGTGCTCAAATTGTTTTTTTTTGGGGGGGGGGGATTTTTGTTGCTTTTTGTTTTTTCCATGCAAAAACAAATGACTTTAAATTCAATAAGGTGGGGCCTTCAGACATCCCATAGCCACAACAGGAAGTCAGAGGAAATCCCTCCAAAAGAAGGTAATCCCTGATTTTTCTCAGGGTCACCAGAACTAGTGTCCCCTCTATCCATGTTCTAAGGACAACCTTAAATTTAGAGTTTTCTTTTACTTTCACTCATGGTGATGACAGTAAAGACAGAACGGTTGACTCTCCCTAAGACCCCTTTCACACCAGGGCGTTTTGCAGGTGCTATAGTGTTAGAAATAGCGCCTGCAATCCACCCTAAAAAAGCTGCACCATTGTTTGTAGTGTGAAAGCCCGAGGGCCTTGCACACTACAGCTGTGCACTGGCAGGACGTCAGGGAAAAGTTCTGCCAGCAGCTTCTTTGGGGCGGTGAAGGAGCGGTGTGTTTACCACTCCTCCACCGCTGCTCCCCATTGAAATCAATTGGGCAGCGCTGTAATACCGCCGGCAAAACGGCGCCATTGTGGCGTATTGCCGGTGGTTTTAACCCTTTCTCGCCGCTAGCGGGGGGTAAAAGCGCCCCGCTAGCGGCCGAAATGCGCAGCAAATCCGGCGGTAAAACGCCGCTAAAAATAGCGGCGTTTTACCGCTCACGCTATGGGCGGTGTGGTGTGAAAGGGGTCTAACTGGGACACAGAGAGCAATAAAAACCTGACAGGTGCTCTAATTCCTCTACGCCAGGGATATGCAATTAGCGGCCCTCCAGCTGTTGCAGAACTACAAGTCCCATGAGCCATAGCAAGACTCTGACAGCCACAAGCATGACACCCAGAGGCAGAGGCGTGAAGGGACTTGTAGTTTTGCAACAGCTGGATGTCCGCTAATTGCATATCCCTGCTCTACTCCATCCAAAAAAAACAAAAAAAAATGTTGGCTTTAGTTACATTTTGCATGAATATATATGTTATGGGGGCCCCTCTGCTTCAGTCAATACCGTTTTTATAATCTCAGCAATAACACATTCATGTTTTTACACCAGATTGTATCCGACCGGAGCGGTTTCCATGACAGGAGCGCCATTTATCCTGTGGGTTTCTGCAGCACAAGAGTTTACGTCAGCATGCAAAATCCGGAGCAGAAATGTCTATATACATGTCAGATCAAAGATGGCTGGACAAGGCCTCAGGTGACCAATTTCCACTTTCTGTTGGATTTATATTGTGACATTATATTACAAAGTATGACGCATCATAATAATACAAAGTGACCACTTGCCAAAAAGCATTTTACAGCATGTTACTGACCCAATGGGAGATGTTTATAAAGCTCGCCTTGACTAAAAACTGGACAATTCGTGAATTGGCTACTGTGGGGGACAGATTAAAATACAGTGAGATTACAGTTGGCTGCTGAAGGACAATGAAGAATTGTGTCGCTCATAAACATAAGTATTTCAGATTATGATGCTGACATCCTCGAAGACTTCTATCTAGACAAACAATACATTTACCTTTATTTTCAGCACTCAATCGTTCCTAAAAAGCATAGATTAAGCATCGGTTTTCTTTAAAAGACCATTGGTACATCCAGCTCAGAAGGTTCATGCAAATACCACCTTCACATGCAAAACAGCATTATCTTGCTTTTTCACAAATGCGTGTATCAGATCTTAGGGTCAACGCGTTTCGTGGAACGGGTTGACTTCTTCAGTGCCCTGATATGTACTGCTACACTCCAAATACGGAATATCAGGCAGTACTTCTGCTGATCAGAGATCTTATTGTGTATCTAGAGTAAATGAATATACAGAAATAACTTTTTTGATTTATGAACAGTTTGAGCGCTGAAAATAAAGTCCCATTTATTGTTTGTCTGAAAATAAATGTACGATTGTTGTGGATATAGTCTCTTCACATGGCTGATTCTCTCAGGAGTCCTTTGTGGATTATCGGTGTGTATCTAATATACGTACAGCCACAGGAGGGGGCACTTCCCACTTCCATGCGTATGAAAATGTATGAGTAAAAAAATTGTAGCAATGACTCCGCACACTTAATCCCTGAAAGCACACCTGTGTAACCATTTACACAAGATAAAGCCTGAACATCTGGACCAGAAGAATCTCTCTGTTCTGTTCCCCTAGTTTGAGATCGTCCCTGAAGATGACCCCCAGAACACGATATCTGGTAGCTCGGCTGTAGAATGTCACAATGCTCTACTGAAGAGCATCGGAGCTGTGCGGTGAGTGCACTCTACTTCCAGATATGTCTTTTAGTGCAGGAGCTAGAGGTAATGTGCTCTATCACCAGAAGGGGGCACCAGGTATCCTTTATCTGGGAGCTATGGTAAATGAGCTCTCCTAGTTGAAGGAGGCAGCAGGTAGCCTCTGTCTGGATGCTGTAGGTCAGTGATGGCGAACCTTGGCACTCCAGATGTTTTGGAACTACATTTCCCATGATGCTCATGCACTCTGCAGTGTAGTGGAGCATCATGGGAAATGTAGTTCCAAAACATCTGGGGTGCCCATCACTGCTGTAGGTAATGAACTCTCTCACCAGAGGGGGAAACTGGTATCTGAAGGCCTTCGCTAACCTTATATTAAATGGTTGAACTCAGACCCAGAAGAAGTGAGGGGATGCTGTGGTGTGAATTGTATACTTCTTACTACAAACAGTCCTTGTGCTGTTTTTGCTGTCCTGTTCATATGTACCAATAGTTTTCTGTTGGTGGACCTAAACTGAAAAAGTGAAGATTTGCCCTTGCATCCCGTTCTGGCCACTGCACAGGAAGTGAAGGAGAATTTCCTACTAGACATGTGCACTGCCGAAAAAAATCTTTTTTGTTTCATTGATTTTTTTTTTTTCTTTTTTTTTTTCCAGGTCGTTCATTATGATTGAAATTCGTAAATTTGAAAATGTGAAAATAAGAAGGAAATTTCGACAGAACGAAAATTAGAAATAATAGCTAACTAATATTGGAATTTCCTTTTTAAATTTGCCTGTTAGTTAATGTAACAAATACGGATTTATCCAAAGTTACGAATTATCCGAAATAACGATTGTTCCATCTAAACAAATGGAACTAATTATTATTATTAATAATAATAATAAAAACGTTTTTATTATTGTTTATTATTAATTTGTTATGTTCCGTTAGTTTAGATACAGCATTCATTATTTCGGACAATTTGTAACTTCGGATAAATTCGTATTCATTACGTTCGCTAACAGCCAAATTTGAAAGGAAATTCCAATACCTATATTTTAATGGTTAGTAATAGTCAAGTTATTCAGATTTTTGAATTTTCGTTTTTTTTTTAAGTTTTCGTTCTTATTTTCAAATTTCCGATTTATTCGGAAAAATTTGTTGAAACTGTTTTTTGTTCGGATATTTCCGGATTTTGAATTTGTCGAAATTTGTTAAACTAATTTGTGAGGAAACAAATTGCACAAGTTAAATGGGCAGTGCAGTCTCAAGTCCGTCTGTTAATTTGGAAAAGGGAGGAGTAACAAGGCAGTGCCTTACCATGCTAGGCTATGGGGCTGTGTGTATCTGTTAATGCACTCCGTGTAGGGAGATACAACTCTAGCCCATGCATGCAAGATAAAGAGCCTGCATACTCAGTAAGTGATTAGGTGCACTGCTAGGGGTTTAAAATAACTTTTAAAAAAATGTATAGTTCCATTTATGTGTTTCCATATGTGCTGTTTTTTTATGATTCTGATGTTATGTGTAAGGAACTTGACATTTAATATTTAAACTTCCCAGCTGGCATTGAGCATGTTCTGAAGCTGCTGTAAGTTTCACGGTGCAAAGACAGCTAGTTGCGATTGTGTTCCATACATTGGGGGCTCTTTGATACAGATCCCCAGTAAAATCTTCAAATGTGCACAGAGCCAGAAAGGAACAAATTCAAAGTGAAGAATCCGGAAATTTAATTCTAGATAACAATAAAAATGAACTTTGCTCATTAAATATGTTTGTGGCTCACTATGCTACTTTTCTCTGCAGAGGACGGAGGGTCTCCGCTCCAGAAAATGCCGGGCCGTACTTTTTTGGGTTTGCGCACCCCACCATTCAGAACTTAATACAAAGCTGCCCCGGAGCTCGCAAATGCTCAAGGTGAGATTTCTCTGCAATTTCTATATTCAGAAACCATCACACTGTGTTTGTAAGGTTTAGAAGGGACAGTGGAGGAAGAGAGAGGACGGGTTTTCTTTCTCCCCGTAGATTTCAGTGTCCGTGCCACATTTCATGAGATGGCGATAGAAGAATCAAATTTATCAGCAGTGGGCTCCTTTCACTTCAGATATTCTTGAGTTTTATTGAAGAGAGAAGGGCAGGGTTAAAATTGTTAGGCGTTTTTTTTGTTGTCATTGCCATCCATTGCTGGGGCATTTCCCTTAAATTTCTGTTCAAGAGACAAAACAGGAAGTGACAGAGCCTTGAAACATGTAAGTGAAAGTACTTTTCTCTAAGGTGCCAGCTCCTACCATCATCTGAGACTTTAATGAAGAGGCAGGTCCCTGCAACATGTAGATGGGGATACTTTACTCCAGGTGCCAGCTAGAGGTCGACCGATATGGGTTTTTCTCTGGCCGATGCCGATATTTAGAAATCATGGCGGCCGATAGCCGATATATGATGCCGATTTTTTTTGGGCCGATATGTTAGGCCGATTTTATTTTATTTCTTTATTTTTTTCCTTTTTTTATATATTATTATTATTTTTTTAATCCCCCTTGATCTAACACACCTTTCCCACTGGGGCGTTTTTCAGGCGCTTTTGGGCTAAAAATAGCGCCTGTAAAGTGCCTGCAAAATGGCTCCCCTGCAGTCTGTGTGAAAGACAGAGTGCTTTCACACTGAGGCGATGTGCTGGCAGGATCTTAAAAAAAAAGTCCCGCAAGCAGCACGTTTGGAGCGGTGTATACCGCTCCTCCACCACTCCTGCCCATTGATATGAATGGGCACCACTGCCGAAGCGCATGCAATGCGATTTGGCAGCAGTGCTTCATGGGCGCATTTAACCTCTTCCTTGGCCGCTAGCTGGGTTATATGTGCCCCACTAGCAGCCAAATAGCACCGCTAAAATGATGGTAAAGAGCCGCTAAAACTTGCGTTTTACCATCAACGCCTGCCCGCTCCAGTGTGAAAGCAGCCTTCATAAGTGATGCAGAAAATTTCTTACATTTAAACATTTATTAAACAAAACAAACCTCCAATCAGTTTACTTGTATGTATGATTTAGATAAAAAAAAATAAAAAAAACCTATGTATTAAATAAAAACAGGTAGTCAAAACTTTTGGACAAAAAAAAAACGGGCTAACTTTACTGTTTTTATTTTTTTTTTTTTTTTAAATAGTGTATTTTTTTCCCAAAAAAATGCATTTGAAAGACCTCTGTGCAAATGCCGTGTGACATAAAATATTGCAACAACCGCCATTTTATTCCCTAGGATCTCTGCTAAAAAAATATATATAATTTTTGGGGGGTCCAAGTGATTTTCTGGCAGAAAATACAGGATTTTTACTTGTAAGCAACAAGTGTCAGAAAAGATTTAGTCTTTAAATGGTTAAACTGAGAACTTCTACACACAGAGATGATTTCATTCAGAAGTGTAAACATTGTATCTTTCTGTTCTTTTCTTGGCAGCCTGCCCAGAGAGGAGGAAGACGTTTCTATGACAACTCAGGCAACTTACACTGACTTCTATTACAGAAGTCATTTCAAAGTCCCGCTGTAGTTCTAAATCGGCTTTTTATCAGCACAATCGGCCGATGCCGATTAATTAAAAAACTGCAAATATCGGCCGATATATCGGTCGACCTCTAGTGCCAGCTCATACCATCATCAGAGACTCTGATGAGGCAGGGCCCTGAAACATATAGGTGGAGGTACTTTGCTCCAGGATGCCAGCTCGTACCATTATCGGAGACTCTGCTGAAGAGTCAGGGTTCCAAAACATGTAGGTGGAGTTACTTTGCTCCAGATGCCAGCTTGTACAATCGTCAGAGTCTTTGATGAAGAGGCAGGGCACTAAAACATGCAGGTGAAGGTACTTTGCTCCAGGGTGCCAGCTCATATCATTATCTGAGACTGATGAAGAGGCAGGGCCCTGAAACATGTAGGTGAAGCTACTTTGCTCCAGGGTGCCAGCTCATATACTCATCAGAGGCTATGTTGAAGAGGCAGAGCTTGAAAACATGTAGGTGAAGGTACTTTGCTCCAGGGTGCCAGCTCATATAATCATCAGAGACTATGCTGAAGAGGCAGGACTTAAAAACATGTAGGAGGAGGTACTTTGCTTCAAGTTGCCAGCTCAGTCCCCATCTAGGATATTACATTCTGGATGAGTAGTGGCTGATTTTTGTCCTGGATGATTTAATTTCCTTTATAGTTCTGTGTTACCACCACGCGATATCCCTCGTTTTACTTTCTGGAAGTGGTCGTTTTTGCATCTGTACAAGGGAGCAGATATCCAATAAGATTTGATTTGCTAGGTTACACATTCCGATGTCTCTTCTTTGTAAGTGCAAGTTATCTATATTCATTGATTTAATAGGTGTTCTATCTGCACTATGCAGTGTGAACTGTTTTTTTTTTCTTTGATCTTTACCCTCAATAATATGTCTTTGGGTATACGGTACATTGGGCATGCAAGGATGAAAAGACAGCCTAGGCACCAGTGAGGTGTGTTCATTTTTTTGGAGTAAAATCCAATCTTGTCATCTAATTGTCGTTTTTTCAGTTATGAATGGGTAAAGTTTGAAGTATGGAAGCCGGGGGATGGGCCAATGCCACAGGAGATTTATGAAAACAGCACAGCCATATGCTTTGAGACTTTTCAGAGGCAATCCCTGGAGGAGATGAAACCAGATCATGTGTTATCAGGTAAGATGGCTTATATCAGATGACTGGGCCCTATAAACGCACAGTGTACCCACAGCAACTGCCCACTGAAAGACCTGAGAGCGCACAGCTGTACAGAGTTTTACCAGCACCCAAAAACACCCACTGCACAGATTGCACCTCTGTCTCTGCCAGTCCCTGTTTTAACTCCTGCCCTGGGGTTCATTTTGTTTAAATCAACATCGAAAATATTCTTTCTACTTTGGTCTGTGTTTCTGGCAGACTACACCTTGAAATGAGAGCCAGCAGCCATGCAAAGTGTCATCCAGTGGCTGTCAAGCCAAATTACATTTTATTATTGAGTCCCTCAGCCATCTGGGACTCTCCCTCCTAATTGGCTGGCACACACAACAGTGGTGCTATTTGGCTCCCGCTGCTGTCATTCAGTCAGTTGGTCAATCAGGAGAGAGAGGAGGCGGGGCCAAACCGCAGCTCCGTGTCTGACTGAATACACACAGCTGCAGCTTGGGTGCCCCCATACCAATCTGCTTGCTGTGGGGGCACTCAACAGGAGGGAGGGGCAAGGTGCAGTGAAGAGGGGCCGGAGAAGAGGAGGATTCGGGGCTGCTCTGTGCAAATTCACTGCAACAGAGCAGGTAAGTATAACGTGAGTTATTTTTTTTTTTTTTTTTTTTTAACGGAGACTCTACAATCACTTAAATAAACAGTGTGGATGAGGTGAAGTAAACCTGTTGCTTCGCCCTGCATGGCTGTATTTATTTATTTTTACCACTTCACACGAAATCACGTACCTGTACGTTGTTTTGTTGAAGTGGTTGTAATGGGGTGATGCCTGCAGCCAGAGGCATCACCCTGGTACTGTTTTTTTAGAGCTGATGGTCGGCTTTCTCATGATAACAGCAGCTAATGAGCTGCTCGACTGTTATGAGCAGCGGAAGGGGACAACTCCTCCTTCCGCCACTGCTCCGCCCGGGTCTACCATCCCACCAGGAGATCTGAACGACCAACCAGTACGTCTACCGGCTGGCCAGAGACCCGAACTAAGCCGAATGTAATAATCCAGAAGCAACATCACAACATCCATTCTGGTTTACTCAGCTGCCAATGGCGCAGATTTTTTAAACATTTTTTAGTATTCCAATACGCAGATTTTGGCATTTTGAATACTTTGAAGTGCAAAGGAGAGATTTGAGTTCTTTCAGACCCCAGATCCCTCCATAAAGAGTACCTGTCACCGCTTATTACTGTCACAAGTGATGTTTATATTCCTTGTGACAGCAATAAAAAGTGATCAGATTTTTTTTTTTTTTTTAAAGGGACAGTGTTAAATAAACTTTTTTTTAAAATTTTATGTGTCCCCGTCCCCTGCATTTTAAAAGCATTGCACACTAAAGAAAATGCATACAGAAGTCACGCCTGCAAATGTAAACGTGTTCAAATCACACATGTGGGGTATTGCCGCAATAATTCTAGCAAAAGACATCCTCTGTAACTCTAAACTGGTAATTGTTAAAAAATTGTAAACTTCACCTATGGAGATTTTTAAATACCACCGTTTGTCACCATTACACGCGTGCTTGCAATTATAAAGTGTCACATGTTGGGTATCCTATTTACTCAGCGTAACATCATTTAGAATATGCAAAGAAAATTGGGCTAAATTTACTGTTGCTTTTGGAAGACTGATGTGCAAGCGCAAATACCGTGTCACATAAAATGTTGCAATGACTGCCATGTTATTCTCTGGGGTCTTTGCTAAAAAAATTATATATAATGTTTGGGGGTTCTAAGTAATTTTCTAGCAAGAAATACTGATTTTAATGTATGAACAAGTGTCAGAAATAGGCCTGGTCTTGAAGTGGTTAAGCTGAACTCTAGCTTTACCTTCCATCCTGCACAGTTATACAGGATCTTCTCCTGTACTGACCTTGCTTGCTATGATTTGACTGCACACTGTGAGCTTCCCACAATAGGGTTGATTTACTAAAGGTAAATAGTCTGTGTGCTGCAAGTGAAGTTGTGGTAGATCTGGGGCGAAGCTCTGAAATGAGAGAAAGCTCTGCTGAGTTCTATCATCCAATCATGTGCAAGCAATAGTGATTTTCTTCATTTTCCTTGCATGTTTTCCTCAGATCTAGAGCAACTGCACTTGCAGTGCACAGACTATTTGCCTTTAGTAAATCAACCCCAATGTGTATTAGAAGCTGCACCAAGTCAGCTAGAGCCTGGCTCATTTCCTGGCAGTAGGCTCTCCATCACTAACCCTTTGTTCTGCAGTCTGACTGTCTCGGGCCTGCCAGAGGCCATTCATTGGCTTTCAGTTCTTTTAAATCATGGAGTCTCAGCAACACGTGTGAGCGCTACCTAGGGTTGTCTGTATGCAAATACAGTCTGCCTAGAAACCCACTCCTCCAGACTGACACCCAAGGGATCTGTATTATTGCAGAACTGCTTGCATCAGAGCTGAAGTGCTGGAGGTGCAGGGTGCTGTGTTGATTTCAATAAGCTATGTACAGCACCCCGCTGGCCCCTCTCAACAACCATGAGAGGCCTGCATTGCAAAGAAAAGCACAGAGACCCAGTAATGACATCACTGGGTCTAAAATAAAGTATGTGATGAAAATGGAAAGTTTTGATTTAAAAATGTCTTCAACTTTAATGAGATGGTAACTTATCTGTTTCTGTTGATGCTTCCTCCATGTTTGTTTGACAGTTCTTGAATCCCATTTTATGACTTTTTTTTTTTTCTCTTTGCAGGAACGTTGGATCTTCCAGACATTCATGCCTCACATGATTACATCTCCACCTATCAGGAAATATTCCTATCACCCCCACACATCTCCCGAGACATCCAGCAACTGAAGTCTCCCTCGTCCAGCCAGTACAGCCCATCTTGACCCTCTGAGGACAATCTGTAAAGACTGTCACCCCAAGAAATGTACTATAATGTATATTTTCCTCTTTATTTAGCTATTGTTGATAAACTACAAACAAATGTTCAGATTTTTTTTTTTAACATCTGAATTTATTTTAACCGTCATACAAAAATTGTATTCTTTGTAGCTCATATCCATTACATGTTTTAAGACTAATGGGATTGTACATGGTAAACTTTTGTAGTCTAGTTAAAGGAAAATGCCACTTTCATGTAAAAAAAAAAAAAAAAATCTCATGTATATGTATGTCATGTTATGTTATTTAAAGCCCATCTATGGGCAAAAACTGTTTAAGGTCCCATTAACACCTGCTTGCCTTTTTGAAGAGTCATCCACATTCGCATTGCTCTTCAGCAAGCATTAGGCAGTGAGGAGGTGTTATATCATCTCCTCACCGCCTGCTTTAACCCACCTAAAAAACAGATACCATGTGTGTTGTGCAAAACATCACGGCTGCAGCATCCGTTACACCCTTGGCTGTTGCCTCTGCCTCAACTACTGGGGGAGTAGTTGAGGTAGAATAAAAACACGACTTAACCACGGCATCTCCCCCCCCCCCCCCAAATCAAAAACCTAAAGGTGTGTTCTCATATTCAACCATGTTTGCTTCTTTCTTGAATAATCCTGTCCAGATGTCTGCTGGCAAGTGCCTGCAACATCCCTAAAATTGGAGAGTGCAAAATCTGGTGCAGCTGTTACTGATAGCCAATCAGCTTCTAACTTCAGCTTGTTCAATTATTATTACATTGATTTTTCACTCCCCAATTTTAGTAAATCAACTCCGATTTATACATGCTCATCTATTCCTACTGCACCATATCAACTAATGTGCTGTAGGACATGGTAACTCATTACTATGGGCTTAATGGCTGGTCTGTCCACATCATGGCAGCTCATGACACTGATCCAGGGCAGGCAGCATGCAGGGAGTCTGGCTTCTCCAGTCGTGGTCCACCACCCGTCCTCTACCACACTGCTGGAGCCAAAAGGTAGGGCTCTGCTGTAAGGCTCGGTTCACACTATTGTGTTTTTTCAGGAACATAGGATATTATTTATTTTTAACATGGGTTCCTATGGAACATGTTCACATCCATGCATTTTTGTGCCTCTGCATTTTTGGAAAGGGTCAGGGACTTTTTAAAATGCAAAACGCTGATTTTTTTGATTTAACAGACTTTAATGGAGAAGCTGCGGAAAAGCATGTAGTGCATTTTTATCGCAATTTGCATTTTTAAATCTGCCCAACAACAATTTTCCCCCCCAAAAAAATAACTAAATGCAAATCGTGGTAAAAACCCCACAAAAAGCACTCCAGAAATGCTCAAAAGCGACATGCATAGGTGTGAATGGAGCCTCAAAGAGAACTTGGTGAAGGGAGATTCTGTGATAGGGGACTCTGATGTCATAAGACTCTGAATGGGACAAATCCAATATGATGATGATGGGGGAGCGGAGGGGGGTTTGGGGGATGCGGATGCATAGGCCGAACTGCTGATGTGATGGGGGGGGGGGAATCTCAAGGCGGTTTTTGATGTGTACTTTATTATGAAGGTGGTTCTGTGCATCATCCTAAGGTCAGGTTTTCCAGCAATAGGTAACTTGTACATTTTAGATTGGGGTGCCTCAAGATTTTGCATATTTTCAACAGGTGCCGTGACTAATAAAAAGGTTGAGAAATGCAACGTTAAAGTGGTTCTAAAGCCAGAAGTTTTTTTTTTTTTGTTTTTATAACCCTAATCCATTAAGGTAAAAAAAAACCTTTGCCATGCAACTTTCCCACTCAGCCCCCTTATACTTACCTGAGCCCAATCTTGATCCAGCAAGGTGCATGACAACAGTGACTGTCTTGGCACTCTCTCCTCAAAAACAGCCAGTGAGGAGAGAGTAGGGAGCATCAGTGGATACACAGAGCTCGTGAGCTCTGCCGCTGGCGAGAGGGAGCGAGCGCCTTGTTAAGGGGGCACTTGACAGGGGGGAGGGGCCAGGAGCAGTGATGGGGGACCCTAGAAGAGAAGGAGCAGGGGCGCTTTGTAAAAAAAAAAAAAAAACACTGCATGACATGTTTGTTTTATATTTAGAAAATAAAAAATGTTACATAGTAGGTGAGGTTGAAAAAAGACACAAGTCCAACCTATGCGTGTGATTATAGGCCATGTGTTGTCATTTAGAATTGCTTTAAAGTACAAGTGAGGTATCTGTCTCTTGCATATTACATATGCAACAGTTTCTAATTCTGCACTTTTAAAACAAATAAGATGCCCTAAAGCTTGATCTCCATAGTTTTTTGCAAAGCTTCTGCCCCCAGAGACAGGTCTACAAACTACATCTCCCAACATTCATAGCGCTGTTTCTATGCAGTAGGGCTCCAGGGAAAGTTGACAGAGTTGAAGAATAGGTAATTAATGTGCATATTTGCTACAGTATATCACACAACCCCACATTACATGGCTGCCTTCAACTGTGGTTCATGAAACCTTTGGCAACGAGGTATTCAGGGAAGATCTGTTGTCACCACTCCAAAGGAAATAAAAGAAAACAGACTTTAGATTTCTGAAAGGTAGATTGTGCGACTTTACAGTACATGTTAAAGGAACAAAGACACAAATCCACATTATCTTGTGTTGCTCCATGAAATTGATCTTACTTTGCTTTATCTGTAATTATACTTTAAATAAACACACATTGCTCTACAAAATAAAAATAAAAAAACACTTTAAAAAACGTATAGAACATAAAGATGCTGATAACCGGAGTTCTTTCTTCTATAGATTATTTTCTGCTCACTTTACTTGACATTTCTGTAAAAGATAAGAAAATATAATAATTTCTTCTCTTGTTATATAAAAAGTGAGACAAAACCGAACAATTGGCTAGGCTTAAAGTGATTGTAAAGCTATCATTTTCAATATTTTTTTTTAAATTAAAATAATAAACATTTTATACTTACCTGCTGTGTGCAATGATTTTGCACAGAGCAGCCCTGATCCTCTTCTTCTGGGGTGCCCTGCCGGCTTAGCTGGCTGCTCCTCTTTGGAGGGTGCCCACCATAGACCACCACTTTCTATAGGGGCATTCATGCGGGCTCACTCCTGAGCTGCCCCGTCTGCATCTATAGACATAGGCAGTGCAACTCAGTCCTGCTTCCTAGTCACAGGATTTGATTGACTGCAGTAGAAGCCAATGATTTTCGCTGCTGTCAATCTTCCCAGTGAGAGAGCTGCTACTCTCCTGCATATTGCTGGTTCGAGATCAGGCTTAGGTAAGTATGGGGGGGATCCTGCAGCACTTTAATGCATAAAATGTGTTTTGGCTCACTGTATTACAATAATTTGTCTCCATTTCATGGGGAAAAGCTCTGAGCACATCCAGAAAAATTCAGGAATGATACCCAGAGATGACTATTCTGACATGCGTTCCTTTTAAATCATTTTTTATCTGTTTTTCTACTCCATCCTAACCTTTATCTTAAACCTCAAAAAAAAAAAAAAATCCCTAGGATTTTTAGGGTTGGAAGGTTAGAGTAGGTTTAAAATGTAGGGTTATGTTTGGTTAGGCTAGGGTTAGGTTTTGCAGGGTGTTTGTAGTAAGTATTAGCGTAGAGTTAGGCTAGTGTTGGGTAAGGGGGTTTCAAGTTCATTTTTTTTTTTTTAATAGATGTACAACAAATACAATATATCATAGACATCTCATACATAACAGCCAATGACATCGTACAAGAGGTACATCAAGTAGGCAGATAAATTCCAGAAGGCAATCAATAAACTAAAGTAAGGAGCACGTCAAAGTCAGCAATTAGTCAGAAATATTCAGGGGAGAACCAAAGGAGCCTCCTGGAGTGACGTATCTGGGTCTAATCTGAAATACAAAGAAAGACTCCCGGAAGAAATTATCAATCGTGGAGGAAGTCAAATGGAGGGGGTCCAGCTGGATTTTGTGCTCTCCAAAAAATGTTTTGTATTTTATGGTTGGAGCAGATTACGGTTAGGTTGGGATCAGGTTTTGTAGGGATAGAGTGAGGGTTGCATTAGGGTTAAGAATAGGATTAGGCTTTTTATGGTAGGGTGAGGTTTGTCAGGGTAGTGTTTTATTAGTCAGTATAATCCATTATTAATTTCAGATGACTATAAAAACCGATAGGATTCAATACAGGCCAGATTTAGGAAAGCCTACTCTTACCGATATTTTCCACTTTTGATGGTGACTGAAGCTCGTTGGTTGTTATGATCCCATCATACCCTGAGGTAAGGAAGGTTTCACTGTCCTCTTCCATTCCCACCAGCAACGTCATGAAGTCCACCACTGTGTCAATGTTTTCCCGGTTCCTGGACATGTCCTTGAGTGAGCAGAGAACACTCAAGCGACTGAATGATTTAAGCTCGCATATATTGGCCCGAAGGAACAGAATAATAATATTTAGGTCATTAATAGGGCAACCCAACATCTTCTTGCTCAGAAGATCGAAGGCTGGGAGCATTTCATAGACATTCAGGAATTGTTTGTCCCAGTGGAAGAGCTTAGTCAAATTGTACAATATCACCGGAACCAAGAGGATGTAGACAGCAGCATTGACCACACTGATTAGCTGGAAGATGGTCAGCGATATCAGTTTACATCTGACAAATGTGGAAGAGGAAGTGTCCGATGCAAGAAAGTCCGGTTTGATATGACAGTTGAACTCTTCTTGATAGAAGACGCTGAGGTGGAAGAAGCCAAGGTAGAAACAGGTAATGACAATGAAAAGTAGCAAGAGAATGTTCCGAAAGAGATAGGTGAATGCGATGAAGTGGGAACGCTGTTTGCCGCTCAGGTAACGTTCCAACAGAGGGTATTCAAAGTAGCGCACGTGGCGGGCACTAAAAATTAAGAAAAAGAAGTGTGATTGATCTATACATAGTATTAGATGATGTCCACCAAATTTTTCATTCATGAGTTCCTCTTACAAAGTTGGGGCAACCTTACAGTATGTGTTTGGCATTGATGATTAATCGTAGAACATAATACTAAGGGATGGAAATTCTAATTTATATTCTAGACCTAACACCAACTCCCAAATTTGAACCTAACTCTATTATGCTCACAGCACCTTTTCAGCTCCTCCCAGAACAGCTGCGGGTCAGGACAGCTCCTGTGGGTCTTCACCAAGTGCTGGACCAGCTTGATGGATCGATTGTAGGATTTGTCCAGTTCGTCGATAATGAAGAGGAGATCAGTGTACAGCGCAGACCTGGAGATATACTTCCAAAGTATGACTGGAAGGTACATGGCGATAGCCACAACTGTCAGCGTGAATGGGAAAACCTGCAAAGTGACAGGACAGGGTGAACATCTTGGCAATGGCAACCTTGTTTCTTTCATAACCACTTCAGCACGGGAAAATGTTACCCCCTTCATGACCAGGCCATTTTTTGCTATTTGGCACTGCGCTACTTTAACTGGTAATTGCGTGGTCATGCAACACTGTACCCAAATAACATTTATATATATTTTTTTCAAACAAATGCTTTTGGTGGTATTTGATCACAACTGGGGTTTTTATTTTTTATTGGTTAAGCAAAAAAAAGACCGAACATCTTGAAAAATAAACAATTTTACTTTCTGATATAAAAAAACATTTAAAAATCAAATTTCTTTAAAAAATTTAGGCCAAAATGTATGCTGCTACTAAAAAAATCCCAATACGTGTATATTAATTTACTAAGTTATAGCATCTAAAAAAAAAACGGTCAACATTCGGCTTGTGTGTATGTCCGTCTTTCTGACAGAGGCCAGCTGGCTTCTGTTGGAAAAGCATGCTAGAAAACCAGCATCTGACCGACTCCCGATCAGCGCTCTCAGCCAATGGCAGAGAGCGCTGACCAGAGAGTTCTGGCGGGCGGCCGCCCCCTGTCAGAACAAAAAAGCTCAGCGGAGGAGATCTCTGAACTAACTTTGCATGGTTACTACAGTGGCTCCGACAGGAGCTGACAAAAAACTAAACTAATAGTGTGTAATCGGTTTAACAATGTGTGTATTATGTGCTACTTTTTTACTACATGCGCATGATCTAATCCAGGACGCAGGCAGCAACGTACGGGTATGTCGGTTTGCCTGTGCGGACAGCCCATCCGCTTTACAATGCGGGTCAGTGTTCTGCAAGTGGTTAAAGAGGTTGTAAACCTGCCTGTATGCTTTGTACCTATAGGTAAGCCTAGAATAAGACTTACCTATAGGTACTGTAAATATCTCCTAAACATGCGCCAATATCATTGGCACATGCGCTCTGAAGGAACTGCCGCCCATGCCATTTATTCAGACGTGAGTGCCGTAATGTCAACTCAGTGCAGGGATGGTGGGAGCTCTTTGTAATGAGCACAGCAGATGTACAGACTTGGGCACTCAGGACAGGGATGGTGTGAGCCCCTCATAATGGCCATAGCAGGTGTGCAGTCCACAGCAGCTAGAAGAAACAATCAGGTAAGTTCTATCATCCTCCAAACACTGAATTGTCAGTTTTTGGTGGACTGACCCTTTAATCTCAGTAAGTAATCAGTTTTTCCTGATGGCTCCATGTCAGCACAGCTGGCTATGGGCTCCGCCCCCATGCCTCCAGGACTTAACTCACATAAATTTGAGCCCACCTACAGCTTCAGCGTTCTTCTTTTTTTCCCCCTATGCGCAGGACCTAGGTGCGGCCCTCTACATGATTGGTCTAAATGGCTGGCCGTCCGTCCGTCCATGTGTGGATTAGACTGGATGCAGTCCCTGGTGTCTCGGCTAAATGACTCATAATCCAGGCAGCCTCGCTGCTGGTCCTCGGGCGGATTTTGACAGGGCTAACAGCCTTGTCTGGAGTCCGCTGGTTCCATGTAAAGTGGGCAGCGGTGTTGGCAGAGTCTCCCCTACACTGAATTGTCAGTTTTTGGTGGACTGACCCTTTAATCTCAGCAAATAATATGTTTATTTAGATGGATGTGATCAGCTGACCTCCTGGCAGATATGAAGGCCAGCTTTCCTTGTTACAAAGACCTTCTAGATGTGAGGGCGCATGGAAATGAGCTGTCCTATGTATGGCTGATGAGTGTAGAATGCATTGTCGGTACAAAAGTCAGCACTTCATTCTCAGAATTGTTGTTACCTTGTGGATCCACAGGGAGGAGACAATGTGTTGTCCACCATCGGTGAAGTCGTGGTGCGTCAGGGACTGCCAACAGTGCTTATCTACAAACTGCGTTTGCTTCAATGAGAAGTTGTTTGGAGGGAAGCAGATTACTTGTGAACCTGGAAAAGGAAAATGATTTCAGGATGATAAGGGCTCATTCACACCATTGGGCATACTGTATATTAAGGGGCACATAGTGCACGTTCGCTGGTGTGTACAATTTGAATATCTGTGCAACACATACAAAATGCTAACATTATAGGCAGGGCCAGTGCTACCACTAGGCAAACTAGGCAATGCTGCCTAGGGCGCCCGGCCACTGGTGTTCCTACTCTCTTCTCTCTGCAGCAAGCAACTAAGTCTCAACATCAGCAGGCAGCCACTGCTCCATTCGCACATAGGGGTTGATTTACTAAAGGTAAATAGACTGCACTTTGCAAAGTGCAGTTGCACTCTGCAAATGCAGTTTCTCCAGAGCTTAGTACATTAAAGCTTCACTTCTTAAAAAGTACACAATCACGTGCAAGGAAAATAAAAAAAAAAGCATTTTTGCTTGCACATGATTGGATGTTGGAAATCAACAGAGCTTTTACTCATTTACTAAGCTCTGGAACAGCTGCTCTTGCAACTGCGCTGATGGGCTCTGGTGAGGCTGCATTGATGGGCGCTGGTAGGCTGTATTTAATGGGCGCTCAATTCTTAGAAGGGCAGAGAGGCCAAGTATGTATGTTGTCTACCGGGTGCTCAGGTTCGGCACATCACAGATGTGGTGGACAGATTACTATGAGGGGAAGACCCGGCTGTCATGGTGCGCTTTGGCACCAATGACAAAGTTAGAGGCAGATGGAGTGTCCTAAAGAATGATTTTAGGGACTTGGGAGCTAAATTGAGGAAAAGGACCTCCAAGGTAGTATTCTCAGGAATACTACTGGCACATCGAGCCACACTAGAAAGGCAGAGGGAGATCAGGGAAGTAAACAAGTGGCTGAAGAGCTGGTGTAGTAAGGAGGGGTTTGGGTTCCTGGAGGACTGGGCCAACTTCTCAGTCAACCGGTACTATAGAAGGGACGGACTGCACCTAACTGAGGAGGGTGCAGATCAGCTGAGAATGAAGATGGGCAAAAAGTTAGAGGGGTTTTTAAACTAAGCAATGGGGGGAGGGTCCAGAGGTAGAGATAGTCAACGTGGAACATATTTCAAAGGGTAGTATTGGGAGCATTAGTAGTAGGTTGACCAAAGCACATAAACCTAAGGTAAGTATAGTAGAAAGTCCTAGTTGCAATCTCAGAACACCCTCAGAACACCCAATAAGAGGATAATATGCGACCGATTGCATGAACGTGGCATGTTCACCAATGCCAGGAGCCTGGCGGACAAGATGTTTGAAATAGAGATACGGTTGTACAAGGAGGATTTGGATTTTGTGGGAATTTCAGAAACCTGGTTCAACAGCTCTCATGATTGGCTGGCAAACATTCAAGGGTATACCCTTTATCGCAAAGATAGAGAGGGTAAAAAAGGGGGCGGGGTATGCCTATATATCAAGAATAATGTACAAGTGAATGTGAGAGATGACATCACTAAGGGAGCTAGGGAGGAGATGGAATCCTTATGGGTAGAGCTCCAAAGGGATGAAGCTAAGGGGAAAATAACACTGTGAGTATGCTATAGGCCCCCTAACCTGAGGGAGGAAGGGGAGACAGATCTCCTATCACAATTTGGATTAGCAGCAAGGATGGGAAGTGTTATCATAATGGGGGATTTTAACTTTCCAGACATAGACTGGGCGGAGGGAGCCGCACATTCATTTAAGGCTCACCAGTTCCTAAATGTCTTGCAGGACAATTTTATGGGTCAGATGGTAGACGCACCAACTAGAAATAAAGCTTTACTGGATCTACTGATTACCAACTGTACAGACCGTATTGCGGATGTGGAAATACGGGGCAATATAGGTAACAGCGATCACAGGTCATTTGGCTTCAGTGTAAATCACACAAATAGGAAACATAAGGGGAATACAAAGACACTGAATTTCAAAAGAGCCAACTTCCCTAAACTACGAACCTTGCTAGAAGGCATCAATTGTGATAAAATATTAGGAACAAAACAAGGAGGAGAGATGGGTTTGCTTTAAGAGCATATTAAATAAGGTTATTAGCCAATGCATCCCACTGGGTAATAATTTTAAAAGAGCGAACAAGAGTCCTGGATGGCTTAATTCCAATGTAAAAATGCATATAAAAGCAAAGGAGAAGGCCTTCAAAAATACTAGGTTGAGGGATCATCATCAGCATTCAGACTTTATAAAGAATGCAACAAGAAATGTAAGGGTGCAATAAGGACAGCTAAGATAGAACATGAAAGACACATAGCGGAGGAGAGCAAAAAAAAAATCCCAAGAAATTCTTTAAGTATGTAAACAGTAAAAAAGGGAGGACAGACCATATTGACCCCATTAAGAATGAGGAAGGACATCTGGTTACAAATAATGGGGAGATGGCAAAGGTACTGAATTTATTCTTCTCCTCAGTCTTCACGAGGGATTCAGGGGGCTTCAGTAACCAAAGCTGCAGTGTTTATCCTCATGACACATCACAGGAAGCACCTCCATGGTTAACAGAGCACAGAATTAAAATTAGATTTGGGAAACTTAACGTTAGTAAATCGCCAGGACCAGATGGCTTGCATCCAAGGGTACTTAGGGAACCCAGTCAAGTAATTGCCAGACCATTGTTCCTAATTTTTACTGACAATCCAATCTATTAACCTGCTATGAGGAGGTGAGTTGCCATCTAGATAAAGGAAAGCCCATAGACGTGGTGTATCTGGATTTTGGAAAAGCATTTGACAAAGTTCCCCAGAAACGTTTACTGTACAAAATAAGGTCCGTTGGCATGGACCATAGGGTGAGTACATGGATTGAAAACTGGTTACAAGGGCGAGTTCAGAGGGTGGTGATAAATGGGGAGCACTCAGTATGGTCAGGGGTGGGTAGGGGGGTCCCCCAGGGTTCTGTGCTGGGACCAATCCTATTTAATTTGTTCATAAACAACCTGGAGGATAGGGTAAACAGTTCAATCTCTGTATTTGCAGACAATACTAAGCTAAGCAGGGCAATAACTTCTCTGCAGGATGTGGAAACCTTGCAAAAAATCTGAACAAATGAATGGGGTGGGCAACTACATGGCAAACGAGGTTCAATGTAGAAACAAGTGAAATAATGCATTTAGGTGACAAAAATATGAATGCAATCTATACACTGGGGGGGAGAACCTCTGGGGGAATCTAGGTTGGAAAAGGACCTGGGGGGTCCTAGTAGATGATAGGCTCAGCAATGGCATGTAGTGTCAAGCTGCCGCTAACAAAGCAAACAGAATATTGGCAGGCATTAAAAAGGGGATCAACTCCAGAGATAAAACAATAATTCTCCTGCTCTACAAGACTCTGTTCCGGCCGCACCTAGAGTATGCTGTCCAGTTCTGGGCACCAGTCCTCAGGAAGGATGTACTGGAAATGGAGCGAGTACAAAGAAGGGCAACAAAGATAATAAAGGGTCTGGAGGATATTAATTATGAAGAAAGGTTGCGAGCACTGAACTTATTCTCTCTGGAAAAGAGACGGTTGAGAGGGGAAATGATTTCAATATACAAATACCATACTGGTGACCCCACAATAAGGATAAAACTTTTTCGCAAAAGGGAGTTTAACAAGACTCGTGGCCACTCATTAAAATTTAGAGGAAAGGAGGTTTAACCTTAAACTACATACAGGGTTCTTTACTGTAAGAGCGACAAGTATGTGGAATTCCCTTCCACAGGCGGTGGTCTCAGCAGGGGGGAAATTAATAGTTTCAAGAAACTATTAGATAAGCACCTGAACGACCGCAACATACAGGTGATATACAATGTAATACTGACATATAATCACACATATAGGTTGGACTTGATGGACTTGCGTCTTTTTTCAACCTCACCAACTATGTAACTATATAACTGGTGAGGCTGCCTTGATGGGGGTTGCTAAGCTGAATTTATGGGTGCTGGTAGGCTGTATTGATGAGCGCTGGTGAGGCTGCATTGATGGGCGCTGGTGAGGCTGCATTGATGGGCGCTGGTGAGGCTGCATTGATGGGTGCTGGTAGGCTGTATTGTATGGGTGCTGGTGAGGCTGCATTGATGGGCGCTGGTGAGGCTGCACTGATGGGCGCTGGTGAGGCTACATTTTCTGGGTACATCATTAAAAAGGTGGGGTATACATGGACAGGGCAAAGGGGGTGAACCCAAGGTGGGGGATGACAAAATGAGGTTTCGCCTAGGATGTCAAAAATCCTTGCACCAGCCCTGATTATAGGCACAATAGTGAGCGATAAAGGCTGCTTTACTTAAAGTGGTTGTAAACCCTTACAACACACTTTGACCTACAGGTAAGCCTAGATTAAGGTTTACCTGTAGGTCCAAGAATAGGATTAGGAGATATTTGCCCGAACACAGGCACCGCTGTCTACGGTGCATAGGACTGAGAGCGGCATTTTCAGTGACTGAGCTGCCGCGCTTGTCGCGGGAGTGACGTCATCGCGGCATTCGCTGAATGACAGCGGCGGAGCTGCGAGACCCCACCGAGAAGATGGATGAGCCGGACTACAGGGGACAGCGGTGACTTCGCTGGCTCCTGTGTCAGGTAAGTGACACATAATGGACTACTATGCGATGCATAGTAGTCCATTATGCTTTACCTTTGCAGGGAATGAAAGAGGAAGTAAACTCATCAGGGTTTACTTCCTCTTTAAAGCAGTATTAAACCTAAAAGCAAAAATTTTTTATATTGCAGCTTACCAGTTCTTAGATGTGATGGCTGCATTAGTTTCCTTTTTAAGGCTTTTTTTTCTATTTTCATATGCTGACCCAGCCAGCAAGTCTGTTGCTTCTCACAAGCTCAAGCTCTCCAGCAGAGCGCATCAGTTTACATAGCTGAGACAAACCATTTAGCACTGGCAGGGTGAAAATAACTGTTGGTTGTAACTGATTATAAGGTTTGAACTGGAGTTTGGATTCAATTTGTTAGTGTATCTAAATCTTCTAATACATTTAGCACTGACACCCCCCCCCCCCCCCCCCACTGACAATGCTGTTGTGCTCCCTGTTCTTATTCCTCCAGAGTAGTGTCTCACTAATACTTGAGGTGTTTTGCTGGCCAGATCAAGGGAGAACTGAAGCAGCCATCACATTTAATGATTGGTAAGCTGCAATATATTACTTTGTTGGTTTTGGGTTTAATACCGCTTTAAAGTGATTGATTTGGTATTGATCATAGTGGGTAAGGATATAAGGAAGATTGTGCTAATTATTTGAATAGGACTTGCTAGCTTTTTGTCATACACAAATTCGGTTGTACATAGGTCACTTACCTGAAGACATTTCCCGGGCAAATGTTAAAGAAACTAGCAACAATGGCAGACCGACTGTCACCAACTTTATAATACGGTCCAGAGGTAACTCCAGTCGCAGGGCTTTCTTGTTCGGCGGTTGGTCGGGCAGTAACGCATCCGATAGCATATACTCCGCTGCTCTGTGTGCGATCGACATGTTGTCCACTAATATTAATTCCCAGAGAATCCAATGTATAAAAAATTCCCTTTAACTGGATCTCCGTTCCCCTTCTAGCTCAAACGACCCACCGGAATGTCAGCGCCCGGCTCCTCCTCATAACGTTTAAATACTCCCGTCATCTTCTGCCAAAAATAAAAGCTCTTTTTTCACTATGAAAGAGCAGGATCGCACACAAGGCAGGCAAAAATAGACGCAAAAATAGACACCAATGTCCCCGGCTATTGACAGGCTGTAATTTCCCGACCACAAAGTTGTAACGCTGCACTTTGCAAGCCCGAAAAGACAGAATATTTGTGGTGGGGTTCCATGTACAAGTAGAATTTTATAGTAGAAGTTACAATTACCGAAGAACGATTTTCCCAGCTGGTTCTATATAAAGACATCTGAGGTTTTACCTACTTTATTCATTATTCCTCCCAACAAAGGGCCAGCCTTGTGGCGTGAAATGTGTTAAAAATCATCCTTACTCCAATCGGCGACTCCGGACAGAAATAAGATCGGTGCAAATTTCCTTTTCTTAATAAAATAAAGGATGAGAGAACTTTATTGGATATTATAAAGTCCCATGGGGGATTACATACGCAATGCTTTGTAGGCAAATATGCCGCCCCCAGCCAACCCATAGCCTGCATTCACACTTCTGTAATCATGTGAAAAATTGCATTCATCATTAATGGCACCCAAAAGAAACCTATTTATTGTGCAATAAGATCTGCTTTAAACGTGTGGTTAAAAAAAGCTTGGCAACACAAAAATACACGAGCTACTTTGTCGCGTTTTACTGCACGTAGGGCAGCTCATTCAAATGGATTGGCTGCCGTATGCAGGTGATGCACAAAAAATGGGCACTATGGTGACACTGAACTGCTCTGGTGACAGTATGTAAATTATTATTATTTCACGGTGACTGCTGCATACCTCCCAACATTCAGAGATGGGAATGAGGGACACCTATCAGCAAAAGTATGCAGGCATAGGACACACCCCTTGCCACACCACTTAAAGGAGAATTGTACAAAAAAATAAGATTGGTTAAACCCACAAGTGCTTTTTTAGCACTACTATTCCTTTATTTTAGCTTTTGGAATTTACAAATGCAGCAATTTAGAAATCAGATGAAAAGCTAAGCACTGGATAACACTTTTTGATAGATATAAAGTGCATTTTATATACATCTATATAGATCAGACCAAAATGAGGGACAAATGAGGGGGGATGAGGGACAGAGGGACATTGCTCCAAATCAGGGACAGTTGGGAGCTATGCTGCTGTGGTCATGTACAAGGCCAACTGCTCTGATAATCTTGTATGTCAGTGCCACCAGCCATTGTCTGTGGTCACTGTCACAGCAGTATAAACAAAGAAAATGCGGCGCACAAAGCAAAAAAATTATATATAAACACATTTAAAGTAACACATACATGTGTAAAAGTCCAAAACAGATACTGAAAGTTCAGTGAATCCACAACAGATCTCCCTCCACCTCATTCAGCAGAGATAAGGATAGTAGGGGTCCCATCACCGTCACCCAACACGACAGACCCTTACCATCAGTGCAACGATAATGTACAAATAGTAAAACCACTCTGCTCCACTACTCCTCACAAGCAGTACACTGGAACCAGAAATCTCTCCAATCATGAACAGGTATTTAGATTCCCATGCAGTTCAGCAATCATGTGGATAGAGAAAAATAACAATGCTCATTACGCAAATATCTTAAGAAATGATGCCCAATTTATTAGGGAAAAACAATTCCACTCACATTTAAGTTGATTAAAACAGGCAAACAACTGAAGCGTCCAGCGCTTCAGTGATAGTCGCTGTAGTGCAGTCTGTCCAGGTGCCACGTTAAGCCAGACTCTGCCCACAGCAGTACAATGTCACTGGACCAGTGCTGCCAGTCAGTGTCCCTAAACACTACTGCACTAGTCACAGTGTCCTTTATCGCGGGAGGAGCAACGCGCTGACGTCACCGCGCTGTTTTACGTCCCTCTTGTACGGGCGTATTTGTACTATTTTGCCGTCCACCTTTTTTTAATGGAACTTTTTATTTGTGCATTCTCTGCCTATTAGCACAGATTTTAATACAATAAATACCACCCGGTTTTACCGATGCAACTCTCTTCTATTTTTTTTCTACTGACATAATATTCACACGAGGTCATTCTTGTGGTTGGATATACTCCAAGTCCCCTGCAAGGTTCGGCTTATGGGACACCGGAGGTGCTGGAAGGATCAAAGGCCCTGGCTGGGTATTAGCCACTAGTTCAGACAGCTTGTGCAGCTGGTAAGCTTGCACTCTATGTGGTGGAGGATACACGCTGTGTTATAAGAAGTCACTGAAGATTGTATCACATGGTGTTTTATCAAACCTTTTTTTTTTTTCCTTTGTAAATTTCAAGGACTTTAATTTATTTATTATTTATGTTCACTCATTATTTACCCTGTTTGTAGTTACTCTTTGTGATTGGTCTTTCAATTTGATCTGATTGATCCAATCGATCTTATTCAAATGCGCGTTTCTAAAGCAAAAAGTGGAACTTCCGCTCATTTGATTCCCGCCCCCTCCGGTGCCACAATTGGCAACTTTGTAACAGGTATCTGCACCCACTTTCGGGAATAGACTCTTCCCGCATGCCCCCCCGGTGTCTCCAGGGGAAACACACAGGTCCCAGGAGATAGCGGGGACCACTTACAATGCGCAGCGCGTCTCACGCATGCGCACTACGGAACCGGGAAGTGAAGCCGCAATGCTTCACTTACTGATCCCCTCAATGAGAATGGCGGCGGCAGCAGCCAAGAGCCGAGCGATTGCTTGTCTTCCGCTGCCGACATCGCTGGACCCTGGGACAGGTACGTTTCCATTTATTAAAAGTCAGCAGCTGCAGTATTTGTAGCTGCGGACTTTTAATATTTTTTTTTTTAGGTGGACTCCCTCTTTAACTAATTTTTAGTGAAGCTCCTGATGTTTTTTATTTTTTTATTTCCTTTATCACAGTACCCACACCCTGGTCATCACCACCACACCAGTCAAAATGTCCCTGATCACCGCCACACCAGTCCCAGTGTCCCTGATCACCGCCACACCAGTCCCAGTGTCCCTGATCACCGCCACACCAGTCCCAGTGTCCCTGATCGCCACCACACCAGTCATAATGTCCCTGATCACCACCACACCAGTCCCAGTGTCCCGATTGCCGCCGCACCAGTCCCAGTGCCCCGATCTCTGTCGCACCAGTCACAATGTCCCTGATCACTGTCACACCAGTCCCAGTGTCCCTGATCGCCACCACACCAGTCACAATGTCCCTGGTCACCGCCACACCAGTCCCAGTTCCTGATAGCGGCCACACCAGTCACAATGTCCCTGATCACCGCCACACCAGTCCCAGTGTCCCTGATCACTGCCACACCAGTCTCAGTGTCCCTGATCGCCACCACACCAGTCATAATGTCCCTGATCACCATCACACCAGTCCCAGTGTCCCTGATTGCCACCACACCAGTCACAATGTCCCTGGTCACCGCCACACCAGTCCCAGTGTCCCAATTGCTGCTGCACCAGTCCCAGTTCCTGATAGCCGCCGCACCAGTCACAATGTCCCAGATCACCATCACACCAGTCCCAGTGTCCCTGATCGCCACCACACCAGTCACAATGTCCTTGATCACCGCCACACCAGTCACAATATCCCTGATCACCGCTGCACCAGTCACAATGTCCCCGATCACCGTCACACCAGTCCCAGATAGCCACCACACCAGTCCCAGTGTCCCTGATCGCCACCACACCAGTCACAATGTCCCTGATCACCACTAAACCAGTCCCAATGTCCCAATCGCCCCCCCACACCAGTCCTAGCACCCCGATCACCGCTACACCAGTCCTAGTGCCCCAATCGCCGCCACACCAGACCCAGTGCCCCGATCACCACCACACCAGTCCTAGTGCCCTGATCGCCGCCACACCAGTCCCAGTGCCCCGATCGCAACCACACCAGTCTCGGTGTCTCGATCAACGCCGCAACCAGTCTCAGTGCCCCCGATCACTGCCACACAATCCCAATGCCCTGATCAGCGCCACACCAGTCCCAGTGCCTCGATCGCCCCCACACCAGTCCCAATACCCTGATTGCCGACACACCAGTCCCAGTGTCCTGATCACTGACACACCAGTCCCAGTGCCCTGATCGCCACCACACCAGTGTTACCATAAGGAATCATGCACAGTCATGATGCTCTCTGAAGAGCCATCTGTCTTTAGGGTGCATTTGACAAGTGGTGAGGAGGCATTGTATCGCCTCATCCCTGCCAGCTTTAACCCCTTGGACTCCATACAAGCACCCACATTTGCTTGAATGGGTCACAATCTGTGAGCATACAGGGGATATAATTCCTGCACAGCTGCAAAGCAATGTATCACAGGCATGGCATGTATACACCCCCAAACTCTAACTCTGCAGCTAAAGGGGGTAGCAGTTAAGGGGTATTAAAACCGTGGCTGAACCCCAAAGGTTTTACCACCCCTAAACTTCATGTATGAATGAGCTCTAAAAGTGTAGCCAGTCGGAGTGTCTCTGATCACCACCACATTAGTCACAGTGTCCTCAGACCAGTGTAGTTATAATCAGTGTTCTTGATTGCCATCACACCAGACCAGTGCAGCCAGCAACGGTTTTTCTGATCACCTCGGCACTGATTGTTGCCACACCAGTCCCTAGTGTCACCAGGCCAGTATAAGTCAGCAGCAGCATTCCTAATCATTTCTAATCACCACTACACAAGTCTCACTTTCACCAGACCAGTGCAGCCAGCAACAGTGATCCTGATCACCATCACACCAGTGCAGCCTTGCTTCTGCCTGCCACTTTTACTAACCCTGGCCTGTTTCTTGACCACGTTTGTGCCTGCTGTCTGGACCGATCCTTTACCTGGTTGCTTACCATGTCTCTACCAGCACATAAACTGACCCCTCTGCACATCCAACTGACAGCTACCCTCCTGGAACTACAAGAACTGTATTTTTTTGCCTTTCTTCATCCTCCTGTACATCCTGGCCAAAACACATTGCATTGCATACCAGTATATAAGGGTAGGGTTCTCCTCCTCTTGGGTGCCAAGCAAGGGTAACATGAGAGGGCTCCCCTTGCTTGGGCTCTTCTGGTCTACGTTAGGCACTCTGGTTAGGCCGGGTCACTGCTGTACACCTGGAGGACCTTTACTGGAACAACCAACCAATTGCAAATAAACTCCCACAACGTTTCCATACATCACCACGGTCACTTGTGAAATTAGGTGGGACACGCAGGGCCTTTGCTCTCTCCACCTGTTTACTGTATCACTGCTACCTCACTACCAGTAACAGCATGAGGTCCCACCATGCACCTAGCGCAGACTCCATGTGTGCACTTCACTTAAAGAGGAAGTAAACCCTGATGGGTTTCCCTTCCTCTGTCGTTCCCTGCAAAGTAAAAGCATAATGGGCTAGTATACATCACACACTAGCCCATTATGTGGCTATTACCTGCAATCAAAGCTGTGCTGTCTCCGCTGGTGGAAGCATCCATCTTCTGCCCTCTTCTTTTCCGGGGCTCTGTGACTGGCCGGAGCCATGTGACGTCACTCCCACGCACACAAGCTGGAGCCGTCAGTCACGGTACATACGAGGGAAGAAATGGCACAGAGGTTTGTTTCTTCACAGGACATGCTCCGATTACATCATCGGCACACTACAAGGTTAGTATCTCCTAGCGCACGTTTAGGAGATATTTCCACTACCTATAGGTAAGCCTTATGGTGGTTTACAACCACTTTAACTATGTGTACAGGATAAGGGCACGATGGTGCAGAGGATAAGGGCCCGATGGATCGCTGCCAAAGGAGTGCTGACATCTCCCTTAGTGCAAGAATCTATCTTATCTGCCACACGCCTAACGACAGGCCAGAGAGACCTTTGTTACCCTTGGTAATCACTGTATCTTCCCACATTTAAACTCTTGTACCATTATCTGCATGCCCCGTTCTGTGTAGTGACCCGCGCCCTATGTTTGCCGGTTACTTGCATTACACCCCTTGGGTAACTTCATGCCGGGCAAAGTTTTAAAAGCTTTACTTGAGTAAATGAACATAAATGACTCATACAGACAACTGTCCGAAATAAGGTGCAAACATTTCCCTAACATCCCTGGTCCCTAACTCAGGCTTGTGGCTGCCCCAGCATACCTGCATAGGAAAGAGTCCATCTTTGGCAGAGTCCATGGTTGTTGTCTTCAGGAGAGACTGCAGGTTCCAGCAATTCCCCTACATTGCGGAAGGCTCCTGGATACAGGTGAGTAGCAGCTTTGCTGGAATCTTGCTGGCTGTTTGTGGCTTCTCTCCCATACAGACTGTGTGTGTGTGTGGGCAGAGCCCTCCCCCTTTTATTTACAGCACATGGAGAGATGCGGAACTCTGCAAAAATGTAGGAAACAGGTTAACCGTTTCCTTCACACCTGGGGCAGCATTAACCACTACCTGCCTACAAGAAGGCTTGGCTTGCAGCAAAGGGGACTGCTATAGGTGACACTTCACTAGGCTATAATCCCTGACCACTCGTATAGAGGCGACTATTACAGTACATTTGTTTTAATACAACTGGCTGGTTTGTGTGATACACAAGATACAATATCCAGTACATAACCAGTCCAAACTTTTAAAAAGTATCACACATATTGTAAACCATACTTGGGAGAGCAGTAGAATGTGCTTTGGGTCTACGCATGCCCCATCATGTGTGTGAAAAATATCTTATTAAAATTGATGACTGTGTAAAAAAAAAACATGTTGCAATAAATAAATGAAGCCTGCAAAAGATTTACCATGCCTCTTAGAAAATACCTTGGGGCATTTGCTTTACAAAATGTGGTCAGTTTGTAGGTGTTTCCACTGTCCAGGTGCTCCAGGGCCTCCAAAAATGTGAGCGGTAGTCAGGAAATTAGATTAGATTTGTGCCCCTAGAACGCCTGAAGGTGCTTCCTTGGATTTTGGGCCTCTCTACGTGGCTAGGCTACGAAAAACAGAACAAAAATATTACAGCGCACACATGCAAAACTAACATTTACCTCCAGCAAGGCTTTTTAAAAACACAAAAAAAATATCAAAAAATATGAGGATTTGGTCACACCATATTGCTATACGGTGCTTAAGCCCACTTACTGCGACAAAGTACCCCATGATTAGTGGTTCCTACACTAGCCATGGTGTGGTGTGACCAAATCCCCATATTTTTTGATAATGTTTTTTGAAAATGTGTTTTTAAAAAGCCTTGCTGGAGGTAAATGTTAGTTTTGCACGTGTGCGCTGTAATATTTTTGTTCTGTTGTATGGTCTTATGGCAGCACCATCTTTATGCATTTTTTAGAGTGTGCCCCCCATATATCTTGTTTGTTTAGGCTGTGAAAAAGTCTCACACGTGGTAACACCATACATCATCATGGGAGGAGTAGCAGAATGTGTTTTGGGATATAATTATAAGTATGCCTATGCTGGGTATGAGAAATAACTTGTTAAAATGACAACTAAAATGTGACAAAAAAATACAGCTTAAAAAAAATGACTCTAAATACCTTGGACTTTCTTATTTCCAAAAAAGGGTAATTTGGGGGATATTTGTACTGTCCTGGCGTTTTAGGGCCCGAAGAAATTAGATGTAGTGATGGCCCATCAGGATTGATCAATTATAAACTCTATAACTTTCACACAGACTAAATAATATACACTGATTCTGGTTATTTTTTTAAGAAAATGTAGCAGAATACACTTTGGCCTAAATTTATGAAGAAATATTTTTTATTTGAAAAGTTTTACAACAAAACCAAATACTTAAAAAAAATAAAATAAAAAAAAATCAAAAAAAAATAAAATTATATATATATATATATATATATATATATATATATATATATATGTCTTTTTTTTTTCCTTTAACATAGCAAAAGAAACAATGAGGATTAAATACCATCAAAAGAAAGCTCTGTTGGTCTTAAAAAAAAAATGTAATTTGGTGTGCAGCGTAATTGTCATACAAAGTGGAGTGAAAAAGTCTTGTCTTGAAGTGGTTAAAGCAAAATTGACCTCCACAATTGACCCCAGAAGCGGTTAACCATAATAGGCTAGGATGTAATTTATAACAGACTTATAGTTACATACTTGAGTTCGAAAAAAGACACAAATCCATCCTATTATATGTCAGTATTACATTTTATATCCCTGTTGTGGTCATTCAGGTGCTTATCTAATCGTTTTTTTTTTAACCACTTCAATACAGGGCACTTAAACACCTTCCTGCCCAGACCAATTTTGAGCTTTCAGCGCTGTCGCACTTTGAATGACAATTGCGCGGTCATGCTACACTGTACCCAAATGACATTTTTATCATTTTTTTCCCACAAATAGAGCTTTCTTTTGGTGGTATTTGATCACCTCTACGGTTTTTATTTTTTGCGCTACAAATAAAAAAATACCGAAAATTTGGAAAAAAAAATGTTTTTTTTTTGTTTGTTTCAAAACTATGTAAATAAGTACGTTTTCTCCTTCACTGATGGGGCTACACTGATGGGCACTGATAAGGCGGCACTGATGGGCGACACGGACGGACACTGATAGGTGGCACAAATTGGCACTGATAGCTGGCACAGATGGGCGGCACGGATGGGCATGGATAGGCGGCACAGGTGGGCATGGATAGGCGGCACAGGTGGGCACTCATAGGCGGCACAGGTGTTATACTATAGTAATGGATGCCAATCAGTGCCAAACAATAATGCATGCCAATCAGTGATGCCCATTGTGGGCACTGATTGGCATCCATTATGGGCACTGATTGGCACCCATTGTGCTGACTGGCATCCCTGGTGGTCTAGGGAGGATTATGACCTTTATTACCTTTTCCCTGGTGGTCCAGTGTGGGCATCCTGGGGGGGCTGTGCTGATAATCGATCAGCACAGACCCCCCCTTGTCAGAGGAGCAGCCGATCGGCTCTCCTCTACTCGCGTCTGACAGACGCGAGTGAGGGAAAGCCGATCACCAGCTCTTCCCATTTACACTGTGATCAGCCGTGATTGGACACGGCTGATCACATGGTAAAGAGTCTCCGTCGGAGACTCTTTACCGAGATCGTAGTTGCCGGGTGTCAGACTGACACCCCGCAACAACGATCGCCGCGATGCGCGCCCCCGGGGGCACGCAGTGGCTCATAATCCTGATCACGTCATATGACGTCCAGTCAGGATTATGAAACCACTTTGCCGCCGTCAATTGCCTATAGGGCGGGCGGCAAGTGGTTAAACTATCAATGTCCCTCTACGCAGTTAAAGGTTAAACTTCTTTTCTTCTAATTTTAATGAGTAACCATGTGCCTTGTTAAACTCCCTTCTGCCTAAAAGTTTTATCCCTATTGTGGGGTCACCAGAGAAGTGAAAATGTTCAGTGCTCGCAACCTTTCCTTATAACTAATATCCTCCAGACCCTTTATTAGCTTATAAATAGGATTGGTCCCAGCACAGAACACTGGGAGACCCCACTACTCACCCCTGACCATTCCGAGTACTCCCCATTTATCACCACCCTCTGAACACGCCCTTGCAGTCAGTTTTCAATCCATGTACTCACCCTATGATCCATGCCAACGGACCTTATTTTATACAGTAAATCTTTATGGGGAACTGTGTCAAATACTTTTGCAAAATCCAGATACACCACGTCTACAGGCCTTACTTTATCTAGATGGCAACTCACCTCCTCATAGAAGGTTAATAGATTGGTTTGGGAAGAACGATTCTTCTTGAATCCATACCGATTACTGCTGATACCGTTCTCATTACTAAAATCTTGTATATATGCACACACACAATATCTCACAAAAGTGAGTAAACCTCTCACATTTTTTGTAAATATTTTATTATATCTTTTCATGTGAAAACAGTATGCAGTGTATGGTCTGAGCAGTTTAAGTCTATGGCGTGCAGCTCCGTAGATACACCGCTCAGGAGCCCGGGGACTACACTTCCCCCCCGGGTTCCTGCACAGATGGCAATTTTCAGGGGCGATTTGAATAGCTAAAACGTAGTACAGGAACTACTTTCGGAATCGGTGCGGTGCCGATTCGGACAGCGCCATTGCTGGCAATAGTCACTGATTTGGCATGCGATTTGACAGGTCCATGTAAATGTGGGCTAAAACATGATTATCAAACCCTACCTATCAGAGCAAATGGCTGGAGATCTGCATTCGGTATCACTCTCTCCACACACACTCTGAAGTGCTTTTCTGTTAAAGTAAAACTCCAGATTTGTTAAGGAAAAAATATAATCTTTTATTGAGACAAATTAATTTTCATGTTTATTTTACATTCCAGCATTGTGCATGATGAAGAGTCACAAACTCCATTCTTTCAGCAACAGAAAATTAAAGCAATCATCTGTTTTCACAGGCAGGATTGTACTTTTATAGGGGCTTATGGCCTTCTTACATGTGCATTAGAAGCTGCAGCCGCCTCATTTCCTGACTGGAGGACCTCCAGCATCATCTAGCTCTCTCCTCCTCAGCCTGACTGTCCCCAGTATTCCCCTTTCATTCACCTGATTTCAGTTCTTTCAATCATGGAAGCTCAGCAGTACTTGACCTTGGGTAGTCTCTTTGTAAATACAGCCTGCTTAGAATACCCATCAGGCCGGGTTCACACCGCTGCGATGCGGGAACGCCGCGAATCCGCGGCGTTTTCCCGCATCGCATTACTCCCGCCGGCAGTTCACACTGCCCTATGCGAACGGCTGGAAGTGTCAATGATATGTTAATGACACCCCCAGATCCGTCCGCATATCGCAGTGCGATCTGCCGACTCGCACAGGAATCGGATCGCATGGTGTGAACACCCATGCGATCCGATTCTGTTGCGGACCAAAAAAAGGGTCCCGTGCGAGTTTGCTGCGGGAGCGATGCGAATTCAGCCATACTATCTGTATGGCTGTACTCGCATCGCTACGGAGATCGGATGTGATTTGCACTGCAGTGCGGTGCGAATCACATCTGGTTCTCGTAGCCGCAGCAGTGTGAACCCAGCCTCAAAGTGTGGAAACTTGCATATCTCCTCCCAAGAGCCAGCCCACCGCTTACATCCGAGCCGAGAATTCTTGAGAGGAGTACCGAGGCCGGGTGCTGGGATGTTTTCAGGAAGCCGTGTACAGTACTGTCTGCCCCTCCCACCAGTCATAATGTGTTTGCATTACATAACCCATTGATCGGCCCCCAGTGGTTACATTGATGGGTCAAAATTAGGGTATGCAAAAAAAAAAAAAAAAAAATTATATAAAAAAGCGACAATTCTGAAAAATTAAAGCAATAGTCTTTACTTTTTGCTATTCTAAATATCCCCCCAAAATATATAATGGTTTTCCTCAGTTTAGGCCTTTTTTTCCCCCAAAATTTATGTAGAAGAGCAATAAGCATATTATTGATTGATTTGTGCAAAAGTTATAGCATCTACAAACTGGGGGATAGATTTATGGCATTTTTATAATTATTTATTTTTATTAGTAATGGTGGCGATCTGCAATTTTTATCGTGACTGCGACATTGCGGCAGACACTTGACACATTTTTGGGACCACTGACATTTATGCAACGATCAGTGGTATAAAAATGCACAGATTACTGTGTAAATGACACTGGCAGGGAAGAGGTTAAACACTAGGGGGGCGATCACTAGAACGTGACATATCACTACTCCTGATGATTGGGAGCCGAAGATCCCCGTCATAGCTACATAGTTAGTAAGGTTGAATAAAGACCAGTCCATCCAGTTCAACCTGAGCATCTGTCTACAATTGTCCCTATCCCGGTCATATTGCTAGGCAAAGCAGGAAAATGCCTTGTTTACCTCTCCCCTTTCTGCCTCTCCATGTCATGATGCCAGCCACAATGAGTGATTTAAAGGAGATGTACAGATACACCCATTTGTGCAGCCGTATATCGTCGTGCGCATATGTGAACCCTTACCTTGCAAAACAAGACTAGAAATGAAAGGCAAACCCCATTTATGTATAGATATAAAAAAAAAAAAAAAAAAAAAAAAAAAAACATAAATGCGCCCCCAAGTGACCCCACAAGTCTGATCATTGGAGGAGAAAAATGGACCACACTGCTTTCATGCTTAGTGTGGTCAGTTTTTGGTGGGAAAGCAGGAACACCAGGGATTTTTACACAAAAAAAAAAAAGAAATAAAATACAAATCTTACAAGTACATGGTGTAGTAGACATATCAGGAATATGAAATGTTGGATTTACATATTCCTTTAAAAATTTAACCAACAATAGACTTCTAGAATAAACTTCTGTTTGCACAGAGCAGTGAAGGGTTAGTCCCCTGTCTGATTTTTATATCTGTCCATGTCCGTCTAGGTAAATTCCCATTCTCTCAGTGACAATGCTAACTGGTGTAAAGTGATGAGAATCTGAAACATTTTAGTACTCACAGGAACAGAGGGGAAAACGTCCGATGGATTTCTCCTCTATTCCAGTTATGTCTACAGGACAGGAAATCTCTCAGTAGGATGCAGGTGGTAATAAAACATTAACCCTTTCCTATTCCATTATTTGTGTGTTATGGACCTCAACGTATAAAGAAGTAGACCAGCAGGACATCTAGACGACTATCATTTTCATTAATTCAGAATATCTCTGTATTGTTTTAATGTATCCCTGATTGGCATTTGCAGTGACCCAGCTCCTCTATGATGGGATGGCAGTCTCTGCTGTGCACCTTCTGTCCCTGGGCACATGCCAGCCCTACACTACCATGCCAGGCCCGGAACACAGAGCCCATTCAACCTACCGGGGGGGGGGGGGGGTCGGGTGCTGGCTGTGTACACGGGGAGATTTTAGAACACAAAACAAATAGGACAGATCCAAAATTAACAGCATATAATATTGTGCGCAGAAAATATCCTCAGCCTGGAAGGCCAGAGCAGTCAGGTTTAAACATTATTCACCTTTTCACTGAAAAATGTAAAAGAATAACTCCAAATATCCTGTCCACCCAATCAGACCCCATCGCTCATAGCAGCCGTCATGCCCATGTAGCGGTCCTTACATGGCCCTGGAAAGAACCCAAATGAAAAAAGCCCCAGACGAGCATCTCATTGGTCAGCAGCTCAGCCCTGACCAATAAGCACATTGTTAAGGATACTCACTCCAAGTTTTGTTTTGTGAGGCACGGGCACCATGCAGGGTCCAGTGGAGTGGCCAGGATATTTGGAGCCAATAGCTCCATTTGCAAGTGTGAATGGAGTCTGAAGGGCAAGTTCACTTTTTCACAAAAAAATATGAAAAGGTGAACTTACTCTTTAGGCCCCATTTACACTTGCGAATGGGACTGTTAGCGATTACGAGAGACCAAGAAAGGGGTCCCAGGATTTGCTTTCAACGGGGCTGCTGCCCACAGCTATGGGAGGCCGACAACTCCCTCCTGGACCAGTTAACGATTAACCACTTCCCATCCCGTGTACAGTATTATTACGGCCACAAGATGGCGCTCTCATCCTAGGCAGCTGTCATACAACAGCTTCGGCTTCCTGGCCATCTAGGGGGCGTGTGCCTGCTGCGTCACCCGGGAGCTGATGCGGGTGCCCGGCAGCCCCAATGTCCGTCGGGCACCCACAATTACTTGTCACAGAGCAGGGATGTGGATCTGTGTGTAAAGACACAGATCCACGTCATGTCAGGGGAGAGGAGACCGATCATGTGTTCCTTCTATATAGGGACACCGATTGGGCACCTCCCCCTAGGTAACACATTTAACCCCTTGATCATCCTAGTGTTAACTCCTTCCCTGCCAGTGACATTTATACAGTAAAAAGTGCATATTTATAGCACTGATCACTGTACAGTTGTCAACAGTCCCAAAATAGTGTCAAGTGTCCAGTTTGTCCACCGCAATATCACAGCCCTGACAAATCAGATCGCCGTCATTACTAGAAATAAAAAATTCATACATACACTATTTTGTAGGCGCTATAACTTTTGCACAAATATACGCGTATTGCGATTTTTTACCAAAAACATGTAGACGAACACGAAAAATTTCAATTGGGATATTTATTATAGCAAAAAGTAAAAAATAGTTTTTTCAATTTTTGTTATTTATAGTGCAAAAAATAAAGACCGCAGAGGTAATCAAATACCACCAAAAGAAAGCTCTATTGGGGGGGGAACTAGGAGGATCAAAATTTCATATGGGTACAGTGTTGCATGACCGCACAATTGCCATTCAAAATGTTGCAGCGCTGAAAGCTGGTCTGGGCAGGAAGGGGGTGAAAATGCCCTGTATTGAAGTGGTTAAGCATGTTGCAGTGCACGCTGATAGGATAGAGCAGATTGCAAGAGTGATTAGCTCATCACTCCTCCGATTCAGCTTTTATTGTCCAGTCAAAAGGACAAGGGTGGGGGGACCTGCAAGTAAAAAAGTGAAACTGCAGCAGAGAAAAATCCGAACCTCTCCTCTGCCAGACAGAATTATGCTGTGTGGCAAAAACCAAACACCCCCACAACCACACACATATGCAGAAATGCAGATCTTTAAGCAGGTAAATCATATTATACAAGTCATACGTATTCTGGAGTATTTTAGGAGTTTGCCCGGAGCTCAGCTTTATATTTGTCATACTGCACTGGGCACAAAGCGCCTGTGTGCTGAGCCTCCCCACAGGTGCCAATAAAAGAGGAAGAAGTTTAGCTCAGCGTGTATACGGCAGGGGTTGAGGGTGGGGGTGGAGGTGGTTGAAATCAGAGCAGAGGGTTCAAGTGGAAAAATATTTCACAAATAGCGGAGCAGGAAGCTTCTTGTGGACACTGTAGAGCGAACATTGCTTATACTCGCATGGCCAGTCATTCCAGGCATAGCGGACTCCTTGAGCATCAGGGCATCCATCAAATGAAATGGTGACCGTTTCTGGAGATATAACCAGATAGGAGGCCGGTACAGGAACCCACTTGTAGCTTTGGCCTTTGGCAGGGCTGCAATATACCTGGAGACAAACAAAGCGTAGGTCACTGTCATGGCAAGCGCACACACACACACACACACACTTTTATAGTCACAATTTTCAAAGCCTAGTCAAAAACTGGGAAAGGCTTGGAGCTTTTGTCTGGCTAGACTCACACTTGAATCTTGATATTTTGATGCATTTTTCATGCTCACCCATTGACTTCAGACCATAAGGTCTGTTCTTGGATAGAAAACTGGTTACAGGGGCACGTCCAAAGGGTGGTGATAACAACGTGTACTATGACTGGAGTGGGGTACCACAAGGCTTTCTTGGGACAAATTCTGTTCAATTTATTCATAAAGGATATAAAAGGTTAATATAAAAATAGCTCAATTTCAGTTTTTGCAGATGACACAGAAATGAGCAGGGCAATAACTTTTAATGTAAAGTGATGCAAAAAAAAAAAAAAAAAAAAAAAAAAAAAAAACACACACCACACACACAAACATAAATGCAAACTAATCACCAAGGGGTAGAACCAAGGATGGAGAAAGATCTGAGCAATAGCATGCAAGTTCAAACTGCAGCTACTTCTACCCCCCCCCCCCCCCCCCGGACGTGCATCTCAGTGAACACAACATGCAGGGATAAGGGAAATGTTTTAGACACTGACACACATACACCAACACAGGCTGCACTGGATGGACCATTGTCTTTATTCAACCTTACCTACTATGCAACAAATATAGACCTAAATCCCTCATCTATGGGCTGCTAAAGCATTTCTCTTCACATTACATCTGCTATAAATACGGAATTCATAGTCTGGGACATGGCTCCCCCACCTATATTCCAAGCACACCACCCCCCCAACAAAATTGTGTAGAGCTGCTCCAGTTAGGCCAACCACACATGGTTTGAAACGTGAACCATTAACAGGCTGAATGTGCAAAGTTAAAAATTGATCAACTTGGGACCAACCAGCCTGCCGATTATCGCAAGCAGTTGGTATAGCCGCCAGCAGTAATCACTGCCTTCTCCCAGCGGGGACGGCTTCCCCCACCCATGGTTGCAAGAAAGAAATTGGCACTGTGTATGGTCAGCCCAAGTCAGGTGATACACAGTGATTAAGCAGACTATCTGTACAAAAAAATAAATTGTAATTACTTCTTCCCTCCTTACCTCAAACATATTATCACAGGTTCCAGTGATTAGGAGCTTCTGGTCATATGTAATATTCATGTACATGTATTCATAATAGACATCAATGCGAACTGGAAATGGACCCTGAAACTGGACTTCTTTCTCGCCGTAGGCTATGGCGCGTGCCCCGAGATAGAGCCTGTACCCCACCGTCTCTTTATCCCGCGGGTGAACACTGGAAAGGGAAAAATAAACACCCCTTCAGTACAATCTGAGGCTGAAGTTTTCTGCTGGTTGAATATTAAAGTGATTGTAAGGGTTTGTTATAATATCATTTTTATATACACACACACACATAATTTCCCATTGTTTGATATGCTAAAGTATTTCTTGGATGTTTAGACAGTGGAGTTACTAAGAACAAAAAAGGTGTCAAAAATACTCTAAATGCTGGAAAATACAGATAAAGAGATGTTATTAAAGCCGAACTCCAGGCATTGTCCTCAAAAACCACAAAAGGATATAATGCCACTTCGCGAGCACCAAATGTCTTTTCAAGACCAGATATTACATCATCACTGCTTGTACAGAGAGCAGAGCTGTGGGAGTGATCCAGCAAGCCCCACCCACTACAGGCCGCCTGCAGAAGACTATAGGAGGGGGCGGGGACAAGACCAGCCACCTTGCACAAGTGAGAGCATCAGTGAGTGTGGTCTTTATTACAGGAAGCTCCTGTACACACCGATTACTGCACAGATCTGGAAGAAATACACAAAGCACACCAAGATTCAAGGAAGAATACACATGGCTCTTTGGCTTTTCTGGAATTCAGCTTTAACCATTCGCATGTGTATTGTCTGGATAGGGTAGTTTTGGCCATAGCCATTGCCTACCAAAACCAACTGAGAAATCGATTGGAAGAATGGTAGTGAAGTAACTGGTAATGCACAGGAAGAGGTATTCACTTGATGTATCAGAGGTTTCCATACTCACAGCAACAGGAATAACGCAGATTACTAGGCAGATATAAATATATCATTAATTGTATTTTTTTTTTATATGCAGTGTACAGTAGGTACCCAAATCTAATTTGGTATTGGCTTCTCACAATCCCTGTGCAGCAGAGCTCAGACTGGGGTAGGGATAGGCAGCACAAGGACCCAATCAGTTGTGCTCATATGGAACATGCTGATGGTAGAAGAGAGTAGAGGGACAGATGAGCTTGTAATCAGTCTGCTGCTTTTCCTTCACTACCCAATCACAGGTTGAGGGAGTAAACGTTACTGAATTCAGCAAAGAGAAAAATAAATAAAAAATAATCATGTCTCAATATCCAGATCAGCATGCGGCTTCTCCTTTTACTGTCCAGTTACATGACAAGCGTTCTGGCACTGTACTGTGCAACAGAACTGTGTACAGCTCAAGACTGGATGGACAAATATAGAATTACTTTGATGGGAAAAACAGCTGGCATACAAAATTAATCTGTGGATTTCAAATCAGAACTTCATGACACAGAAAACAGATCTGTAAGAAGAGAAATGCATTCCTTTCATCTGACCTGCCGTACGGTGACGTTTCATCTCCGAGGTCCATTGTCACAGCCATGAATGTGTTTGGCATCTTTGAATTAGGTGTGTAGCCAAAATCTGCAGTCTGGTGCCATCGGATCACAGGATAGTTGTCTTTTTGTTGGGATTTCTGATATGTAGACAGCTGGGGAACAAATGAGCAAAAAAATAAAAAAAAATAAAAGTTATATTACAACGCAATACAGTCTGGCTGCACAATCAACTTTAGATTTACTAAAACTGGGTAACATGAACACCTACCTAATCTATTCAACAAGTCAGTATCCAATCAGACAGGCCCTTGCACTATATATATCCATTACTAGATCTAAACTAGATACTACAGCGGCTGCTTCAGGGAGGAGGGAGTACCAACAACGGCTGGGCAATGGGAGCCTATGGGTGAGGTCACCGCTGGTGTCAAGTGCTCCCTTACACAGGGGAGCCATATCTGCAGGATCACAAACCCACCCCCCCCCCCAAATCAACAATACAGTTAGGCTTTAAGAGCTTCCGAACATCAGAGCGAGTGCGCCAACAAGAATTTTTGTGCAAACGTGTAAGAAAGTTGAAATGCTGGTTAGTGAAAGTCTCACCTGCCTCTAGGAACCTTCCACATGTAGGGGGATTGCTGGGACCTGCAGTTGCTTCCAGTTTGAGTGCAATATATCCTTTAACCTAAAAGGGTTTTTGTGCCAACTAGCTGCAGAGAAATGTGCATCAGCACACGTCTGATCATTGGAGAAGATTAGGCAGAGCTCTCACCACAGCTAGGGAACTGTCCACTGTGTGCTCTCATGCCTAGTGTGGTCACTTTTTGATAGGAAAGCAGAGGGACTGGCAGGAACACCAGGGAATTCACACAAAAGCAGCAATCCAAACATTAGGAGACTTTTTTGTACAAGTACACGGTACAGATCAGGAATATGAAATGTTGGGTTAAAATAAATAAATAAAAAAAGTGCAGTGTGCGAGTCTACAAGGAGAGCCCACAAAAAGAAGGATAAAAAGGTTCAAAGTACCAACTTACACATTCCCCTTTGGGGGAAAACGGGGCCCAGACAGATTATTCGATGGCAATAGAGCAGAGAATAGTATTTGACCAGAATATATTTTGAGTACGATGAGGGACGATCAGTACAAATAAGCCAAATTCGACTAGGCGATCATTTTCACGTAGCTTAAGGTAATGGTTTAGACTACGGCCATAAATGCTGGTCTGTGTATAGAACCGCTACAGTGATTTAATAAAAATGCTTGACTGGACCAATCTTTATGCAAGTGCATGATCCCAGATGGTGTGTACAAGGAACCTGACAAAAGCAGTTAACCTGAAGGTTACAGGGGTTTTGAACTCGCCAGTATAGACTTTACTATAGGCCTCAGCATGGGAACAATCCCCCAAACCTTACAAGTATTTTAGCTGCAATCCAAGCTAAGGACTCCACTTTCTTAAAAATAAATAAATAATAATGTTACCTGAACAAAGCCAAAGGGGAAGCTGGGGTCTGTCTGGCCGAGGGAGCCCTCGTGGAAGTTAAGTCTCCAGTCTGAGATGAGGGCCGGAAAAGTGCAATTATACAGATCCGTGTTCAGGACTGTGTTCTGCTCCCCTGAAATCAGCACAGACAACAACTTGTTACAAGGTGACAATATCATGGGAGTGATCCAAGTGAAATCTGCAGCGCCACTCAAAGCGGAAATAGATTCTGCTCCCCCCCTCCACCAGTTGCAGTGAAGGGAATGGGCATCATGCACCATTTAGGGGGGTAGAAACATTCAGTTGGAAGGGGCACCGCTCACCAACCCAGTGCATTAGTATGTGGCTTCAGCCACCAGGACAAAACACATCAGAGCATGGCTGGAGCGGTACTGGCAGAGGCCACATTTATCCGCATACTAATTCACTCAGTTGGCGAGCAGTGCCCCTTCTTTCCATTGAAAATATCATGGGAGTGTTAAGAGAGCAGTTTTGTTTTAAATACCTTTCAGTTTTAAAGCTGAAGTGTAATCTGCTTATCACCATGGGTTAAATTAAATTACACAAACTACAGTGTGGGGAAAAAAAAAAAAAAAAAAAAGTATTTGATCCCCTGCTGATTTTATACATTTGCCCACTGACAAAAATGATCAGTCTATAATTTTAAATGGCGGTAAAAATGGCACCATTTTTTTAGCGGCGGTATTACCCCTGTTAGCGGCAGAGAAAGGGTTAAAATCCCTGCAAAGCACTGCTGCTCTTTCATTATAATAAAAATGTGATAAAAGAATAGGGTCAGAAAAGGACTGCAAAGTGAGAGGTTCAATCGATACAGCACCATTACCGAAAAAGGAACAGTTTGTCCAGGTAGAAAATTAAGTGGTCATCATAGCTGAAGATTCATGTACGGTTATGAAGTCATTTTTTTGCAGTGCACTTGAACATCCCATTCCAGAACCATTGCCAATATGGAACTGGCACCCTTTTGCAGCTATAGCATCCGCCACTCCTCTGTAAAGGCTTTCCACAAGATTTTAGAGTGTCTGCAGAATTTGTGCCAATTTGTGAGGTCAGGTACTGATGTTGGATGAGAAGACCTGGCTCACAATCGATGTTCCAATGCATCCCAAAAAGGTGTTTAGTAGAGTTGAGGTCGCGGGTCTATACAAAAAACGAATTGCTCCAAACCAAGCTGGTCAAACCATGTCTTTGTCCATGGAGCTATGGGAGGGGGGGCACAATCATGGTGAGACAGTAAAGAGCTTCCCCAAACTTACCACAAGGATGGAAGAGCACACCTGTCAAAAATTTACTTGAACTCGTTGAGTAATGAGTGGCTTTAATACTTTTGGCCATATAGTAAATAACTGACAAATAAAACACTCGGTGAGCGGATGGTGATGCACTGAAAATGCGACGGCTGAAAAATCATCATCCTAAAAATGTTTTCAGCATTGTGCCAAAAAATAAAATCTGATAACGATTGACAATTGAACGTAGGATAACATGCCTGCAATTTTGACGTGATTTTACCTTGCTTATGGTGTGTTTTTTCATAGGTCATGTGTCTCATAATAAATTTTTTTTTTTTTTTTATATTATAAAAACACACAACAATAATAACAACAACAATATAAAAAAAAATAACAACAATAACAACAACAACAATATATATATCTCTATCAAAATATGCAACAGGTGCATTTTTGATGCAGTCTGCCCACCTACACCAAAAATGCAGCAAGCAGAATTTTTAACACCGCTTCAAAAAGGTGCCTATAATGGCCAAAAAATTTATATTGTGATATTAAAAAAGTTGAAATATAATATAATATATATTTCTGAATTTTCAGTTTTGGCACCAAAATTTTGGTGCATCACAAAGCAGATTTTGATCACGCTCACTTATTTATACAATAGCCAATGTCAGAGCTTTTATAAATGGGTCATACTACAATCATGGAATAAGATTTACCTTGATACCATATCGCTCCTTTAATGGTCATGTTGAGGAAAGGATGAATCATGGCATTCCACAAGACGGAGTAAATGGATGGTCCGGCAAGTATGTCAAAATATTGAAAACTTATAGAAAAATAAAAGGATGCAGTTAGTGTGCAGTATAGAAAACCATAATACATAATGAGTAAACCCCAAAAAAAAAAAAAAATAAAAAAAAAAAGAAGATGTGCACACACACACACACACACACAAAAATGGTGCCATTCTTCCACCAGAACAGGGGATGAAGGCTTTGGCAGAAGGTGTAATGTGAGCTCTGTGAGGCAATAAATATCTGGTATTACAGACAGACACAGTACCACAAAAAAAAAAAAGGGGGGGGGGGGGGGGAGAAGAGGATAGTATGTGTCCTGCCTGTAAAAATATGGTTCAGAATTCTTAGTCTACCCAGATTTGTGCATTGTGATTTACTCACCTGTCTGAATTGTCTGTTGCTTGCGACAGTCCACATTTCTTCAGAGCAGTTTTCGATGACCAAGCCTCAACCGGAGTGCCTCCCCAGGTGGATTCCACCAGTCCTATTGGTTGCTTCAGCCTTTGTGCCAAATGTCGCCCAAACACCCAGCACACAGCGGAGAAGTAGGTGAAGTCGCCATGTCCGAGGGTTTCTTTTTAAGAAAAGCAAACAAAACCATTAGCGCTAGATTGGTGGGGTTTAACCCGCTTACATTTTTACCTTCCCATTGTCCTCCCGCGAAGGAGACGCTGCATCAGATCCCTTCCCTTCCCGCAAACTCCTGACAAAGGACTGGCCAATCTCACACTGCGCTGTCACTTAATGCCACTCTCAGCTGCACCCAGCACAAAGATTTTCCAGCTTGCAGGACCCAATCTAGGTGCCAGCAGCCCGAGTGTGATTGTCACTGGGCTATGCTAATTACAGCGCAGTTCCAGGCTTTTGTTTATTAGAAGTCAGCAGCTACAAAAAGTTTAGCTGCTGACTTTTAAATAAAGCAGACACTTACCTGTCCCACGGTCCAGAGATGCAGCCGGACTGAGCCTTGCTCCTCTCCCCCCTCCTCAGCGCCTACATTGAAACTGGGCACCCAGCTGTGACAGCTTGCGGCTTCACGGCCAGGTACGCACTGCACATTCGCTCGCCCGGTGGACAGGCAATCTTCTGGGACCGTTTCCCAGAAAATTGCTGAGAGGGAGGGGACGGGGAGGAGGAATCACCCAGGCCAGTGATGGCGAACCTTGGCACCCCAGATGTTTTGGAACTACATTTCCCATGATGCTCGGGCACTCTGCAGTGTGGATAAGCATCATGGGAAATGTAGTTCCAAAACATCTGGGGTGCCAAGGTTCGCCATCACTGACCCAGGCAGTCCATAGGCAGAAGCAGGAAGTCCCACCCCAAGCGTGAGTTTTTTAAAAAAAATTTTCTCTAAAAACCCTAAGCCGTGTTGATTCTTCCTTGTTGACGTTACCTCCAGAACAGGAGCAAATAACATCAATGTTAAACTCATATTGTAATTATCTAAGTGGACCCATCATATGCATTATACAAGGAGAGCCTCACCAGCACTTGGAAGTGACCACGGCAGGTCCACCTTGGCAAGATCTTGGAGTTCTACATCAGATTGTTCTAGGGCAGCTGTGAATATTCGTATATAAGGGTAATTGGAGGCCATCTTCATCTCTTCACTGGCATTGAACATCTGTTGGCAAATTACATTTTACTCGATACTGTACAATATACCTGCAGAAACGAAGACCTGGTTCACACTATAAGGCCTCATGCACCATGGATGTGCAGTCAGGGGAGGAAGAGCCTCACCTGCCACGAACAATCCCCTCTCCAAAGATCGAGGGTCGTAGCTCAGCGACCTGGGGTCACAGAGACCCCAAATTTGGGGGGGGGGGGGGGGTTGGTAACTGAATTTGGGGCTCCTAGGACCTTCCAGAGATACGGGGCTCCTTGCGCGGCCCATGAGAAGCTACATATAGAGCGGCCAGTTTAAATACAAGCTGGAACTCTGTTTGCAGTGGACTGAGAAGATGAGCTCACAGAGCCTCTCCTCATCAGAAGCACTGAGCTCAATGGACAGCTTGGAAGCTTGGACCAAGCTGTCCAATAAAAATTCTGCAGTAGAGGCACGCCTGCAGCATCATAGAAGGGGGAAATGTGTCTAAAAAAAAATAAAAAATAAAAAATAAAATAAAAAAAAAAAAAAGACACCTACACTAAAAAATAAATAAATAAAATAAACTAACCAACATGGGTTTATGTGTATAAGATTTACCCATAATCCCATGTGTTCTCACACAGTTAAAGTGGTTGTAAACTCATTTTTTAAACTTTTACCTACAGGAAAGCCTATAATAAGGCTTACCTGTAGGTAAAAAAAAAAAATATTTCCTAAACCTGTACGGTTTAGGAGATATTTCCCTCGGTATGCGCCGCTGACTGCAGCGGCGCATGCGCACAAGGGGATTCTCGGCCTGAAAATCCGGCAGTGGCCGACCGGCCGGAATGAAATCTCCCGCGCGTATGCGCGGGAGTGACGATATCGCGGCTCCGGCCACTCACAGCGCCGGAGCCACGATACCCGGAAGAAACGCAGAGGGAGCTTGTCAGCTCCCTCGGCGTGGATCGGGCCACATGTCGGGGCCTCGTTCTAAGGTAAGTATTTCACAATGAGCTAGTATGCGGTGCATACTAGCTCATTATGCCTTTTGCTTTGCAGGTGTTAAAAAAAATTTCGGGTTTACTACCGCTTTAAGAGGGGGAATTAGAATATGCTGCTATTGAAAAGATACTGTTTTAATCAAGAAAAATCATATTTATATGCTAGAAAATAATAAAATGATTTACTGTGAAATTACTGAGTTGAAGTTAAAACTTCAGTAATTTGTCCGTTAAGCGACCTGCTTGAGTAGTTTTTGAAATGATAGTAAATAACCATAATAACTTGTATATTGCATACAGTAATTACTATAACCACTTGCCACCTATGCCAATTCTGACACTTTTCACCTACATGTAAAAATTATCCTATTTTTGCTAGAAAATGTTAGAACCCTAAAATTTTTTAAATTATATATATATATATATATATATATATATATATATATATATATATATATATATATATATATATATATATATATATATATATATATATATATATTTTAGCAGAGACCCTAGGGAATAAAATGGTAGTTTTTATGCCACATGGTATCTGCACAGCAATTTTTAAAATGCATTTTCAGGAATATATAAAAAAATTAAAGTTAGCCCGATTTTTTTGTATGTGAAAGATGTTACACCATGTAAACAGATACCAAAACGTGTCTTTAACCACTTCGGCCCTGGAAGATTTTACCCCCTTCCTGACCAGAGCACTTTTTGCGATTCGGCACTGCGTTGCTTTAACTGACAATTGTGTGGTCGTGCGACATGGCGACCAAACAAAAATTAGAGTTACGCTTACCGGTAACGTCTTTTCCAGTAGTCTTTCAGGACAGCCACTATGAGAGATAGACTCCTCCTCTTCCTCTGGAAACACTGCGCCAGCCCATAAATTCTTACTTCCCCTGCCGGACCTCAGTTTATAATAGAGAATACCTCCGGCCAGCTGGGGAGACACAAGAACACATTAATAACATATTCATCAAATACCATTATCTTGCTGCGCTCTGGTCTTTTGTAAGACTCCCCCCAATTTTCGGGTGGGAACTAGGGCTGTCCTGAAAGACTACTGGAAAAGACGTTACCGGTAAGCGTAACTCTAATTTTCCCTAATCGTCTTTCAGGACAGCCACTATGAGAGGATAAGCGAGCACTTACCAGTTAGGGTGGGACTACAGCTTGCAAGACCTTTCGCCCAAAGGTCTGCTCACCTGCCGACACCAGATCCACTCTGTAGTGTTTTACAAAAGTGGAATAGCTGGACCATGTTGCTGCTCTGCAAATCTGCTCTGGCGTTGCTCCCGCTCTTTCTGCCTGGGAGGCTGCCATAGCTCTAGTGGAGTGTGCTTTAATACCCACTGGGATTTCTTTCCCTGCAACTAAATAAGCCTGCTCGATGGCTACTCTGAGCCACCTAGCAATAGTGCGCCGGGACGCCTTACAACCTTTCCTGGCCCCGGAAAACAAAATAAATAAGGAATCTGACCTTCTAAATGACTTGGTCAGTTCCAGATAGTGTAGGATACATCTCCTAACATCCAAATAATGGAATTTTAGTTCCTTCTCACCGGAGGGATTGGGACAAAAAGAGGGCAAAACAATTTCCTGGCTTCTATGAAAGCTGGATGCCACTTTCGGCAAAAAGGCTGGATCGGTCTTCAAAACTATCCGATCCGGAAAAATAACGCAAAAGGGAGCCCTGACTGATAAGGCCTCCATCTCACTGACTCTCCTAGCAGTTGTCACTGCTACCAGAAACACTGTCTTCAGAGTAAGCTCTCTCAGAGAACACTCCTTTAAAGGCTCAAAGGGGGGTCCAGTTAAGCTCTGCAAAACTAAAGATAAATCCCATCTGGGAAAGGACAGACCCTGGACCGGTCTCTGTCTGGACAGGGCTCTAAAGAACCTGACTACCCATGGGTTGGCAGCCAAATGATCCTCTAAATAAACACTGAGGGCTGATACTTGACCCCTAAGGGTACTAATGGATAAGCCCTTATCTGCCCCACATTGTAAAAATTCCAAACACTGCGGAGGAGCTCCGTACTGGGAAAGAGTTCTCTGCGCACCACTTGTTGAAACGCAACCAGACCTTTTCATAGATCTGGCGAGTTTCCTTTTTCCTACTGTCCAGGAGGGTAGAAACTAGTCTCTGTGAAAATCCCTTAGATTTTAATAAACCCTCCTCAGTAGCCAGGCCGCTAACTTCCACTGGCGTACCTGTGGGCAGAGGACTGGCCCCTGAGAGAGGAGATCGTCCCGAGGGGGCAAGAGTAAGGGAGGTTCTACCGCCAACTGCTTTAGTATTGAGAACCATGCTCTCTTGGGCCAATGTGGAGCCACCAGAATCAGAGATGTGCTTTCCATCTGAAACTTTCTCAGAACTGCTGGCAACAACGCTGGAGGTGGGAAGGCATAGCAAGTTCTGAAGTGCCAATTCTGGCTCAAAGCGTCCACCCCTAAGGCTCCTTCTCCCCTTTTTAGGGAGAAAAAACAGGGGGTTTTTGCATTGTTTCTGGACGCGAACAGGTCCACCTCCGGAGACCCCCATCTCCTTATTATGAGATTGAAGACCTCCTGGTTGAGAACCCAATCGCCCTCCCTCAGCCTCTTTCGGCTGAGAAAGTCTGCTACCACGTTTTTCTCTCCCCTCAGAAAAACTGCTGAGAGCGAAAGGGTGTAGGTTTCGGCCCAGGACAGAATCTCTGTCGCTAAAGACAACAGGGTTCCGCTTCTCGTGCCACCCTGTTTGTTCAAATAGGCCACTACGGAAGAGTTGTCCGACCGCACCTGAATGTGGTGCCCCCGGAGCTCTTTTTTGAAGAATTTGAGGGCTAGTCCCACTGCCCTTAGTTCTTTCCAGTTGGACGATCGAGTCAACTCGCCGTCCCCCCAAGTGCCCTGGGCTAGAAGGGAACCCAAATGTGCCCCCCAACCTTTTCCACTTGCGTCTGTGGTTACTACCCGAGAAATCGGGATGAGCCACAGACGACCTTGCGACAGATTTGTCACTTTCCTCCACCACCAGAGGGATCTCTTTACCTGGTGTGGAATATGAACTAGGGTGTCTAGGGCCTCCTGACTGTGGTCCCATACCCCTAGGATGAAGGACTGTAGGGGGCGAAAGTGTAGCCCTGCCCACTGCACTGCTGGAAGGGTGGATGTAAGGAGACCCAGTACTGACATCAGAACCCTTATGGAAACCAGCTGGTTGCTCTGAAGAGAGGCCACCGCACTGTCCAGTTTTTATACCTTTTCTCTTGGTAGAAAAACTCTCAACAGTGTCGAGTCCAACAGGAAACCTAGATAGGAGATCTGTTGTGAGGGGATCAGGCTGGACTTTTCCAAGTTCAGAAGCCACCCCAGGTCTGTAAGGACCCCTTTGGTTAGATCGAGATCCCTGACCAACTGTGTTGGGGATGCTGCAAATAAAAGCAGGTCGTCCAGGTAGGCAATTATACATATCCCCTGGAGCCGAAGAAAGGCCATGGCTTCTGCCAGGACTTTGGTAAATATGCGGGGTGCAGAGGATAGCCCGACTGGCAGGGCCTGAAATTGAAAGTGTATTGTTTCTCCGCCCAGATCTATGGCAAGGCGTAGAAACCTCTGCGAGGCTTCCGCTATAGGGATGTGTAAATACGCGTCCCGTAGATCCAGGGATACCATGAAACAGTTGTGGGGCAGAAGCGCCTTTACTGAAAAGATCGATTCCATGCGGAATCTTTTGTATGTCACTGAAGCGTTCAGGGGCTTTAAGTTCAGAATCAACCTGAACTTCCCTGAGGGTTTTTTCACTATGAAGATGTGAGAATAAAACCCCCTTCCCTCTTCTGCTTTTGGGACCCTGAGAATAACATCCTGATTCTCCAATTCCCTCAGAGCTTCTAGCAAGGCCTCGGCCTTTACCATGCACCTGGGTAGATGCGTGACAAGGAGCCTTTGAGGGGGTGGTCTTAGGAATTCCAAGAGGTACCCCCTTCTTATTACCCCTAAAATAAATTGATTGGGGGATATTGTCTCCCACTGTGGAAGAAAGGCCCCCAGTCTTCCTCCCACTGTAGCTGGAAAGTCACTGGGTTTTACGGGGCTGGATAGGAGGGCGAAAAATCGCCCCTCCTCTGCCCCTGCCTTTTTGGGGCCAGGTTTTCTTTTTCCCCCCTGGTTTAGAGGTTTCCCTACACCCCTGCGGGCGAAACCCCTTTTTGGTTGGTACGGGGGTATTCCGTTTGAGAGGAAAGGACTTTTTCCTGTCCGCTGTCCGGTCTAGAACCGTCTCTAGCCCTGGGCCAAACAGGAGGTCCCCCGTCAGGGGTATCCCACATAGCTTTATCTTGGAGGCATTATCCCCTGGCCATGTTTTTAACCAGAGGGCCCTTCTGGCCGAATTGGCTAGAGCCGCCGTTCTGCCCGACATGCGGACGGACTCAGCAGAGGCATCAGCTATGTAAGTGATCCCTCGCAGCATAGTAGGGAAGGATGACAGAATGGTTTCCTTATCTGTGCCTGCCTCAATATGTTGTTGGATCTGTGAGAGCCAGTGCTCTAAATTGCGAGCCACAACTGTAACTGCCATTTCAGGCTTTAAATTGCCGATAGCCGAGTCCCACGTCTTTTTAAGCAGGGAGTCAATCCTTTTGTCCATGACATCTGCCAAGGCCCCCATGTCTTCAAACGCCAAATCTGTGTGTCTGGAGACCTGGGAGAACGCGGCATTCAATTTGGGACTTTTATTCCAAAGGCATGCCGGGTCCTCTGAAAATGGGAACCTTCTTTTGAGGGATCTAGATAAAAAGGGTTTTCTCTCCGGATCCTGCCACTCTTTTTTAACTGTTTCCATTAAAACTTTGTGTACTGGAAACACCCTTTTTGGCTCCCCTAAACCTGAATACATTTGGTCATGCAGGGTTAGGGGCTTTTTATCCGTCTGGATACCGAGGGTTGCATAAATTGCCTTTAAGAGGTCCTCTACCTCATCAAGGGATAACTTATATCTGGAGGCTTTCCTGGACCCGTCCTGGTCCTCCCCCTCGGAACCCTCCTGGGAATCGGAAGAGGAACTGTCTGGAAGTTCCCTACCTGTCCCTGAAGGGCCTGCAACCTCTGTCCCCCCTGTACTAGCAGGTTGGACTGGAGCAGAACTCTGTGCTAGAGGTGGGGTTGTATCCTGGGGAGATGGACCCGTGGGAAGCTGAAATTTTTCAAAAAGGGACCTAAAAAGGAGAGAAGGTGGACGAGAGCTCCTTGACTGAAGCTGCTAGTCCTGACTCCTGTTCAGATTCCCTTTCCCTAACGAGGGAGTCAATACAGCCTTTGCACAACACTTTGGTCCAAGATTCCCCTAAAATGTCCCTACAGGAGGCACACTTCTTTTTAGAGCTATGCGTAGACCTAGTTTTTTCCGTAGCTTTCTAAAAAAAAAAAAAAAGGAAAAAAGAAAAAAACAGAAAAAGACAAAGTCAATCAAAAGCTCGGGATACAACCCTGGGAGTGCACTAGACCCTTTTTTAAAACGAAGGGATCTGAGCCTCTCCTCCCCCCTGGCCACCCAGGGGGCTGCCCCCCCACCCATGATAGAACCATACATTGGGGTGGGGGGGATCCTAGATAGAGAGTACCCCTCCCCAGGGCGCTCTTACCTTAGGAATGCTGGAGATAGAGTCTGTCGTTTGAGCCTCAGCTTCCGACATGACTGCAGGTGGCTGCTTACTACAGAGTTCCACGTTGCCTGTGCACGTTCTGAACTCATCTCCAGCTTGTGCCCGGCCCTCCTATCAGCTCCACGACCCGGAACCGGAAGTCGATCGTATTTCGAGGTCAAGCCTTCGTTTCCGCCGGATACGACGTCGCCCGTCGTTCGGCCCGCTCGGTTCAAAGAAAAAAAGGGGCGGACTGTACCCATGTACAGGGAAATCTTCCGAACGGCTTGCCAGCTGCGTCCCTGTAGACGCGATAGGAGTCCCCCACGACCTGAAGCCGCGCTCGACTCGGAAGGGGTGGCAGTACCTGGTGAGGTAAGTAAACCGTTCGACCCGTCCGACACGCGGACGTTGGTTCCGAACGGTTTGAATCCAGCTTTCTCCAAACGAAGCCCCTGCTTCTTTCAACCGGGTTCTTTTAACGACAAAACGGCCACAGCCTCCCCAGCTGATCGGCCTGGTTCCTTGCACAGTGTCTCCCCGCCGGAGGAAACACTAATAACTGAGGTCCGGCAGGGGAAGTAAGAATTTATGGGCTGGCGCAGTGTTTCCAGAGGAAGAGGAGGAGTCTATCTCTCATAGTGGCTGTCCTGAAAGACGATTAGGGAAATTTACTTCTTTTTTTCCCCCCATAAAGAAAGCCCTCTTTTGGTGGTATTTGATCACCCCTGTGGTTTTTGTGCTAAACAAAAGAGCGACAATTTTGAAAAAAAATACACATACATTTTTTTTTACATTTTGCTATAATAAAATATCCCCCAATAATATATAAACAAACATTTTTTTCCCTCAGTTTAGGCCGATATGTATTCTACATATTTTTGGAAGAAAAATAAAATAAAAATAATAAATAAAATAGCAATAAGTGTATATTGATTGGTTTGGGCAAAAGTTATAGCGTTTACAAGATAGAGGACAGTTTTATGGCATTTTTACACATTTTTCTTTTTTACACTAGTAATAGCAGCAATCAGCATTTTTATCATGACTGCAACATTATGGCAGACAGACATTTTTGGGACCATTGTCATTTATACAGCAATCAGTGCTATACAAATGCACCAATTCCTGCGTAAATTACACTGGCAGTGAAGAGGTTAAGTGTGTCCTGGGGCGTGGCTACATGCGACACGTCTCTGCTTTCGATGACAGGGAGCAGAGATCAGTGACACTGTCACTAGGCAGAATGGGGAGATGCTTGTTTACATTAGCATCTCCCCCGTTCTTCCTCCCCGTGAGACGATCAAGTCCACTGAATCCGCCTCACGGAGCTTGTACGAGCCCTTCTGCCGGCGTATATTGGCGCGAGGCAGTCGGCAAGTGGTTAACATTTCTCACACTTGTGGAATGGGGCCCAAACTTAAGTACTTAAAACTTTATAGGCGGTGCTGTAAAACTTTTACAGGTTACAGAGGAGATCTAGTGCTAGAATTATTGCTCTTGCTCTAACGATTGCAGTGTGCAAGTCCGATATTGGCCAGCGCCTCACCAGACGTTATAAAAACCATCAGTAGCGTTAGCTGTAGAATGAGTTTTGCAGTGTGTTTTAGCTGTTGCTTTTTTTAGTAAAACTATACTCCCACAAAAGCTTATGGCCCAAAAATGCCGATAAATGCCAAATAGCTGCATTTTTTCATTGTTTAAGCTTTTATCAGAATTAGAGCATTTTTACAGCTGAAAAACTCCTCCCACTAGTTCTGGGGCTTTTTCCAGCCATAAAACACAGATGACAGCCTGTGTGTACATGGGCACGTAGGATAACATGCTGGGGAGTTTACTGGCTGCAGAAAAAAAAAAAATGTATAAAGGGTCCAGTGTGCACAAGGCCTAAGGGGTGGCTGCGGGTACCGCACCTGTTCCCGCAGGCAAAACGAGCAGCTGTTCTCAATTCTTAAGGTCACCCTCACATCAAAAAAAATTAATTAAATAAATAAATAGTGCATTTGTGAGTGCAGGAACCACAGGGAAATTATGCTTTTGCTCCATGCGATTTTCCTTCCGCTGCGTTTTCAAAATGGTGCAATAACTTTTTTCCCTGCATGAAACGCAAGCACAGCAGCCCAAATGACCGCGATCCGCAATAACGTGAACCAGGCATAAGGGTGGCCACACACACACACGCACACACACACACACACACACTACAACCTCCTTTAAATTTACCAAAGCAACATAAGATTAGGACATACCTTCACCTCTGAGCGTCAGCACCTCCCAGCCCTTTAAGAGGTCTGTAATGCCGGGAGGTGGCTTAAGATCACGTGACTGCCGTGATTGGTGGTGAAGTGGTCCAAAAATTCCAGTTCGCAGGGTCTTTCGGTTAGGGGACAGTAACTGTGCTAGGTGTGCATGCTCTCAGCACAAATGTATTGGGCCACATTTTGTGTGAATTGCCCCCTCAGGTACCAAGGACCAGGCACTGAGGGGCTGCCTATTTGCGTACAGCTGGCGCTAAGGGGTTAACAATCCATTCCTTCTTGTAATCAGGCAGGACCTTATACTACATAGCTAATTGTACAGCTTAAGAAGATTATACAATCTGATTGTACAAAGTATGGTGAGCTTTAGATGAGGGGAAGGCAAAGACCAAATCATTCCACTGAGTAACATACCTGCGACACGGTCATCTCCATATTGCTCTGTCCACCGCACAGCCAGACCTCACCGAATAGGATGTCCTTCAGGTAGATGGTGGTCGTGTTGATTGTATGTTGTTGGGCCATTAAGTGGTAGGGGCCTCCGTAACCCATGGGGGGTAGCAACAACTTCCACACCCCTTCATCTGGAAGGAAGACAGGCGTAGAGAAATATTTTATTATGCAGGGATTCCTCTTCAATCACAAACCTGAAAAACAAACCAGTGTTGTAATAATGAAAATCACAATGATATTCAAAAAATAAAAAAAACAAACAAAAAAAATAAATAAACCACCAAACCTTGTGAACACTGTGGTCCAATATATTTAATGCTGATCTATGCGGCAGTCCAATGTGGCCCTTCAGCTGATGCGGAACTAGCGTTTCCTGTTCACTCCTGCACCACCTCTGTACTAGCTGTCAGGTTACAGAAGTGAACAGGGAATACCAGTTCCCAGCCTGTCACACCATTGACATTGACTTTACTGCACCCCCAATCAGAAAAGCTAGATCTGGCCCTGGAGTCATGTATAATCTTCCTTGAATCTTGGTGTGGTTTGTGCATTTCTTCCAGAAACACATTTCTGTGTAGTAATCCAGTGTGAAATATTGCCTCTGTGCAGGAGCTTCCTGTAGTAAAGTCACTGCTGTTCTTCCCTTGTGCAGATGACTGGTCTGGTCTCCACCCCTCCTGTAGTGTTCTACAGGCAGGCTGCTGTGGGTGGGGCCTGCTGGCTTGACTTTTGGGCTTACCGGTTACCTCCGCTTGGCTTGTTCTTCCATGTCTAGGGTTAGTACCCAACAACTTTGGACGCTGACACCATAAAAAAAAAAAAAAAAATCCTTTAGCAAGGTTTTTATTTGCAGGGGTAACATCCAACAAACACAGGGCAAGGGTGAAGAAGGCACCTTGAACTGCTAGTCTCTAATAAAACCCAGAGAGTAGCCACTCGCAGCTGGGCGCTTCAAGGCTGAACAAATCTCTAGCCAGAGATTATGGCAGTCAGCACTTTGATCCGGAACTTACAAAGTCTTTGGCCTTGAATAAAGCTTGCGACCGAAAATGAACAGGAACCTTTCCTCAGTACCTGGAACATTCTGTCTCCTTGGCAGTACTGGAAAAGCATGGATTCGTTAGGGTCCTTGACAACCCAGCAACCAGGCACTTCTTAGGATGCCAGCTTGTTGGCCCTCCTCCGAAGAGTCCTCCCCCGATCGCTTAAACGTGCTGCGGTGCCCTCCAAGTTGAGAGCACACCCAGACACCTTGAATCCTCCCTCAGTTACTGCGTCTCGGACCAGCTGGTTCCGAGACTCGGGAACAGATGGATCCTTACCCCAGACCATGTGGGGTTAGTCAAACCAACCGTGTTGCGGGGCGGCACATGCTATCTGGACCCCTCACGGGGCTACTCCGGTCCAGGTACAGGCAGTTATCGCCTCACGAACTAATCCTGAACACGTGACTTCAACATCTTAAGCACCCTTTCCCAGACTCCTCAGCGGGGCCAGATACACCCACTGATTGGCTCAGGGAAATGCTGATACCTAAAGCGTCCAACTAGGCCTGGTTCTGGTCCTGTCATGTGCACCTAACTGTACACGTGACCAGGCAGAACTCCAACACAGCCCAGCCAAACTGAAGCCAAAGTTAAACCTACATAATCAGCCCTGAGAACCCCTTTACTGTTCTGAGGAAAAAACAAAAAATTTGTACATAGCAGACACCTTGTCCAAAGTGTTCTATATATCCACCATGTTCCAGATGACAAAAGGTTACCTCTGAAAGGTCCAATCCAGGAATGGATAATCCAATCTCCCAGTATACAATAAACTTAGCACAGTAGGAATTCCCGGATCTCAATATTATGACCAATAGCTCTTACACAGATGTCCATCCCGCTGTGCTGCGGGAGGTGTGTTGTAGTTCGAGATTCTGGATGTTCCTCTCCAGCGGGCTAATCAGGCTAGCTGAGATTGGCATCCTCCGTGGTGCCTTCAGTAATGCAAACATACTTGCCGGGAACAGGGGGTTGGAGTTGGAAACGAGGAGAACACAGATGTGGGCAGATCGTAAGCTTGTTTGTTGCCGTGGCAACCACCGCTTACATCAGGGGTGCCCAACCAGTGTCCCGGGGAGCCCTTTGATGTGGCCTGCGACCTCCTGGTCTGGGATGGCAGGTTGGCAAGCCCAGATTATGGGTTGCCGACCCGCCATCCCAGAGCATCAGTGTTGTTAATGAAGCTGGCGGTAGAGAAAGCAAGTGGCTACAGAGCTGCATAAACCGATGCTCCCTGTAAAGCGCCACCTCCTGTCATAGGTGAAGTGATACCAAATGCACTCTGCCTGGGACAGCAAGAGCCGGTGATGCCTGAATGAAAGACTGTTAGTAAAGGTAAGTTTATTACCGTACTAAAATCACAGTGTATATATGGGCATATCTCTTCTGCAGTGGTCACTGGGCTGCTTTCAAACTGATCCACAGGTTCAGCACAGAACACCTGCGGGTTACCTGCACTGAGCCATAGACTTCTGTTATTACCTGCAGGTGTGGGGAGCTTTCAGAAAGTGCACCACACCTGCAGCATATAATAGAAGTTTAAATGCAGCTAACCTGCAGGAAAGCCACAGGTATACTGCACTGCACCAGCAGTGCAGGTAAATCACAGCACGTCAGTATGAAAGCAGCATTAGGACCCTTTGGCATGATCGGTCCAACCCAACCCTCCGTTCACCTCTATTGAGCCACAGATGTAAACAGACTTGTGGCTGCATACACCCACCTACCTCCAATTCGGTCCACTAAAAAAAAAACAGAAGGGGGATCCATCCCATTCCATCATGGCAGATCAGATCGGAGGGCCCATAGAGTAGAGAAAGCCATGTCCGTATCCGCTCTGCATATGCAGGGTGGACATGGACCTGTCATCAGCGCACTCCACTCATTGTGGCCCACGACTGGTTACCAAGTTGCTTAAATGGCCCTCGCTCTTTAAAAGGTTGGGCACCCTGGCTTACATGTTTCACACACACGCGCCTTATCAAAGTCACCTGACCATGCAGACTGCAGTGTGAGTGAACTCCAAATTCAAATAATTGCCATTGAGATGAGCCAAAAATGAATCCATGCATGGGCCGGCCCTTTCCATATAAAGATCAGATCATGTATAAAGTGGCAATACCAATCAATTAATTCTCTATATGGGTTGTCTTTGGAGAAGAGAAAAATCGCCTCCCACCAACCCATATAGAAGTTTGCCACAGAAGGGGAGAATTTTGAGCCCACATATTTTACTTTCTGCGATAAAACATCCCAAAAAAATAAATAAAAAATAATTTAAAAAAAAAAAAAACCCCACACACATTTCTTCATCTACTTTAGTCCAATATGTATTTTTCTACATTATTTTTTTTTTTTGTGAAAAAAAAAAAAATCAAAGATCCCATTAAGTGTATATTGATGGATTTGCACAAAAGTTAGTGTCTACAAACTACGGGATATTTTATTTATTTTTACTAGTAATGGCAGAGATCAGTGACTTGACACATTTGACACTAACAGCGATTAGTGCTAAAATTATGCACTGTCACTGTCCTAATGACACTGGCTGGAAGGGGTTAAAATCAGGGGCGATCAAAGCATTAACTGTGTGCCTAGCTGCTGTTTTACTGTAGGGGGGTGCTTTTAGTAGAGGAAAGCATATATTCGTGTCCCCAACACAGAATCCATGCCTTCCTTACTGAAGGAATGGTGATCGCCGTTCTACCTGCGTACCCGACGATCATCGGTTGTCGACAGACATCGGGTCTCTGGGACCTGCTGATCAGCTCCCGCTACTATAACCACAGTGCCCTGGGACCAAGACTGCAGACATAGGTCATAAATAACGAAATTATGTTAGAGAAATAATATAATTTTATATATATATATATATATATATATATATATATATATATATATATATATATATATATATATATATATATATATATATATATATATATTTGCTAGGGAGGGTAAAGTTCTGCTTTTTTGACCAATTGCATAAAGCAGAGGACCACCTGGGAACAATACACAGAACTACACAGTTCTGGAACAAGCACTACAGATTCCATTCCACTTACCATTGATGGTCACAGCTGTCTTTGAGATGGTTTCCAATTCAGGTTCCAATCCAGGTCCCAATCCAGGTTCAAGTGATACTGTCATCATGGCACCAGGCTCACCGTACCCCCAGACCATCGCACGTGCCGGCTGCTGCTGCAGAACCATGTGATCGCCATAGTACGATGCAAATCGAAATTTGCAATCTGGAATATAGAAAACCAAAACAAAAGTCTAATGCAAACTTCCACATCTAAAATAAATGTGGGTTCAGCCAGCCTGCAAGTCATGTACATCCTCAGGATTCACCAAGTATGTGGGTAGCATCTCGCCAATTGATAACTCACCCCAACAAAAGGGTTTTTCCTTCTCCTTTCCTCCCCTTATTTGATAGTTCACATTCTGTTTCCACCCATATTAGAACGTTCCCATTTCTGCTGTAGTGTACATAATATATAGATGTCTAACAAGGATGGAGGGAGCCGCCTCCCAATGGTGGTAGGAGGTGTGCAGACTCGCAAACGCAAAGCAGATACATTACCAAAAGTATTGGGACACCTGCCTTTACACGCACATGAATTTTAATGGTATTCCAGTCTTAGTCTGTAGGGTTCAATATTGAGTTGGCCCTCCCTTTGCAGCTATAACAGCTTCAACTCTTCTGGGAAGGCTGTCCACAAGGTTTAGGAGTGTGTCTATGGGAAGGTTTGCCCATTCTTCCAGAAGTGCATTTGGGAGGTCAGGCACTGATGTTGGATGAGAAGGCCTGGCTTGCAGTCTCCACTCTAATTCATTCCAAAGGTGTGCCATCAGGTTGAGGTCAGGACTGTACAGGCCAGTCAAGTTCCTCCACCCCAAATTCACTCAGCCACGTCATTTGGTGGTGGGGGGGGGGGGAATTATGGTGTGGGGTCTTTTCAAGGCTTGTGCTTGGCGCCTTAGTTCCAGTGAATGGAACTCTTAAGGCGTCGGCATACCAAGGCATTTTGGACAATTTCATGCTCCCAACTTTGTGGGAACAGTTTGGGGGTGGCCCCTTCTTGTTCCAACATGACTGCTCACCAGTGCACAAAGCAAGGTCCATAAAGACGTGGATGAGCGCGTTTGGGGTGCAGGAACTTGACCGGCCTGTACAGAGTCCTGATCGCAACCTGATAGAACACTTTTGGGATAAGTTAGAGCGGAGAGACTGGGAGCCAGGCCTTCTTGTCCAACATCAGTGCTTAACCTCACAAATGCGCTTCTGGAAGAATGGTCAAACATTCCCATAGACACACTCCTAAACCTTGAAGCTGTTATAGCTGCAAAGGGTGGACCAACTCAATATTGAACCCTATGGACCAAGACTGGGATACCATTAAAATTCATGTGCGTGTAAAGGCCGGTGTCCCAATACTTTTGGTAATACAGTGTCTCTCACCAAAAGAATCCCCAGGAGATAGAAGTGATACACAGGCGGGTTTAATTCCACAGCATCCAGGTATGTACCCCTTCTTACACAGATCACAGTACTCCCCATGAAAATACCTGCATCTAATTTTCTTTTCCAGGACAGAGTTTTTCTGAAAAAATGATACAGTTGCTGTACATTATGGATAATTGTCACAAATGGATTTCAGACAGACTTGTAAAGTCACTTCAGCCATTTTAACAGAAATAGTATTTTAAATGGATTGGGACATGCAGTCACAGCAGAGGGCGGTACTCAACTTGCAGTAAGTCAGGGAAAGGGTAGGAAAGGGTGGGTGACAACTGCTAGCAATACAGTTACAGAGACACAACAGGCTCTGTAAACCTGATTAACCGGTTATTTTCCCCATCTAGTGACATCCTGCACAATGGAAGCAACATGCAAAAAAAAAAAAAAAAAACAAACACACAAACACCCCAACACATTAACCCCTTACTTTATTTGCAACACATATTTGGTCCAATAAGCAGCAGAAATGTCAGGGCTTCTACAGCTTTAGGAAGGCCATCGGTTGCCATCTGCTCTGATCAGACTATGTAGGGCCAGCCTAAGGGATGGTCACCTTGGCTGGACCTGCAACCTTCAAGTAGTCCACAGGTTATGGTGGATGTTAGCGGTTGGACCTTCTGGCACTCCTAGTCATCGATTGTCATCACACACACACCAGGGTTGAGTTACTAAAATTGGAAAGTGCAAAATCTGGTGCAGCTGTGCATAGAAACCAATCAGCTTTTTTTTTTTTTTTTTTTTGGTTAAAGAGGGATTCCACCAAAAAAAAAAAAAAAAAAAAAAAAAAAAATATTAAAAGCCAGCAGCTATAAATACTACAGCTGCTGACTTTTAATAAATGGACACTCACCTGTCCCGGGTTCCAGGGATGCCGGCAGCCGAGGCCGATCGATCGATCGCTTGGCTCTCGGCTGCTGCCGTCACCATTCTAGGTGAGGGAATCAGGAAGTGAAGCGAATCGGCTTCACTTCCCGGTTCCCTACTGCGCATGCGCGAGTCGTGCAGCGCAATAGGAATTCTCTGCGCTGTCACTGGGACCCGTGTTTCCCAGCAGACAGCGCGGCAGGACAGGAAATGACAGACTCCCACGGGAGTCTATGCCCGGAAGTGGGTGTAAATACCTGTCTTTGACAGGTATCTCCACCCCCCTCCCCCCTGTAAGATGCCAATTGTGACACCGGAGGAGGGGAGGGTTCCGATCAGCGGAAGTTTCACTTTAGGGTGGAACCCCGCTTTAAAGCGAAATTGAGCAAGCGGACGTTGGAAGCCGATTGGCTACCGTGCACAGCTGCACCAGATTTTGCACTCTAATTTTAGTAAATCAACCCCACCATGTCCCAACCTGCTGGAAAACCTTGCGCATGGTTGCAGATCTCATGTATAAAAAGGGAAGGAAGCTTTGACCAGGTTTCCACCACTATCCACATGATTGAGTCACACAGACTCCTGAGGTTGTCTGATGATCTGCACAGCGCAATTGCCGTATACAACCCTTTACACATTACAAATAGGCCGTGTGAATTGCTGAACTTTGACTATCCACACTCATTACAGGCAAGATCATGTGACACCAACCTTCTGTCCACAAGCCAAACAACTTTGTTTTGAGACTGTAAAATGTTAAAAGCTGCACAATGTTTAATCCAAGTCTCTAGTTGAAGGCTTGGCTGGAGTTACACCATTGCATGTGCGTTTTTCTTTTATGCTGATAGCAAGCTTTATGGGGTTCATCCCATTCATTTTAATGGGCCTTCAACTCATAACAAATCCGATCTCACAGCGCATCACAAGGCATAGATGTTATTATACAGGTGGTTGTGGTGGCAAACAAAAAAACAAAACAAAACCAAAACGCACCTGCAAAGTACCACTGCAACAGCGCTTTGCCGGCGCTGCCCACTGATTTCAATGGGCAGGGGGCGCTGTACATACCACTCCTACATCGCCTCAAAGATGGGGCTTGCAGGACTTTTTTTGGTGTCCTCCCAGTGTGAAAGCAGCCCAAGTGAATGAGTATGGGGTACATTGTACCCCTACCTAGTAAAAAAATTTTGTTTAAAAAGTGTCAAAAAAACACACATTACACAAGCTTTTAAAGTAATTTATTAAGCCGCTCCAGCGTCTCTTCCGATCTCTTCTCCCCTCTCCGACTCTTCTGTGTCCTCTGCTGACATCTTCTGCCTCTTGGTTCTTCTCCCTCTGTCGGGTCTACTCCAATATCTTCTCCCGATGTTGACTCAACGCTCTCTCTCCCACTCTAATGCCGGATGCGCGGTGTGCCATTACTTATATTGTCATGTGGCGGGGGTCACCTAGTGACGTAATCCGGAGGCCCCACCCCTTATGACATCACCCAGGGCATGATGACATAAGGGGCAGGCCTCCGGGACTCCACCCCATGCCAACATAAGTAGTGGCACACCCGGCATTAGAGCGGGAGAGAGCGTCTTCCCCCCCCCCTTCCCGACTTACCAAGCTGTGTGCTCAGATAAGGGTCTAACAGATTGTGGGGAGACCCCCCACACCGTTTTTCGGCATGGGGGGTTCCCCTTAAAATCCATACCAGACCGAAGGGCCTGGTATGGTCTTGAAGGGGGGAACCCATGCTTTTAAAAAAAAAAAAAAAAAAAAAAAATGTATTTGGCGTATAGCTCCCCTTCAAGACCAGAGCACAAGTTGCATGCCAAAGTCAGATCAGTCAAGACAGCGATCCGACTTCAGTGATATTCAATGGGCTAAAATAGGCTCAAAGGTGGACCAAAGTACGGCAAGGAGCATATTCAAAGTCGGACCAGTTAAGACGGCTCCCACAGGGAAACATTGATTATGACTCGTCATGAGCTTCCAATGTCGGAGCGTTTGCCTTACCAGTGTGAACCCGGCCTAAAATCTGGAAGCTGATCGATTTCTATGCAGAGCTGCACCAAATTTTACTCACTCCAGTTTTAGTAAACCTCCCCCCACTGTGCAAATGCTCACCAGCAAGAACCCCCGATTTTCACCTGTCAAAATTCACCAATAGATTGGATTCCAGTTCCTTTTTCTGTGCTAATCTTTGTTTTCTTCCCCAACCTTATACAATGGATCTTATGAAAAGAAATACAGTGCATTGAAAAAGTATTCATACCCTCAGACACATTTTGTCATGTTGCAACCAGAAATGTAAATTCTATTGGGATGTTATGTGATAGACCAACACAAAGTGGCACATAATTGTGAAGTGGAAGAAAAATTATAATGTTTTTTTTAACAAATAAATATGTGAAAAGTGTGGTGTGCATTTGTATTCAGCCCCCTTAAGTCAATACTTTGTAGAACCACCTTTTGCTGCAATTACAGCTACAAGTCTTTTTGGGGATGTCTATCAGCTTTGCACATCTACAGAGTGACATTTTTGCTCATTCTTCTTTGCAAAATAGCTCAAGCTCTGTCAGATTGGATGGAGAGCGTCTGAACAGTAATTTTCAAGTCTTGCCACAGATTCTCAATTGGATTTAGGTCTGGGCTTTGCCGGGGCCATACTAACACATGAATACGCTTTGATCTAAACCATTCCATTGTAGCTCTGGCTGTATGTTTAGGGTTGTTGTCCTGCTGGAAGGTGAACCTCCGTCCCAGTCTCAAGTTTTTTGCAGATTCTAACAGGTTTTCTTCTAAGATTGTCCTGTATTTTGCTCCATCCATCGACTCTGACCAGCTTCCCTGTCCCTGCTGAAGAAAAGCATCCCCACAACATGATGCTGCCACCCACTATGTTTCACAGTGGGGATGGTACATTCAGGGTGATGTGCATCGTTAGTTTTCTGCCACACATAGCGGTTTTCTTTTAGGTCAAAAAGTTCCATTTTGGTCTCATCTGACCAAATCACTTTTTATTCCCCACATGCCTTTTTGCAAACAGGACTTCTTATGGCGTTCTTTCAACAATAGCTCTCTTCTTGCCACCTCTTCCAGAACAGCTGCAGTTATCCTGAGATTAAAGAGGTGTTTCCCGAACAAAAAACAAAAAACACACAACCCACACAAATACTGCAGCTGCTGACTTTTAATAAGCGGACACTTACCTGTCCCAGGGTCCAGCGATGCAGGGGAACAAAGCCCCGCTCGTTCCCCCTCCTACGCTCGGCGAAGCCGGCATTGCAACTGTTGGCACCCAGCTGTGGCTTCACAGCCGGGCACCCACCGCGCATGCACGCCGTGATTGGCCGCGCAGTCATCTGGGACCTGTCACGTGTCCCAGATGACTGACAGGAGGGAGGGGGCGGAGCTGTGCTCTTCCTGCGCTGAGGGGAAGTGATGTCAGGAGCCCAGGCACTGAAGGAGGCAGACTATTAACTTTTAACCCTCGCTAGCGGCCGAAGGGATTAAAAGCGCCCTCGTTGCGGCGCTTCTGAAGAGCTACCCATTCATTCCAACGGACAGTGGCGGTGCGGAAGCGATATATCCAGAGCCCCAAAGATACTGCTTGCGGGACTCTTTTTTCTGTCCCGCCCCAGTGTGAAAGCACCCGGGCTTTCACACTGGGGAGACATGTGAGGCACTTTAAGGCTGCATTCACACCTGAGCGTAGAGTTTTCAAGCAGAAAATCACGCAAATTTACCACGATTCGCAGAGTTTTTTACCGCGATTTGGTGCAGGGCAAAAGGTCACCAATGTTAAAAGAAGAAAAACGCCCAAATCTGCTCAATTTGAGCAACAAAAAAGGTCTGGAACTTGTTTGAGCTTCAGGCGACATGGAGTGGAGATGTGAACCATCTCCATTGAGAATAATAGATTTTTTCCCCTCTAGCGTTTTGTAGCTTCAGGCTTCAAGTTACAAAACGCTCAGGTGTGAATCGGGTCTTAAGGTGCTATTTTTAGTGCCAAAATGCCTGAAAAGGGCCTCAGTGTGAAAGGGGTCTTAAGGGGGCTGAATATAAATGCACGCCACACTTAAGATATTTGTAAAAAAAAAAAAAAAAATGTAAAACCCATTTATCATTTGCCTTCCACTTCACAATTAAGTGCCACTTTGTGTTGGTCTATCAGATAAAATACATTTACGTTTTTGGTTGCAACATGACAAAATGTGGAAAAATTTCAAGGGGTATGAATACTTTTTCAAGGCACTGCATCAAAATGTGGCACAAATCATTTTCAAAAGGGTTGTAGGGAGCACAAAACGAGGAAGAATTAATTTGTAAAGGGGCAGGAATAGCAGGGACCTCTAGCAGTCTCATGTGATGCATCTCTGGCCACGTCCTGTAGCTTTTTCTGCGGTCTTTGGCAGCTTCCCGTAGGATTAAAAATGTTGTGATTATATGTAAATCTTTGGTGCTGTCAGGGGCCACACCAATACCGCCCAACTTTTTGAGATGGGAACGAGGGACACTTATTAGCAAAAGTATGTAGGCTTAGGACACCCTTAAAAAAATAAATTATTATTATTATTATTATTATTAATAATATTCTCAGGCATGTTCGCATGTTCCACGTCCACGCTAACCGCAGGCTGTGAGACATTGCCTGGTCTCTGCAGCTGCGCATCAGGACAATGTCTCACTGCCTGCGATTAGCGTGTACATGGAAGATGCGAACACGCCTGAGCTATTATTATTATTATTATTATAATAATAGATTTAAATCCACAAGTGCTTTTTTTACCACTACTATTCCTTTATACTGGCTTTTGAAACTTGCAAATATAGCAATTTAAAAATTGGATGAAAGGTTTAGCACTGGGAAACATTTTTTGAAAGATAAAAACTGAGAAAAGTTGCAGTTTATATTAACCTATATAGATCAGACCAAAATGGAGGGATAAATGAGGGTAAAAGCGGGACTTTGTTCCAAATCAGGGACAGTTCCTCAAAATCAGGGACAGTTGGGGAGCTTTGCACACCTGAAGCCCCCTATTAGCAAGAACGTTGACCACCCCTGTGCCAAGCTATAGCTGATAATGAACCTACGCAATGTATAGAGGGTCAGTACCTCCACTTGCAACAAACGACAGTCCCAGCAGCAGGAGTGACACCAAAGTCTTCATGTCAGCAGCAGCAATTTTCCACCACCAGGAAACTCTTCTTCGTACAGCAACCAAGGCAGGAGGGCTCCTTCCACTGGCTACAAGGGGACTCTCTTCCTAGAAAGACAACAAACAACACTGAGAACCTGCTGAATGTGCATGCTACAACTAAACAACTGTCTGCCACACTTCCCTATCATATCAGCTGACTTGCCTCCTCCCCTGTTCAGTGAGTTCAGGGTGGAAACTGCACAGGAGGTCTATAACCGCCCATAAGCCTGACATTAACTCTTACCAATTAATCTGTACATGTTGCTGTTGCACGTGTTTATAGAGTGCATTTGTTACACACGGACGCAGGGGTGGCTCCACACACCAGGGGTCCCATAATCCTACGTTGTTTTAAAATCAGATAAAACATAATGAGAACAGCTTCCTCAAAAAAAAAAAAAAAAAAAAAAACATTTGCAGTCCAATAAGAACACAGGCTGTTATTGGCATGATAAGTTGCTGCTGCACACTGGTAACCACACATCCATGCAATTACTTGCATAAAGGGATGGTTTAGGGGCCCTGGACACAAACCGCCAGCATCCATCCGTGTGTGCCTTTAACCACTTCCATACCAGGCCTATTCTGGCACTTCTCTCCTACATGTAAAAATCATTTTTTTTGCTAGAAATTTACACAGAACCCCAAACATTATCTATGTTGTTTTTTTTTTTTGTTTTTTTTTTGTTTTTTTTCTTTTTTTTAGCAGACACCCTGGGGAATAAAATGGCGGTCATTGCAACTTTTTATTTAGCACATTATTTGCGCAATAATTTTTCAAATGCCGTTTTTGGGGGGGGGGGGGAAACGGTTTCATGAATTAAAAAAACAAAACAGTAAAGTTAGCCCAATTTTTTTATATAATGTGAAAGGTGATGTCACACCGAGTAAATAGATACCTAACATGTCATGCTTTGAAATTGCGCACACTCATGGTGTACGCCACTGGATAAACCTCCAGCATGTGTCAGGCGCAGCAATGATAACCTCCAGCACGTATCAGGCCCAGCAATGATAATCTCCAGCATGTGTCAGGCCCAGCAATGATAACCTCCAGCATGTGTCAGGCCCAGCAATGATAACCTCCAGCATGTGTCAGGCCCAGCAATGATAACCTCCAGCATGTGTCAGGCCCAGCAATGATAACCTCCAGCATGTGTCAGGCCCAGCAATGATAACCTCCAGCATGTGTCAGGCCCAGCAATGATAACCTCCAGCATGTGTCAGGCCCAGCAATGATAACCTCCAGCATGTGTCAGGCCCAGCAATGATAACCTCCAGCATGTGTCAGGCCCAGCAATGATAACCTCCAGCATGTGTCAGGCCCAGCAATGATAACCCCCAGCATGTGTCAGGCCCAGCAATGATAACCTCCAGCACGTATCAGGCCCAGCAATGATAATCTCCAGCATGTGTCAGGCCCAGCAATGATAACCTCCAGCATGTGTCAGGCCCAGCAATGATAACCCCCAGCATGTGTCAGGCCCAGCAATGATAACCTCCAGCATGTGCCAGGCCCAGCAATGATAACCCCCAGCATGTGTCAGGCCCATCAATGTTAACCTCCAGCATGTGTCAGGCCCAGCAATGATAACCTCCAGCATGTGCCAGGCCTAGCAATGACAACCTCCAGCATGTGCCAGGCCCCTCAATGACATAGTTGCCAACATTGTGAAAAATGTATAGGGACACTTATTTTATATATAGACAGGGGTCTTATTATAATTAGGGGGCAGGGCATTCATTTGTAGGCGTGACTTGCAGGGGAAGGAAAATGTGGCGCGCCTAGTGTGCCGCTGTGAAAATGGGCATGGTTTACACAAAATATTGGGCTGGCTTAAAGGGGGCATGGTTCAAAGGGGGTGTGGTGCGAGTCTGAGATGAACGAGAGAGAGAGACACAGCAGGCCTAGATCCTTCACCACAATAGCAATATGTGTATTCCAGAAAGTTTAGCAATCAGCACATAAAGATACTCCAAACACCTGGTATTAGCGCTTCAATCATCATGACACCATGGTTGATATGGTGTCAGGATGATTGAAGCACATTATTTCTATTACTACATTGTAATATACAATGAAATCATTCAAGTCACCATAATGCAGAATCAGTGGGAGCCCTGAGTGTGTCACTTGCCACGTTGCCTGCCACCAGTTGCCATCAGGTGCCCCCAGCAGAGTCCCTCATACATCAGGTGCCCCCAGCAGAATCCCTCCTTACATTAGGTTCCCCCAGCAGAGTCCCTCCTTACATCATTGTCTGGGATGCAAAAGTGTGCTAAAAGTTTGTCCTAAAGGGCTTTGTGCACAGAGGGAATGGAGGTGACTCGGGGGTCCCACAACTCTGGCTGGGGAAGACACTGACACGGGTCTAAATCCTGGAAAATGCAGGACAGTTGGCAACTATGCAATGACAACCTTCAACATGTGTCAGAGCCAGCAATTATACTGAAATTAGGCCATCTTAATGAAATGCATTGGAGTCATCGGGAATATGTAATGAAGGTGTTTTTTAAGTGTGTCATGGGGTTTAAATGCCTCATTCTGTTTGTATGGACTGCACAGTACCACTTCTCTTGCTCTGTTTTTCTGGTTGTCATTCTCAGTATTTGTCACATGCACACTATAGTCTCTCTTCTCTCCTTTTATCTTCACTATATAAACATGGCATAGAAAACAATGAGAACAATGCAATACCTCCAGAGGGGTGGTGAAGGCGGTAGGGTGGGGACTTCTCTATGTACTGAGCCCCGCCCCTTTCCCCCGGGCAACTCACATGACTCTCCTGGTTGCCATGGAGAGGCAAAGTAACAAGGAAGCAGCACAGGAGTCAGGAGAAGGTTGGAGTTTCATGTGTTTAATCGCTATTATAGTTTCATATATTATAAGAGTTATACTAGTTTAGATTTGCACCATATAATATTTCATTTTAATATTGTCATACATGATATCTATAGTATAGTGCCATAGAAATAATATATATATGTTAGATCATTATTATATTTTTAGATACCTCTATTCTTCAAAAAGTTTCTGCACTTTTTTTTTTTTTAACTCTATTATTTATTTATATATTATATGTGCGGAAACTTTTTGAAGACCCCTCATAGACATAGTTAAGCAGTGTATAGGAGTTCATTATTACATATATTTTTATGTTATAGTGCAAAACAACTATATTATTATTATTATATTTATATTTTATATATTATATATATTTATATTATTATATATACATAATAATATAATATATATATATTTATATTATTATTATTATATTTTTATGTATAGTTATATATTTATATTATGCGATATTTCATGATTATATTGTCGCCTTAATTTTATAGTGCTATACACTTATATTATTTGTATTATTATTATTATTATTATTATATTTTTCATGCATTTATATATTATTGATATGATATAGATTTTCACCATAAGATATTGCATCGTTATATTGTCATATACTATATCAATATTACAGTGCTATACAATCTCATTGCATGTTAAATTATTAAAGAGGAAGTAAACCCTGATGGGTTTACTTCCTCTTTTTTTCCCTGCAAAGGTAAAGCATAATGGACTACTATGCATCGCATAGTAGCTCATTATGTGTCACTTACCTGACACAGGAGCCAGCGAAGTCGCCGCTGATCCCTGTAGTCCGCCGCGTCCATCTTGCTGGTGGCGTCTCGCAGCTCCGACCAATGACAGCGGCGCAACCGCGATGACGTCACTCCCGCGCATGCGCACGGGAGTCGCGCCTCGCAGCTCCGTTGCTGTCATACGGCGAAGCCGCGATGACGTCACTCCCGCGCATGCGCACGGGAGTCGACAAATTTGGCAAATCCATTCTTGGATTTGCCGCATTTAGTGCGCCTGCGCGCCGCTGTCTACGGCGCATGCGCCGTAGACAGCGGTGCCCATTTTCGGGCAAATATCTCCTAAACCATATAGGTTTAGGAGATATTGCTTGGACCTACAGGTAAGCCTTAATCTAGGCTTACCTATAGGTCCAAGTTGTTTGGAAGGGTTTACTTCCTCTTTAATATCATTATTCTACGGTTATAAATAATTATATTGATATAGATTTTCAACATGTGATATTTAAAGTAGTTGTAAACCCTTACAAACCACTTTGACCTACAGGTAAGCCTATATTAAGGCTTACCTGTAGGTCCAAGAAATATCTCCTAAACCTACATGGTTTAGGAGATATTTGCCAAAAGACAGTCACCACTGTCTACGGCGCCGAGCAGGCGCACTGAGTGCGCCACTGTTAACGGTGATGTGCCGCGAGTGGCGGCTCCTGTGCGCATGCGCGGGAGTGACATCGTCACGGCTCAGTCGAATGACAGCGCCGGAGCAGCGAGACCCACCAAGAAGATGGAGGCTCCATACACAAGGGACAGCGGTGACATCACTGGCTCCTGTGTCAGGTGCCTGTGTCAGGTGCTGGGTGCCTCCATCTTGGATGTGATGCCAGCAGCCCCAACAGAGTTGATACATGAGGCATTCCAAAACTGATGCCGTGTACACACGATCGGAATTTCGGCCATGAAAAGACCGATGAGAGCTCTTCATCGGAAAATGCGACCGTGTGTATGCTCCAACGGAATTTAGCTGGCTGAAAAATTTGATAGCATGTTCTCAGTTTTCCCGATGGAAAAACCAATCGTGTGTATGCAATTACGACGCACAAAAACTCACGTATGCTCAGATTCAATTACAAGATGGAAGCTATTGGCTACTGGGTATTGAACTTGTTTTTTTCTAGTCCCATCGTACGTGTTGTACGTCATCGGTTTCTTGGCGGTCGGAATTTGGTGTGACCGTGTGTAAGCAAGACAGTTGGAGCGGAATTCCGTCAGAATTCCAATGGAAAACCATCTGAGCTTTTTCTGACGAGAATTCCGATTGTGAGTACGCGGCATGACAGTTACAAGCATGATTCCTAGAGACATGATGGGATTGCTCGTTTTGCATCAGCTGGAGGGCCACAGTTGCCCACCCCTGCTCTATAGTATTCTGCCCACTCCTGCTGTATAGTTTATATACAGTGGGGAGGAGAATGGTGGAGGAGCTGGGTCAGCACAGACAGTAATTAGACATTCCCAGAAGAGGAGAGGGATACGACATGGAAGGAGGGGGGCTGTGCTAGAGAATTGACTTTTTCTGGTGTTGTCAAATTTTCCAGTGGTCCTCCGTCCACAAAATCCTCCTCGTTGGGATGTTGTATTCTGGAAGTAGGGACCCTACAATATCTGAATAGGGCTGCAGCCATTGATTGAGAACATTTTTCCAACAAGCCCATTGGACAGAATTTGAAGCCCCATTCCCATCTGAGCGATGAAGAATTGTGTGATTCTATGTGATTCTGGATCACACTGGAATTGCAGCAAAACCGTGCAGAACGCTTAGTGATTCAATCTTAATAACACTCTAAACATGGTTAGCGTGTTTTGCTGTGCTTTTTGTCATGTGACAAACGTGGCAAAACACGTGCTGAAAAAACATGTGACATTCCACATCCAAGCAGTTGCGGGGGCTTATTTGGTAGGTTTGTTGCATATAGGGCACCCCATTCAAATAAATGGACTTCCCTATGTGTGACGCCCAGAAATGCGCTAAAAGCACGGCAAAAAAAAAGCATTCCAGCTACGCCAAGTGTGAGTGGGGCCTAATCATTAGATTGACTTCTGTAGAGTTGGAATGGACACACATGGATGGATATTCGTCTGGTTCTTGTTGAACTGGTTGAATTTTGATCCATTTATGGCCAGCGTAAGAAGCATCAGCTGTGGATGGGACTGGTGATGATGACAACAGGAAACGGTTACCATTTCTATATATCGTTGTGCTCCAGGGTTCGATCAGGGTCATTTGGGTAATTTCTGTTGCCATTGTGATTTAAAAAGAGTAAACACAGTTTATTGATAATAAATGGCTTCGGCCAAACACTAACCATGAGTAAAAGAAAAGATTCTGTGTTATCATTCATATTCTCTGAAAAATTGGCAAGAAATCATAAATTCTGCCAGGGTGTGTAAACTTATAAGCACAACTGTGTGTGTGTGTGTATATATATATATATATATATATATATATACTCAGATACACATACTGTAAAGACACACTCAGATATACCATATTTATCGGCCTATAAAACGCACCCCAAGTTTAGGAGGGAAGTTTAAGGAAAAAAACTTACATTTTAAATGCCCATCAACCTTGCACACTGTCCACCTGCAGCCTACCCCAAAATTGCAGCATGTTTTCATTTTAAATTTAGACCCGCCGCCGCCATCGTCGCCGGAACCTTTGGTTCCTCTTGCCGCCGACATAGACCGAGCCGAGCCGAGTGTACTCGGCTCCACTCGAAGTAGTGCCCCTGTCCCGCCCCTTGGCTGGGTCCTAAGATAGACACAACTCTGGTCCAATGGCGGGACGTAAAGGCTAGGAGGCGGGCCTGGGTGTGTCTACGAGCGGAGCCGAGTACACTTTACACTCTGCCCAGCTCGGTAAATGACGGCGGTGCTCCACAGAGTGCAGATCAGCGGGGATCGGCGTATAACTCGCACCCTCGATTTTCCCCTGACTTTAACCACTTGCTTACTGGGCACTTAAACCCCCCTCAGTCCCAGACCAATTTTCAGCTTTCAGCGCTGATGCACTTTGAATGACAATTGCGCGGGCATACAACACTGTACCCAAATGAAATTTTTATCATTTTTTTCCCACAAATAGAGCTTTCTTTTGGTGGTATTTAGTTACAGCTCGGAGTTTTATTTTTTGCTAAACAAACAAAAAAAGATGCAAAAAAAAAATAAAAAAAAATCATGTTTTAATAGTTTGTTATAAAATTTTGCAAACGGGTCATTTTTCTCCTTCATTGAAGTGCGCTGATTAGGCGGCACTGATAGGCTGCACTGGTGGGCACTGATGGGCTGCATTGGTGGGCACTGATAGGCTGCACTGGTGGGCACTGATAGGCTGCACTGGTGGGCACTGATAGGCATAGTTAAGGCGGCACTAATAGGCACAGATAAGGCGGCACCGATGGGCACAGATAAGGCGGCACTGATGGGCAAAAATGGGCACAGATAAGATGGCACGGATGGGTGGCACGGATGGGTACGGATGGGCACCACTGATAGATAGGACTGATGGGCACTGATAGGTGGCACTGATAGGTGGCTCTGATAGGTGGCACTGCTGGGCACTGATGGGCGGCACTGCTGGGCACTGATGGGCGGCACTGCTGGGCACTGATGGGGCACCTTTGAGGCAGATTGTGGGCACTGCTGGGTGGCACTGTGGGTGGCACTGCTGGGTGGCACTGTGGGCACTGCTGGGTGGCACTGTGGGCACTGCTGGGTGGCACTATGGGCACTGCTGGGTGGCACTGACGGGGGGCACTTACTTTTAATAAGTGGGGCACTGCAGGGGGCAGGTGGGCACTGTCAGGGGGCAGGTGGTCGCTAGCAGGGCTGGCCGTGATCGGGACTGATGTCCCGATCACGGCCGCCGGTGATCGGCTTTTTTTTTTTCTCCTCGCGCTGTCAGCGCGAGGAGGAATAATAGCCGATTACCGGCTCCATTATATCACATGATCAGCTGTCATTGGCTGACAGCTGATCATGTGATAAGGGGTCGGGATCGACCCCTTGCACGGATCGGTGATCAGGCGAGTCTCATGGACTCGCCGATCACAGAGCGCGCCGCGCGCGCCCCTCAGGGGGCGCGCAGGGCGCTCGTACACGGGACGACGTCAATAGACGTAGTCCCGGAAAAGGAGATCCGCGCAGTAGCCGTCAATTGACTATAGCGCGGATCTCAAGTGGTTAAGGGGAAAAAAGTGCGTGTTATACGCCGATAAGTACGTTATATACTAAGATACATGCATACACACTCAGATATACACTCAAGATATATACACACTCATATATATATATATATATATATATATATATACACACACACTCAGACACATGCATAAACATACTGAGATATCTACTGTACTTATGCTCAGCTATATACATGCGTACACACACACATATATATATTTACATATTGAGATACATACATGCACTCAGATACACACAAACGTGCATAAATACACTTGACACAACCACAACATACTATGAGATGAATACATACATAATAGTCTGGTAATGGGCAGCCGTCTTCTCTCCTCTCCTCAGTCCTGCTGTCCCCTCACACTCAGTGCAGCGCCCTCCTCTGTCCCCTCACACTCACTGCAGTGCCCTCTGTCCCCTCACACTCAGTACAGCGCCCTCCTCTGTCCCCTCACACTCAGTGCAGCTCCCTCCTCTGTCCCCTCACACTCAGTGCAGCGCCCTCCTCTGTCCCCTCACACTCAGTGCAGCTCCCTCCTCTGTCCCCTCACACTCAGTGCAGCGCCCTCCTCTGTCCCCTCACACTCAGTGCAGCGCCCTCCTCTGTCCCCTCACACTCAGTGCAGCTCCCTCCTCTGTCCCCTCACACTCAGTGCAGCTCCCTCCTCTGTCCCCTCACACTCATTCCAGCGCCCTCCTCTGTCCCCTCACACTCAGTGCAGCTCCCTCTTCTGTCCCCTCACACACAGTGCAGCTCCCTCCTCTGTCCCCTCACACTCAGTGCAGCTCTCTCCTCTGTCCCCTCACACTCAGTGCAGCGCCCTCCTCTGTCCCCTCACACTCACTGCAGTGCCCTCTGTCCCCTCACACTCAGTGCAGCGCCCTCCTCTGTCCCCTCACACTCAGTGCAGCTCCCTCCTCTGTCCCCTCACACTCAGTGCAGCGCCCTCCTCTGTCCCCTCACACTCAGTGCAGCGCCCTCCTCTGTCCCCTCACACTCACTGCAGCGCCCTCTGTCCCCTCACACTCAGTGCAGCGCCCTCCTCTGTCCCTTCACACTCAGTGCAGCTCTCTCCTCTGTCCCCTCACACTCACTGCAGCGCCCTCCTCTGTCCCCTCACACTCAGTGCAGCGCCCTCCTCTGTCCCCTCACACTCAGTGCAGCTCCCTCCTCTGTCCCCTCACACTCAGTGCAGCGCCCTCCTCTGTCCCCTCACACTCAGTGCAGCTCCCTCCTCTGTCCCCTCACACTCAGTGCAGCGCCCTCCTCTGTCCCCTCACACTCAGTGCAGCGCCCTCCTCTGTCCCCTCACACTCAGTGCAGCTCCCTCCTCTGTCCCCTCACACTCATTCCAGCGCCCTCCTCTGTCCCCTCACACTCAGTGCAGCTCCCTCTTCTGTCCCCTCACACACAGTGCAGCTCCCTCCTCTGTCCCCTCACACTCAGTGCAGCTCTCTCCTCTGTCCCCTCACACTCAGTGCAGCGCCCTCCTCTGTCCCCTCACACTCAGTGCAGCGCCCTCCTCTGTCCCCTCACACTCAGTGCAGCGCCCTCCTCTGTCCCCTCACACTCAGTGCAGCTCCCTCCTCTGTCCCCTCACACTCATTCCAGCGCCCTCCTCTGTCCCCTCACACTCAGTACAGCGCCCTCCTCTGTCCCCTCACACTCAGTGCAGCTCCCTCTTCTGTCCCCTCACACGCAGTGCAGCTCCCTCCTCTGTCCCCTCACACTCAGTGCAGCTCCCTCCTCTGTCCCCTCACACGCAGTGCAGCTCTCTCCTCTGTCCCCTCACACTCAGTGCAGCGCCCTCCTCTGTCCCCTCACACTCAGTGCAGTGCCCTCCTCTGTCCCCTCACACGCAGTGCAGCGCCCTCCACTGTCCCCTCACACTCAGTGCAGCTCCTTCCTCTGTCCCCTCACACTCAGTGCAGCTCCCTCCTCTGTCCCCTCACACTCAGTGCAGCCCCCTCCTCGGTCCCCTCACACTCAGGGGGCAGTGCAGTGCCCTCCTCTGTCCCCTCACACGCAGTGCAGCGCCCTCCACTGTCCCCTCACACTCAGTGCAGCTCCTTCCTCTGTCCCCTCACACTCAGTGCAGCTCCCTCCTCTGTCCCCTCACACTCAGTGCAGCCCCCTCCTCTGTCCCCTCACACTCAGTGCAGCCCCCTCCTCTGTCCCCTCACACTCAGTGCAGCTCCCTCCTCTGTCCCCTCACACTCAGTGCAGCGCCCTCCACTGTCCCCTCACACTCAGTGCAGCGCCCTCCTCTGTCCCCTCACACGCAGTGCAGCGCCCTCCACTGTCCCCTCACACTCAGTGCAGCGCCCTCCTCTGTCCCCTCACACTCAGTGCAGCTCCCTCCTCTGTCCCCTCACACTCAGTGCAGCGCCCTCCTCTGTCCCCTCACACTCAGTGCAGCGCCCTCCTCTGTCCCCTCACACTCAGTGCAGCGCCCTCCTCTGTCCCCTCACACTCAGTGCAGCTCCCTCCTCTGTCCCCTCACACTCATTCCAGCGCCCTCCTCTGTCCCCTCACACTCAGTACAGCGCCCTCCTCTGTCCCCTCACACTCAGTGCAGCTCCCTCTTCTGTCCCCTCACACGCAGTGCAGCTCCCTCCTCTGTCCCCTCACACTCAGTGCAGCTCCCTCCTCTGTCCCCTCACACGCAGTGCAGCTCTCTCCTCTGTCCCCTCACACTCAGTGCAGCGCCCTCCTCTGTCCCCTCACACTCAGTGCAGTGCCCTCCTCTGTCCCCTCACACGCAGTGCAGCGCCCTCCACTGTCCCCTCACACTCAGTGCAGCTCCTTCCTCTGTCCCCTCACACTCAGTGCAGCTCCCTCCTCTGTCCCCTCACACTCAGTGCAGCCCCCTCCTCGGTCCCCTCACACTCAGGGGGCAGTGCAGTGCCCTCCTCTGTCCCCTCACATGCAGTGCAGCGCCCTCCACTGTCCCCTCACACTCAGTGCAGCTCCTTCCTCTGTCCCCTCACACTCAGTGCAGCTCCCTCCTCTGTCCCCTCACACTCAGTGCAGCCCCCTCCTCTGTCCCCTCACACTCAGTGCAGCCCCCTCCTCTGTCCCCTCACACTCAGTGCAGCTCCCTCCTCTGTCCCCTCACACTCAGTGCAGCGCCCTCCACTGTCCCCTCACACTCAGTGCAGCGCCCTCCTCTGTCCCCTCACACGCAGTGCAGCGCCCTCCACTGTCCCCTCACACGCAGTGCAGCGCCCTCCACTGTCCCCTCACACTCAGTGCAGCGCTCTCCTCTGTCCCCTCACACTCAGTGCAGCGCCCTCCTCTGTCCCCTCACACGCAGTGCAGCTCCCTCCTCTGTCCCCTCACACTCACTGCAGCGCCCTCCTCTGTCCCCTCACACTCAGTGCAGCTCCCTCCTCTGTCCCCTCACACTCAGTGCACCTCTCTCCTCTGTCCCCTCACAATCACTGCAGCGCCCTCCTCTGTCCCCTCACACTCTCGCAGCTCCTCTCAAATACATCGGTCTGCCAGAGTGAACAGTCCTGAGAGGGCTCCAGAACTTGGAACTAGAAGCAAAGCATCGGAAAATGCAGCCAGGAGGTTTTGTATCCCTCCACAGAGAGAAACAAGTCCCTTCTAACTAGAGCTGTTTGCATCCAGACAATTACATATATGTAATGATAGGTGAAATTCTATTACATGTTATGGATCCTAAATTCTGATTAAGCTCTTATGGGGGTGTTAGAAGAATTTTTGAGGGTGTCAGGCAAGTCAGAAACCCAGGCAAAGGATGTAAAAACTGAACTGTCCGCCCGGACAGGTGGCAACCCTAATTTTAGGCCAGGCCAAGAGTTCCTTGAGTGAGGCTATTCCCCTGTTGGGGGAGTTGTACCTATGGAGGTGACTACAGTGAGTACTACTGACCCCAGGTGGAGGGAGAGATTGTTTAACCACTTGAGATCCGCGCTATTGCCAAATGACGGCATTAGCGCGGACCTACATTTCCAGGACTACGTCTATTGACGTCGTCCCGGTTACGAGCGGCCTGCGCGCCCCCTGAGGGGCGCGCGCGGCGCGCTCTGTGATCGGCGAGTCCATGAGACTCGCCTGATCACCGATCCGTGTAAGGGGTCGATCCCGACCCCTTATCACGTGATCAGCTGTCAGCCAATGACAGCTGATCATGTGACAGAACGGAGCCGGTAATCGGCTATTATTCCTCCTCGCGCTGACAGCGCGAGGAGAGAAAAAAACAGCCGATCACCGGCGGCCGTGATCGGGACATCAGTCCCGATCACGGCCAGCAATACAGCTGACCACCTGCCCCCTGCCAGTGCCCACCTGCCCACCGCAGTGCCATCCTGAATGAAAGTAAGTGCCCCCCATCAGTGCCACCCAGCAGTGCCCATAGTGCCCCCAGCGCCACCCACAGTGCCACCCACAATGCCACCCACAGTGCCATCCAGCAGTGCCACCAACAGTGCCACCCACAGTGCCCACAATCTGCCGCAAAGGTGCTGCACCCCAGTGCCGCCCATCAGTGCCCAGCAGTGCCGCCCATCAGTGCCCAGCAGTGCCGCCCATCAGTGCCCAGCAGTGCCACCTATCAGTGCCACCTATCAGTGCCCATCAGTCCCATCTATCAGTGGTACCTATCAGTGCCCATCCGTGCCACTTATCCGTGCCACCCATCCATGCCATCTTATCTGTGCCCATCTTTGCCCATCAGTGCCGCCTTATCTGTGCCGATCGGTGCCGCCTTATCTGTGCCTATTAGTGCCGCCTTAACTATGCCTATCAGTGCCCACCAGTGCAGCCTATCAGTGCCCACCAATGCAGCCTATCAGTGCCCACCAATGCAGCCCATCAGTGCCCACCAATGCAGCCCATCAGTGCCCACCAATGCAGCCATCAGTGCCGCCTAATCAGCGCACTTCAATGAAGGAGAAAAATGACCCGTTTGCAAAATTGTATAACAAACTATTAAAACATGATTTTTTTTTTTTTTTTTTTTGCATCTTTTTTTGTTTGTTTAGCAAAAAATAAAACTCCGAGCTGTAACTAAATACCACCAAAAGAAAGCTCTATTTGTGGGAAAAAAATGATAAAAATTTCATTTGGGTACAGTGTTGTATGCCCGCGCAATTGTCATTCAAAGTGTATCAGCGCTGAAAGCTGAAAATTGGTCTGGGACTGAGGGGGGTTTAAGTGCCCAGTAAGCAAGTGGTTAAGGAAAGATGGCTGCTTTAAAGTGCTGCATATGCTTTCACATGTGACTACTGTGGATCGTCCACTAAATGCAATTGACTTAATGTGGACATTTCTTCCTTTAGAAAAGTGAAGGTCAATGGCTGAGGATGTTGTGTGGGGGCCTCTGGTACAGAGTGGGGCACAATGGGTACAGCCTTGGCAGTGTTCACTATTCTAACAAGGGAGGAGCAGGGCAGGGGCTTGTGCTTTTGGCACCAACATCCATCTAATTGCAAAGCCCCTCTACCAAGTGATTTCAGATTTTTAAAGTTGAACTCCAGCCTTACCTTCTTACCCCACACTTGTAGTAAAGCCTCTCCTGTGTTGAAGCTGAATACTCCCAATTCCCTGTAAATGAGCATCTCTATAACCCTTTTAAGCAAATTAAGCAAATTAATTTAAGAAATTCAGATCTTTCGCTGCTTGTTGTTTTGTGCTGCCTACACACCACGAGATTAGTTCTGTCCTTGTCATTTTACCACTTAAATTCAACCAATGACCATATGCATTATTGGTGAAATTTCCCTTCACGTCTGATTGAAAAGATCACCCCACACACTGTACAATTTTCACATGATAGTAATCTGACAATGGGCTGATGTGCTGGTACCTGGGAACGTGTAGTACACATTATGCCAGCAGAGGGCACTGTATAACTAATTTTGGCTCAGTGCATACCACATATAACATGGATATCCGCAGTATAAGATCTCCTGAGTGAGGATCCAGGAATAGGTCCCATTTTGTAGATTTTACATGAGGAATATTGCAAAATGTTTAGTATTTTCTCTGCAGCCTCCAGTATGATAATAACCATGTTAAAGCAGGATAACACACACGTTGTACATCAGTTGTGCAGCATATGAACCCAATACAGAAAATTATTTTTATTTTATTTTTATTTTATGCTGCTATTGCTGAGCCATCAGCAGTTGAAAATCATCAGTTTTTGCACCTTTCATCTAAATCCTTAACTCTATAGGTGCATGGCATAATCCGCGTCCATTGATGAATGGAATCTGACCTCCAGTCTTGCACAGTTGTACAAGAGCCAGCCCACTGCTTGTGTCAGGACTAAGAGCTCTTGGGAAGAGTACAGAGGCAGTGTGCTGGGGTGGGTTCAGGATTTATGTACAGCATCCTGCCAGCCTTGCCCACCAGCCATGATTTGCCCGCATTGCATAGAGACGCACAGAGACCCGGTGATGACTTCACTGGGACTAAGGCTCCATTCACACTTGTATGACTCTAATGCCATGTACACACGCCTGGACTTTCCAGCAGACTTGGTTACATAGTTAGGTTGAATAAAGACACCAGTCCATCCAATTCAACCTGAGTGAGTGTCCACAGACTATGATATATATCTGAAAATCGATAAATCTTGATGTACTGACGGCCTATCTGTATAAATACCACCAAATGACCCCTTTTTGGAAAGTAGACAGTCCGAGGTATTTAGTAAGAGGCATGGCATTTTTTTTTGAAGTTGTCATTTTTTTGCCCACATTTTTTGGAAAATGTATTTTTTCTTTTACATACTATAACCAGTGCAGTACAGCATTATCATATAAGGGGTGTGGTGGTAATCAGGGACACAGGCTGATGACAGTACAAAGAAAAATCTATTTTTACATTTCTTTTTTTATTATTCAATTTTTATATATATATATATATATATATATATATATATATATATATATATATATATATAGATATATATAGATATAGATATAGATATATATATATATATATATATATATATATATATATATATATATTTATATTTATTTTTTTAACACACTATGACAAGCAATATAATGTTACCATAGCAATATTGTACTACTGTGGGGAAGTAATCAGGATTTTTGTTTTTACACATTTTGTTTGTTTATAGCAGTGCATTACATTGATATAAGCAAGCATTTTACTGAATGAAACTGAAACTGATTAATTCAGGCTCTTTTGTTGTGATTTGTCAGAGCTAATCACATGGTACAGATGGGCTGTGATTGGCCCTGTCTGTACTATGTGGTCACACTGACCAATCACAGCTAGCAACACAGATCTATCCAATGGATGGCATGAAAGGAAGCCATCCATTGTATACAACTGTCATGTGACCTGCTGTGATTGGTCATGGCGGTCACATGGTACCAGCAACGAGCTGATAGGGTTGAAGTCGGCGCAGCGCTGCGCTAATCACAGGCAGTGAGACATTGCCCGATCTCTGCAGCCGCACATCGGGGTAATGTCTCACTGCCTGTGATTAGCGCAGCGCTGCACCTACTTCCTGGCGGGCTCTGCACGTGGACCATGCGAACACGCCGAAGCTCATCCCTACTGATCGGTCATCGGTGGTGTCCTGTGGACATGGCCGGTGACCAATTGCTTTGCTGCTCGGCCTGCGATCGGCGCATCCTAACAGGACATTATATGATATCCAATCAGGATAACAAAACCATCGTCCAGCCATCATTCTGCTATTGGCTGGGTGGGAACTGGAGAAGATTGAAAATGTCTCTAGAAATGAAATGAACAATTAAAGCTGATAGAAGATTGCAGTGATTGAATTTACATAGACTGACAGAGGTTTAGGTGTTGAGTTGACCTCATTTTGCACTTTATAAAATTCTTCTTGCACAGTTGTATGGGCCCCTTCCTTGTACCAAAATGACTTACTTCCTGGTGGACATCCAGCGTCATCTAGCCCTTAGATTTCAGTTCTTTCAGTCATGAAGACTGAGAGGTCTTGATAGAGTTGCTAAGGCAGGGTGCTGTGATGTTTTCAGGAGGGGTGACCACATTTCCAAACTGCCATTCAGGGCCACCCCCCCAAAAAAAATTCAACCTGTGCTGTAACGAATCACAGCACAGTGATTGGACACAAGAGGCGGGATTTATAATTTCTCCAATCACAAGCAGGGGATGGGGATTGTGCTCCTCCAGACATTCCCGGCCAGGACAAGTACTGTCAGAGAGTACAGTGGCGGCATTTTTGGGGGGCATCAGATTGGCGTGGGGGGGGGAGGGTGGCTGTGTCAGTGTCATTCTGTATTGTCCTGGAATGAAGATGCCCGGGACTGACCTGCAAAATTCGGGACTGTCCCGGACAATCTGGGACATTTGGTCAACCTAGTATGCACAGCGCCCTGCTGACCTATTCCATCAGCCATGATCTGCCTGCATTGCATAGAGAAGCACAGAAACCCACTGATGACATCACTGGGACTAAAAGAAGGTTTGTAATGGAAAAGTTAGATTTACAAATATTATTGTTGGAGGGGAGAAGGAACCAGGGAAGATATAAGCAGGTTCATTTAGCTCTATAATGAAGTGTACTTTCCATTGTGAGGTGTCTATCAGTAACCTGTTATTACACGTCTGCAGGAGCGCACTCCACAACACCCGGAACATGGCCATTCCTTTTTCCAACACAAATTACCGCATCCCTCGAGGGTTTGCCAGTCTCCTGGAAGGGCTCACCAGAGAGGTCTTACGGGAGCAGCCGAAGGATATCCCGCTATTTGCCTCCAAATACTTTTCAGACCTTCTGCAAAACAGGGAAGGTGAGCAGTTACCTGGTATCATCGTCACACTTAAATTGGTATTAAACCCAAAACCAAAAATGTAATATAGCAGCTTACCAATCATTAGATGTGATGGCTGCATTAGCTTTCTTTTTTAGTTGCCACCTGGTAATCTGGCCAGTAACACACCTCCTGTATTAGAGTGCCCCCACTCTGGATGAAGAAGCACAGGGGGCACCTTTGGATAGCAGCATTGTCAGTCTGGGGGGGGGGGGGGAGTGTTAGATGTGTTAGCAGATTTAAACAAAATAAAGCCAAACTCCAGCTAATGCATTATAAGCAGTTACAGCAAACAGTTTATTTATTTTTTCTTTTGAGATAAAGGATGTACATCAATAAATAAAAGCTGATCATCGTAATCATCCATATCAGTAGTAAATGGTTTGTCTCAACCCTGTAACTGCTGCATCGGCAGGACAGCTTGTTCTGATGTAAAAAAAACAAAAAACAAAAAAAAACAGGCTTGCTGGCTGGATCAGTAGGTGAAAATAAAAGAAAGAAAGCCTATTAAAGAAAACAAATGCAGCCATCACATCTAAGCCCCTGTACACACGGTCGGAGATTTCGACAACCAAATCCGACGGATTTTGTCCGTCGGATCTTGTCCGAAACTGTTGCATACACACGGTAGGACAAAGTTATCGAAAAATCAGATCTTTCAGAACGTGATGACGTAATTTCATTACGATGGGACTACGTTCAGGCTAGTAGCCAAAAGCTTTGATGTAGGAATTTGATCTGAGCATGCGTGGCACTTGGTCCGATCAAAATTCTCTACACATGATCGGAGTATGTCCGATCGAACCAGTTTGTCCGAAAATATTTCCAACAAGTTGGAAAATTGGGTCCGATGGATATTCCTACGGAATCAGTCCGATGCAGACCACACACAGTCGGATTATCCGACAAACCGTTCCGATAGGACACATTCCGACGGATTCTCCGACCGTGTGTACAAGGGCTAAGAATTGATAAACCCAAAGGCAAGCATGCATTTTGCAGCTTAATACTGTTTTAACATTGAATTAGTTATTGAAGAGAACCTGTACTCTCAGGTCTTAATATAAAGCCATGCTGAAACTGAAGAGTAACATCAAGGGATGAAATACTTTTCCTGGAGAACATGCTGCTCAGGTCGTCCCTTGAGTTGATACAAATAAAAAGCCTGCATGTAAAAATGGAGGCTTATGCTTGCCTTACCTGTGTTTTTAAACTCCATGGACGCTGCAGATATATTCTATATTCCTGGCTATGTGGAATTCCTGCTCCCCCCACTGCACGCTGTGGTTCCTCCCATAAGCTTGTATATCACTGCAAGGCATAGGAGCGGAAAGGAGGAACTAGAGTGTGCAGCAGGGGAGAGCAGGGATTTCACACATTGGGAAGGGTTGAATTTCTGCAGCAGTCGGAGATTAGAAAAGCAGCAAGGTTTGAAGGCGGGACCATCAAAAAAGGTAGGTATAGAGGCTCTTCATTTACATGCAGCCTTTATTCTAGTCATAGGTGTGTGCAAGGGGTGTGCAGGGTATCCCAAATCACCTTATGTGTGTTAGAATAAGCACCCCCCGCAGCACTGCCAGTGTTCTTTCAAGAAAGTTCCCCCTGGCGGATAAGGACCCCCTGTACTGCGCAGGCGCAGCGCTTGCGCAGTACTAAGCACAATGAAGTCTCCGAAAATAGCCGAAGCTGAACACAATGGGTCAGCTGTACATGGCGCCTGTAACAGGGCCGCTCGCCACACTTTGGGCACGGCCTTGCTGCAAGACACTGGCTTCCCTCCTCTCCTGCCTGCTGCTGCAGACCCACACGGGGGATATTCAGGATGGAGAGCAGAGGGGGGCAAAAATGACCCCTTCATTTCTGAATTATCACAGTGAGTGATCGGTACTGACTACTCACTGTGTTCATTCATAACTGTGTTTACTAAGCTTAAGATTATAAATGAACATGAAGGCTGTACAGAGCTCTTCCTGTTCATTCATTCTGTGCACCCGAGGCTACAGAAAGGAAAAGTGAGACTTTAGGGGTCTATTTGGATACCTCGTATTTTACCAAAGCCTCAAAGTAGCAGTGAAAAAAATTTAAAATAAAAATATAAAAAAATAAGGGTCATTCACATTGGTTCTGTGTATATGTGTATATACTGTATATACACTCACACACGTGTGTTTGAGCTTTGGGCTGGACATCCTATTGTAATAGGCTGCACATGCCTATGATTCTAGTATTGACTGAATGGCCCCTGGAGCAGCATGTTCTCCAGGAAAGGGAAGTATATAACACCTTCCTTTACATTTGGGCTTTATTTTTCTATCAGGCCTGTTGTGACAGGGTCACTTTAACTGATTTGTCTTTACAGCGATGGGCTTCGATCCAGCCGAATGGAGTGCGTCTTTGGAGGACAGGTTCTACAATAATCACTCTTTCCAGGTAAGCTGTTAAGTGAGGCTACATTTGAACGGGTGTTTTACAACTGTGCATAAACCAGCAGCAAGAATCTACTAATGGCCCGTACACACGATCTGAAAATCGGACGACAGATCGTTCGACTTTTTTCGCTTAATAGCCACAGAAATTGAATAAGTTACTAAAGTCACGAAAATTCTCGTATGACAGAAAAAAAAAATCGGAAGTGATGTCATGTGTTGTAATGTATTTGTATTGTATTTTCGGACAACAACGAAAATCGTACGATCTGGTATCCTATGAGGAAAATTTTCATGCTTGTCCGATCTAATATCGGATGAATTGTCGTGATCGGCTCTCGAAAAGCTCTGTACTAACGATCCGATTAACATACGATCGCGTTGAAAGCGGTATTTTTTATCCGATTTTCGGATCGTGTGTAGTCCTTCTGCTGTTTTTGACACCGGCCAGCGGCTAGCTGTGGTCACCAAGTACATTCATTGTCTAAGGACACAGATATTCCTGGCTGTTCACACAGCCAGCAATTACCTGAAATGATCGTTGCTGGATGCACTTTGTGTGCAAAACGCCCATGTGAATGTACAGTGCATCCGGAAAGTATTTACAGCACTTCTTTTTCCACATTTTGCTATGTTACAGCCTTACTCCAAAATTGATTAAATTCATTATTTTCCTCAAAGTTCTACAAACAATACCCCATAATAACAAAGTGAAAGAAGTTTGTTTGAAATCTTTGCAAGTTTATTAAAAATAAAGAAGGAAAAAAAATTACATGTGCATAAGTATTCACAGCCTTAGCTCAATACTTTGTTGAATCACCTTGGCACCAATTACAGCCTCAAGTCTTGCAGTATGATGCTACAAGCTTGGCACACCTATTTTTGGGCCATTTCTCCCATTCTTCTTTGTAGGACCTCTCAAGCTCTTTCAGGTTGGATGGGGAACGTCTGTGCACAGCCATTTGGCTGGGCCTCTCAAGGACATTCACAAAGTTGTCTCATAGCCACTCCTTTGTTATCTTGGCTGTGTGCTTAGGGTTGTGGTCCTGTTGGAAGACAAGCCTTCGCCCCATTCTGAGGTTCAGAGTGATCTGGAGTAAGATTTCATCAAGGATGTCTCTGCTGCATTCATCTTTCCCTCGATCCTGACTAGTCTCCCAGTTCCTGCCACAGAAAAACATCTGCACTGCATGATGCCGCCACCACCATGCTTCACTATAGGGATGGTATTAGCCAGGTGATGAGCGGTGCCTGGTTTCCTCCAGACATGATGCTTGCCATTCAGGCCAAAGAGTTCAGTCTTTGTTTCATCAGACCAGAGACTTTTATTTATGAGAGTATTTGCTGAGAGTCTTTTTAGGTGACTTTTGGCAAACTCCAGGCGGGCTGTCATGTGCCTTTTACTGAGGAGTGGCTTCTGTCTGGCCACTCTCAATTTTTTACAAATAAATCAGATCAGCTGGAGTGATCTGACCATGGCGCATGCGCACATCACAGAAGGCATTTTTCCAGGGGAGAGGGAATTTCACAGACATAATTGAAAGCTATTCACAGAGGGAAGGGGGACACCGTAGTTGTTACATTATGCCTCGTTGTTGCAGGGCGGGTTTTGTCTGTGTTGCAACCCACCCTTCGACACAGGCAACAGGCGCTGATCAAGACACTAAAGCCGTCGTGCAACATTGAAAGTCGACCTTGAGCAGACTGAAACCCCGTCCCACAACAGCAAGGCACAATACGAGAACTACAATGTCCCTCTGCTCTGTGAATAGCTTTTAATAGTGTCCGTGACATTTTCTCTACCGTCGAAAAATGCCTCCTCTGATGTGCGCATGCGCCATGGTCACATCACTCCAACTGATCCCCAAATCAGCTGTATCCTTGCTCCGTCCTGCGCATGCGCAGGCACTTTTCGCCGGAGGGCACGTATCGATAGAACACCGGCACTGGGGAGCTTCAGTTTATTGAGGGAACCATGAATGCCAACATGTACTGTGACATACTGAAGCAGAGCACGATCCCCTCCCTTTGGAGACTGGGCTGCAGGGCCTTGCTAAAGAAGCTGAGGATAAAGATGATGGACTGGCCAAGATGTCTCCAGACCTAAACCCCATTGAGCATCTGTGGGGAATCCTCAAATGGAAAGTGGAGGAGCGCAAGCTGTCTAACATCCACCAGCTTGGTTATGTCGTCATGTAGGAATGGAAGAGGACTCCAGTGGCAACCTGTGAAGCTCTAGTGAACTCCATGCCCAAGAGGGTTAAGGTAGTGCTGGAAAATAATGGTGGCCACACTAAATATTGACACTTTGGGCCCGATTTGGACATTTTCACTTAGGGGTGTCCTCACTTTTGTTGCCAATAGTTTATACATTAATGGCTGCGTGTTGAGTTATTTTAAGGGGACAACACTGTGTTTACTATGCTTCAGATTGTGAATGAACAGGAAGCCGCTCAGCACAGAGCACTTTCGATTCATTCACTGCCCCTTGCAGCTAAGGCTGCAGAGAAAGACCTGTGTGTTTGAGCTTTGGGGTGCACACCCTAATGCACACCTATGCTCACTACTTTACATTGTAGTAAAGTGTAATTTCTTCAGTGTTGTCACATGAAAAGATATAATAAAATATTCACAAAAATGTGAGGGGTGTACTCACTTTAGTGAGATACTGTAGTTTGAGCTATTTTGCAAAGAAGAATGGGCAAAAATTACACTGTCTAGATGTGCAAAGCTGGTAGAGACATCCCCAAAAAGACTTGCAGCTGTAATTGCAGCAAAAGGTGGCTGAATACAAATTCACCCCGCACTTTACACATATTTATTTGTAAAAAAATTTAAAGACCATTTATCAATTTCCTTCTACTTCACAATTATGTGCCACTTTGTGTTGATCTAACACAAAAATCACAATAAAATACATTTGGAAAATTTCAAGGGGTATGAATACTTTTTTAAGGCACTGAATAGCAAGGGTACTATTCCATACTAGTCCAATCAATTTGTTTTTATCTACAGGTGTCATTTATACTGCATAGGCAGTTTTTGTGGTAAAGGTGAACTATGACTTTAAGCTCAAGCTTTTTTGTTCTTAAACTTATTGAGCAGTTACCAAGTTTTTAGTATGGTATTGATTTTGCATGTTCTCTCAATTGCTTTGAATTGAAAAGAAAGAAAGCAGACCCTTATTGTTCATGTATTTCCTACTGAGTTCAAAGTAGAAAAGTGCAAAGAAAATTCAAAAGGAATAAACAAAGGTGTGTGTGTGTGTATATATGTGTGTATATGTATGTATGCGTGTGTGTATATATATATACACACACACACACACACACACACACACACACACACACACACACACACACACACACACACACACACACACACACACACTAGATTACCAAAAGTATTGGGACACCCCCTTTACACACACAAATTTTAATGGCATCCCAGTCTAAGCCCTTGTACACAAGGTCGGAGATTCCGATGGAATGTGTCCGATCGGAGCGTTTTGTCGGATATTCCAACTGTGTATGGTCTGCATCGGACTGTTTCCATCGGAATATCCGTCGGACCAAATTTTCCAACTTGCCGGAAATATTTTCCGACAAAATGCTCCGATCGGACATACTCCGATCATGTGTAGAGAATTCCGATCAGACAAAGTGCCACGCATGCTCAGATCAAATTCCTACATCAAAGCTATTGGCTACTAGCGTGAACATAGTCCAGTCGTAACAAAATTAAGTCATCACTTTCTGAAAGATCGGATTTTCCGACAACTTTGTCCGACCGCGTGTATGCAACAGTTTCGGACAAGATCCGTCGGACAAAATCCGACGTTCAAAATCCGACGGATTTGGTTGTCGGAATCTCCGACTGTGTGTACAAGGGCTAAGGCCTCATACACACGGTCTGATCCTTGGACGACCGAGCGCATGTGCAGAATTTTGTGTAGCATACTAACATTCTGCAAATTGTCGTTTGACAAACCCAAACGTAGTGACGTACTACGAGAGTATAAAGAGGAAGTTCATTTCTCAAGCGCTGCCCTTTGGGCCCCTTCTGCTAATTTTGTGTTAATAGATGTTTGATGAGCGTTGATTCACGATTTTCAGATCGTATTAAACAAAAGCCATTTAAAATACATTTGGCATAACTATATCAGTATCACCAGCAAAGCGGCTTCATTATTATCCCATTAAAGAAGATGAGAAGGTGCGCTGTATTTCGAGATTTCATCAATTGTCGGGTCACGAATGTTAATACTAGATTACGAACGGTAGATTGCAAGACCGAACTCTTCCCAGTCATTCCTTGATTCCGAGCATGCGTGTTTGTACTTTACACTTTTGTGTGACCATTTCTTTACTGACCATCTGAAAATCAGACGTTGAGTTCATATCCACCAAAAATGTTATAGTCTGCACATCCAGCTTTTGTCTGACCAAAATGTCAAATCGGCTGTCGAAAGCACCGTACTAATGATTCGAAAATTCTCCCATCTGATTTTTGTATCGTGTGTACGAGGCCTAAGATCCCATACACACTATTAGATTTTCTGCAGATTTTTGTCTTCAGATTTACCAAAACCATATGATATGATAATGAGGTCAAACCTTAAAGCCCCGTACACACGAGAGGACTTATGTCCGACAGACTTCCGAAGGAGTCCTGCCGGAGTTCTGCCGGAGTTCCGACAGAGTTCTGACGGACTTTTCGACTGAGCGGACTTGGCCACACACAATCACACCAAACTCCGACAGGTTCGAACGTGATGACGTACGACTGGACTCAAATAAGGAAGTTCATAGCCAGTAGCCAATAGCTGCCCTAGGGTCGGTTTTAGTCCGTCGGAATAGCATACACACGAGCAAATTTTTCGAAGGGACCGGGTCCGGCGGAGTTCCGTCGGAAAAATTTGAAGCATGTTCCATTTTCTAGAGTCCGTCAGACTTTTGCGAATCAAAAGTCCGTTGCAGCCCACACACAATCGAATAGTCTGACGGAATCATTCCGTCGGACTTTGGATGTTGAAAAGTCCGCTTGTGTGTACGCGGCATAAGAGTTTCAATTTGTATGGAATCAGGCAGGCCCTTGCACTACATTGTTTTGGTAAATCTGAAGACAAAAATCTGCAGAAAATCTATTATTGTGTATGGGGGTCTTAGTCTGTAGGGTTTGTTATTGAATTGGCCCACCCTTCCCAGCTCTAACAGCTTCAACTCTTCTGGGAAGGCTGTCCACAAGGTTTAGGAGTGTGTTTATGGCAATGTTTGAGTATTCTTCCAGAAGCGCATTTGTGAGGTCAGGCACTGGTGTGGACGAGAAGGCCTGGCTCACAGTCTCTGCTCTAATTCATCCTAAAGGTGTTCTATCGGGTTGAGGTCAGGACTCTGTGAAGGCCAGTCAAGTTCCTCCACCCCAAACTTGCTCATCCATGTCTTTATGGACCTTGCTTTGTGCATTGGTCCAAATCATTTGGTGAAGGGGGATTATGGTGTGGGGTTGTTTTTCAGGGGTTGGGCTTGGCTCCTTAGTTCCAGTGAAGGGAACTCTATGACATCAGCACGCCAAGACAGTTTGGACAATTTCATGCTCCCAACTTTGTGGGAACAATTCAAAATATACAATCCGAGGAACACTGCGCTGCCTGAAAAATTTCAAATAGATGAAGTTAATCAGCTAACACAACAAACAGATACATTTGTTTCTAAAGGTAAATTAGTATATAAGGTGTAGTGCTAAATATGATAGTCTGGCTGGAGAGTGCCAAGACCACCTAACTTGCAAAGTGCAAAGTAATATTTATATAATAAAATTAGTGACATATGCTGGAATGGTATCAAATATGAAAGATACAAAAAATAGTATAATATCAAATTTAAAGCGGGATTCCACCCTAAAGTGGAACCTCCGCTGATCGGATCCCTCCCCCCTCCGGTGTCACAATTGACACCTTTCAGGGGGGAGGGGGGTGGAGATACCTGTCAAAGACAGGTATTTTCACCCACTTCCGGGCATAGACTCCCACGGGAGTCTACGCCATTTCCTGCCCTGCCGCGCTGTCTGCTGGGACACACACGGGTCCCAGTGACAGCACGGAGATTTCCTATTGTGCGGCGCCGCTCGCGCATGCGCAGTAGGGAACCGGGAAGTGAAGACGATTCGCTTTACTTCCTGATTCCCTCTACTCGAATGGCGGCAGCAGCAGCCGAGGCCCGAGCGGTCGATCGGCCTCGGCTGCCGGCATCGCTGGAACCCGGGACAGGTGAGTGTCCATTTATTAAAAGTCAGCAGCTGTAGTATTTATAGCTGCTGACTTTTAATATTTTTTTTTTGGGCGGAATCCCTCTTTAAAGATACAAAAGATGTGGCCAGTGCAAGAAATAACAAAAATAGTATCAAATTTAAAAGTTACAAAGAGTGTGACCAGTGCAAAAATTATCATCTTACATATATAAACATACAATAGGCTAGTAGTGACCTTACACAAAAAAACAAATTATTGCAACATAAATGAATATAAAACAAAACATGCAAAAAAGTCTTTAAGTGGAATCACCTTATATACTAATTTAACTTTGTGGGAATAGTTTCATGATAGCCCCTTCCTGTTCCAACATGACTGTGCACTAGTGCACAAAGCAAGGTCCATAAAGACGGGGATGAGTAAGTTTGGGTTGGAGGAACTTGACTGGCCTGCAGAGAGTCCTGACATCAACCCAACAGAACACCGTTGGGACGCAGTCACGGAGACTGCGAGCCAGTCCTTCTTGTAAAACATCAGCGCCTGACCTCATAATTGATCTTCTAGAAGAATGGTCAAACATTCCCATAGACACACTCCTAAACCTTGTGAAAAGCCTTCCTAGAAGAGTTAAAGCAGGTATAGCTGCAAAGGGTGGACCAACTCAATATTGAACCCTTTGGATGAAGACGGAGATGCCATTAAAGTTCATGAGCTTGTAAAGGCAGGTGTCTCAATACTTTTGGCAATATAGTGTATATTCTAGACACAAGGAAGATCTAGAAATAACTACTTAAGATGTAAGAAAACCAATCTATCAATAACTCAGTAATGAGTCATATCTGTATAATAACTCATAATAAAAGACTTCATACACAATATACATCAAAACACATGGCGAAGTGTCCATGACAGAACATATAATTAAAACTTGTGCATGATAAAAAAAGTACGTTTCAAAAAACATATATAGTCCACTTGTGAGATCTTGAAAATAAGTAAAAATCCATGTGCAAAAGTCACAAACCACCTTGAAATCAGATGTGCCAGCTCCGTTACCAAATGCCAATGATCTCCAAATTTTAACAGATCGACAGCGCAGAAACCATCCAATCAAGGGCCACCAAACAAAATACCGCAGACTCCAGAGTTTCCTGGTCCTCCACAGGTTATTCAAAGACCAATCCTCAGAATTAGGAATAAATGGAGGAAAAGAGCAAAGAACCATAGAGTAGTATTAGTATAGAGTAGTATTACTTAAAACCACATAATTTATTAAAAACTAATACACTCACAACAAATATAAAAGCATCTCATATGCAAAAAACACCACACCAGAGAACATCAGCAGGTGTATAACATCATGAGCCACTGGCCTTTCCCTATGCGCGTTTCGTCTACACAACGGACGTGTCGATTTTTAGGGGATAGAAGAAAGGATGCCATTGGGATATCTTACACATTTTATATATCTTTTAGTTAACAATAAATGAAATTTAGCTGGGATTGACTAAAAAAACTAACAGGAAGTGATGCAGCTGCGTTGCCCAGTGCAGTCCCAACACAAAATAAAGGCAATTTGCTTTGTTTCCTATGGTGTCAGTCCACACTACTGAGTTGTTCATGCAGTACTTTGTTTAGGCGCAGCAGGCTGAGGCAGAAACGACAGCATCCTGACACTGTGTGAATAGAACCTAATGAAATGTCACTTGTGACATTTCAATAAAGTTCCAACAAACAAAAGAAAACAGTATGATGCGCCGAGATTGCCAGCAGTTGTGCATTCAGCATGGCTTCTCATGTGAATCAGCCCTTATCCCACTATGGCTTCCTCAGGGGGAGCAGCCTTACTACGAGAGTCAGAGACATAAAAGAGCACACTGACTACATGTTTGTCATTTTTATTTTGAGTACTCATGGGGATCAATATGAATAAAACCTTTGCTCTATAGAGGTAGAAAGCACGCAGCCAGGAGTTTCCGGCACACTGAATATTATCTACCAATACGAATGTATTTCTTGTTACTGAGAGGTACCCTTTATGATCTAGCCCAGCAAAGTCCCCATTACATTGCTATAAATCTAGTTAAATCATGGGAAAGAAAAGACTTTGTATAGACGAAGGGGGTGACTCATCCAGCAAAGAGGAATGGCACTTCACGTTTCCTGATGGAATGAAAATTTATGAACACATTGAATATTTTGTTGTGTTCGGAGCCCAAGCAGAACTCTGACATATGTCAGGCTGCGAGCAGCCTCCCTCCCACCCTCAATCACAGCGGGGAGACACTTTATATCCAACGCCGCTACTGCAATATGACAAGGAAACCAGAAGAAAGATTTCTCTAAAGACATCACATTGATTCCAGAAATAATTAGTAACTCTTACTGTGCCGGGTGTAAGGAGGAAGACAAGCGGAAACATCTGCTCTTAGGCAGAACGCCAATCTAACTGACTGTATATGAGGTTCAAGTTTTTTCCATAAACTGAAAACTTAATTTTATGTAGTGTGTAAAAGTATCTGAATAAGGCTCATCCAAAAAAATTTTTTTTTTGGAAAGATCAAAAGGTTCAGTCCAATATGCCATCTCCTCTGCTGTCTGTGACCCTGGCGGGGACCCCCACCCCATCCCCTGGGATGTACTATGGCAGCCAGAGCCTGTCTTGGGCAGAGTTTCCAGGTTCTTCCATGATGCTAGTGTCACGAGGCCCCTGCTTCATTCTTTATTACTGGTATTTATATAGTACTAACAAATTACTCAGTGCTGTACAGTGAGGGAAAAAAATATTTGATCCCCTGCTGATGTTGTATGTTAGCCCATTGACAAAGAAATGGTCAGTCTATAATTTTAATGGTAGGTTTATTTTAACATTGGGAGACAAAATAACAAAAATATCCAAAAAAAATCACATTTCAAAAAAGTTATACATTGATTTGCATTTTATTGAGTGAAATAAGTATTTGATCCCATATCATTCAGCAAGATTTCTTACTCCCAGGAGTCTTCTATATGGGTTAGATTAAGAGCACTTTCATAAAGGGAGTGCTCCTAATCTCAGCTTGTTACCTGTATAAAAGACACCTGTTCACAGACGCAATTAATCAGATTCCAATCTCTCCTCCGTGGCCAAGACCAGAGAGCTGTCCAAGGATGTCAGGGACAAGATTGTAGACCTACACAAGCCTTCCCAGAAGAGTTGAAGCTGTTATAGCTGCAAAGGGTGTTAGCTGTATGGTATTTCTCTGGGTGAATTTCCTGATGGTGACAACAATATAACATGTAATGTGCTTTTGAAATGTCCACTTGTCACCATCAGAAGCCCAGAAAACAAGACGACAATGCAGGGCCACAATTAGGAAATAGTGACAGAGCATTGTCATTTTATAACATGAAGAGCTTGAACAAGGACCTTCAGGACAGGATCCAGTGTAATCCATAAATACTGTATATTGCAAAACATTTTAAAACAATTGCATTTGCCTTTTTTCACCTCAGCAATGTATTCTTCCTTAACACAAATGTTCAGTCCGAGATTTGCCCACCATGCATTGATGCAGCTGGAGGAGCTTCACTTTTACCTGAATGTGCAGTGTCTCTTGCTGCATGACACCAGAACACATACAGTATATACATGGTGTCCATATTGTGCTGAAGTCTGTCTAAACAGAAAAGTTGAGCATTTTGCTGAAATATCTTTCTGAAAAATGCAGAATAGTTTTTTCTGTATTAGGTAGTATAAGGAATGGTTACAACCTCTTTTAGGTTTTTTTACTGTCATGCATCCCCATTGAGGAGCTCCCTCCTCACTTTCTGTGTGGTCAGTAGGGCAAGAATTGAGAGAAAATTGTCCAGATGGGGTCATCGCAATAAAAACCTGATAGAGGGTCCAACCCTTCCCTGCTCAATCCATAAAATGTATATTTTTTTCTAAACTTGGGCTTTAAATCTATAAAGGCTAAAGTAATTGTTTCTGTCTTGATTCCAGCATGCAGAAGAGAATATATTCACTCCACGTTCTGAAGGTGTGAGCAGTTTTAGAGAGAGTGCAAAGATAGTGGACAGCTCTATGGCATTTCCACAGCCACTAGATGTGCCATTGGAGGAAGAACACAAGGCACAGCCTCAAGAGGTCCCATCAGAGGAGGAGCACAAGATAGAGCAACAAGAGGTCCCATCAGAGGAGGAACCCAAGATAGAGCAACAAGGTGTCCCACCAGAGGAGGAACCCAAGATAGAGCAACAAGGTGTGCCATCAGAGGAGGAACACAAATTTCAGGCTCAAGAGGTACCACCAGAAGAGGAATATGAGGCACGGCCTCAAGATGTCCCATCAGAGGAGGAACACAAGATAGAGCAACAGGATGTCCCGTCAGAGGAGGAACAGCAAGTTCAGGCACAAGAGGTCCCATCAGAGGAGGAGGAACACAAGACTGAACAACAAGATGTCCCATTAGAGGACGTGGAACATAAGATACAAGTACAAGATGTCTCATCGTCCACCCAGCTATCTGAGGAAGTTGTATACAAGGTATGTTCACATAAGCTACGGTTGCTGTTTATAATCAAGGATACAGGGCAGTGGTGGCCCGTCTATACAGGGCTCACGAGCACCACCCCCCAAAGCTAGTGAAAAGAAAAAAGACCCTTTAAAAAATAAAAAATATTAAAAAAGGTCTTTTTAAGTGTACTGTGTTCGGGTGCACTATGGGAAGCAATGCCATTGCGTGATGAGATGCTTCATTTGCGGGTATTTTGTGCTGCATTGTGGCGCAACACTCCCATTTATTCACCTCTCATGTCATTCTTCACTGTCTATGTTTTGATTGGCACTGCCGTAGGACATGGGCGTTGCTTTCCCACTTAGTCACTTCTGGTTGCTCTGTGCCAGTGAGAAGCCAGAAGTGATGTCACCGCTTAGTGGATGGATCGCGCGGTCCAAGAGGGGCCTATTTACAGAAGAATATTCCATTGTGATGGTAAGCCACCGGACCTCCTGTCAACCGCATGCCACGGGGGGTGTGTGTAGGGTTTCCTGTGAGTGTGCCGCATTACAGATAATCACCACAGATGACCTCCTGTCAGATGGCATCCGCGAGCCACCCACTGGGGGGGGGGGGTGGAGGGTTTGCTGTGAGTGTGCTGCGAATCGCGCGCGGGGGGGGGGGGGTGGGTGCTGGCAGCCATGAGTCACCGGGTTGCTTATCTATATACCATCTGTGGTGCTGCTCTATATACCCTATCTGTCATGCTGATCTACATACTGTATCTGTGATGCTGAGCTGTATACTCTGTCCTGTGATTCTGGGGCTGTATACTCTGTCCTGTGATACTGCGCTGTATATGAGTCTTTACACTGTCGGTTGAAGCAAGTGGAATACAGGGGACTGAGTGGGCGGATTCTATAAGGGATGGGGCTTATGAAAAGTGGGAGGGATCAAAAAGGAAGGGTGGGGCCTGGCTCCCCCCCATCCTAAAACTTCACCAGCCGCCTCTGGTACAGGGCAATAAGGGCAGATGTATCAATTAACTGAAAAGCAGTTGGTGTACCAGTTCCTGCATCTGCCATTCAGTATGCATGTTGGCAGCAGGGATGCCTCTTGCACCTTCATTGACACAAAGGAAAAAAGGGAGCGGGTTTATGAGAAGGTGGCAGGGCTTCATTGTAGATAAATAAAATGTGTTCTTTGATGTGCCAGTATAGAACCTTCTAACTTACAATGACACACATGTCTGATGCATGATAGAGCTACCTTTAGTAAAAATGAGAGCCGTAAGACACCTCATGCATCCCTGGTGGTCAGATGGATGGTGAAATTGTTGAGTCATGTACATGGAATCATGGAATACAGCCTGCCGGACAGCACCCATTTCCGCCGCACATTCAAAAAATAATATTTTCACAAAAAATACACTAAAATCATTTTTAGCAGACACAAACAAAACATAACTTACACAGTTCTTGCTAAATCTAAAAGATAAAACTGTATTAAGTTAATAAATAAAGCTTTGTGTGTGAATTAGGTCTTGAGGCTCATTCACATGGGTGCTGTGGCCTGTACAGTGTGAATACCGTTGTTTTTGTGGTTGGAGCTGTGTAGGCAGCTCTATGAACACATTTGCAGGTCCTAATTTGACAGGTGTTTGAATGTGGGTGTATGGCCCCATTGTGCATTTGCGGCCACTCACCCACAACTGTCAAATTAGGACCTGCAATTGTGTTCATACTGCCCCGCGTCCCCATAGAGTAACAGGCAGCTCCAGACACACAAACAGCTAATTCACACTGTATGGGCCAGAGAACCCACGTGAATAAGTCCCTACATTTTTTTAAACTTATTTTTGTACTTTTTTTTTTTTTTACAATTTTTAAAAAAATGTTGTGTTTTTTTTTTATAACATTGTTGGGGGTAGCTTTGGTGAAATATCAGGGGTCTAAACAGACCCCTGATGTCTCACTTTTGAGACCGAGAAAGGAACTGAGGATGTAAATTCCTCAATCCCCTTCTCTGCAGCCTCAGCCGCTCTGGACAGTGAATGAACAGAAATCGCTCTGTACAGAGGCTTCTGTTCATTCACAAAATGAAGCACAGTAAACACAGATTTTTATGCTTCAATTATGAATGAACACAGTGAGTTATCGGTACTGATAAGTTATTGTGTTCATTCAGGAAAAGAAGGGACCTAAAAATATGACATATTTATTGTCCCCTTTCCCCACTCTCCATCCTGAAACATTCTGCAGCTGGTGGGAGAGTAGAAGAGCTAAGCCAGCAGCAGGGGGATAGGATGGTGCACAGGGAGGGTGATCAGTGCAGTGTGTGTGTGTGTGTGTGTGTGTGTGTGTGTGTGGGGGGGGGGGTTGCAATTACAGGAACTGATCCCCTTGTGTGACTTTCTCTGCATCAGCTGAAAGCCGACTGGAGGGAGAGGAGCAGAAGCCAGTTTTCAGTTGCCGCAGAGAGAGACACACAAAATGATCAATTCCTGTAATTGCTCCCCTTCCCTATACCCTGGTCACCCTCCCTGCCCACATATGATTCTCCTGCTGGCATGGGCCCCATACAGGAGGACCAGTGGTGCCCTCTTATTGGCAGCCCTGGTCATGTATCTCAGTTCTCATGTACATCCTCCCGAGTGACTTTTAAGAATAAAGATTCCATTAGAGAACCATGACCATTAAAAGAGAAGTGAGAGATCAAAAAAAATAAATATATATATATATTACTCCCCTAAGTAGATGCAGCATTGATCAGATGCGTGGATCCGATGCTGCATAGGTTCCCGCCACCTCTACATCAAGTCTGAGTGATCAAAGACCACTGATCACTCAGTTCTCAAGTCCACTCTGATCACTCTCTGCTCTGCCCTTCCAGTACTCATTGGAGTGCTGGACTGTTCAAGGGGCAGGAGCTGGCTCAGGATCTCAGCAAGGTGCAGGCATCAGGGCGGATATCAACTTTATTTACTGCAAAGCCTGGCCCGGCTCTGTGACATCAGCCGACAGTGTGCTTTAGCTGCTTTGAGCTTTGACCATACTTCTCTTTTCATTTGGCGTTTGCCACTGTTTTTATGGCTATAACAGCCTTCATTCTTCCGGAAAGGTCCTCTACTTAATAGTTTTTTTTTAAATATAATCGTACGACCAGCATAATCGGTTGGCGGGTGACGTTATCCCGATTTGCCCCGCCCCTCCTGGGACAGCGCTGCCATTGTACTCTACTTACAAATTTTAAACCGTGTCCTATTGAATCCCCTATTGTAGTACATTAAGTGTCCCACTTTACATGCCTTTTAAAAAATGTTTAGCTACATACTGCTTTTCAGACTGTTCCTCAGCACTCATGTGACTGCCCGGCCCGACGCTCTTCTCCCGGTCTGACAGCTACAGTGGGCGGGGCTTTGAACCCCCTGCTGATGTCAGGAGAGAGGAGAGCAGCAAGCGGCAAGCTGGGCAATCTGAGCCGAGGAACAGTCTAAAATGCAGTATGTAGCTACATATATTTTAAAAGGCATGTACATGTGTGAGTGTGCCTGATCATACCACCCCTCTGCCTGATCCCTCTGCCTCTGATCCCACCATCCGTCTGCTTCTGATCCCACCCCCCCTCTGCCTGATCCCATCTATTCCTCTGCCTCCAATCCCACCATCCGTCTGCCTGATCCCATCTATCGCTCTGCCTCCGACCCCACCATCCCTCTACCTCTGATCCCACCATCCCTCTGCCACTGATCCCACCATCCTTCTGCCACTGATCCCACCATCCCTCTGCCACTGATCCCACCATCCCTCTGCCACTGATCCCACCATCCCTCTGCCACTGATCCCACCATCCCTCTGCCACTGATCCCACCATCCCTCTGCCTCTGATCTCACCATCCGTCTGCCTGATCCCACCATCCGTCTGCTTCTGATCCCACCACCCCTCTGCCTGATCCCATCTATTCCTCTGCCTCTGATCCCACCATCTGTCTGCTTGATCCCATCTATCCCTCTGCCTCTGATCCCACCATCCCTCTGCCTCTGATCCCACCATCCCTCTGCCACTGATCCCACCATCCTTCTGCCACTGATCCCACCATCCCTCTGCCTCTGATCCCCATCATCCCTCTGCCTCTGATCCCCACCATCCCTCTGATCCCACCATCTCTCTGCCTCTAATCCCACCATCCCTCTTCCACTGGAGATAAAATGAGTTTTTCTGACTGCTTGCGTTTTTGGATAAACCATTTTTAACCATGCGCAGTATTCGTGATGCATCGCAGGAATCAAATTGTGGACAGAATAATCGTGATCAAATTGAATTGTGAGACCAGTGAAGATGCGCACACCCCTACTACTAAGAGTGTGTCCTTGGGAATTTGTGCCAATTGTGAAATTAGGTACTAATGTTGGGTGAAAAGACTAGGCTCACATTCAGTGTGCCAATTTATCCCAAAGGTGTTCAGGATTGAGGTCACAACGCTGTACAAGACACTCAAGATCACCCCGCTGCCTGATTCCTTGGCCTCTGATACCACCATCTGTCTGCCTGATCCCACCACCCCTCTGCCTCTGATCCCACCATCCGTCTGCCTGATCCCACCACCCCTCTGCCACTGATCCCACCATCCCTCTGTCTCTGATTCCACCATCCCTCTGTCTCTGATTCCACCATCCATCTGCTTCTGATCCCACCACCCCTCTGCCTGATGCCATCTATTCCTCTGCCTCTGATCCCACCATCCCTCTGCCTCTGATCCCAACATCCCTCTACCTCTGATCCCACCATCCCTCTGCCACTGATCCCACCATCCTTCTGCCACTGATCCCACCATGCCTCTGCCTCTGATCCCCACCATCCCTCTGCCTCTGATCCCCACCATCCCTCTGATTCCACCATCTCTCTGCCTCTAATCCCACCATCCCTTTTCCACTAGAGATAGATAAAATTAGTTTTTCTGACTGCTTGCATTTTTGGATAAAAGTTTTTAACCATGTGCAGTATTCGTGATGCATCGCGGAATCGAATCGTGGAAAGAATAATCGCAATCGAATCGAATTGTGAGACCAGTGAAGATGCGCACACCTACTACTAAGAGTGTGTACTTGGGAATTTGTGCCCAATTGTGAAATTAGGTACTAATGTTGGGTGAAAAGACTAGGCTCACATTCAATGTGCCAATTTATCCCAAAGGTGTTCAGGATTGAGATCACAACGCTGTACAAGACACTCAAATTCCTGCATGGCTAACTGGTCAAGCCATGTCTTTATGGAGCTGGCTTTGTACAGAGGATCACAGTCATGCTGGAACAATAAAGGGCCTTACCTAGACTGCTACCACAAGGTTGGAAGCCCCCAATTGTATAAAATGCCTTCATATGCTGTAAGAGCAGTAACCTGCACTGTTTATCTCGCAGGGAATAAGCACTTTCTTGAAATTGACTTCCAGGCTACCCGCAGCTGCTAATACCCCCCCCCCCCCACCCCCACGATTATGCTACTGCTGCTTGTACAAGAATCATAAAATCTCAGAGCCACTTCTTAGGAAGCATTCTAGGTTAGTGTTTACTTTGAAGTGGCTTTCACCCCCTATCTTTTTGCCTTATATTGTGACAGGATCTCTTTAAAGCTAGTCATAGATGGATTGAGGTGGTTTCAAGGTGGAGGAGGGAATCCTTCCCGCTGTGCTACTGTATTCTGACAGCAAAACTCGTCCGCTGTTACACTGATCAGTGCTGCAGCCAACATTCCCGGTCTAGATAAATTAATCATTACAGCGGCTCAACTCTCTAGCAGGAGCAGCCATAGATAGATCGAAATTTGGCTGGTTCAGCAGGGACCAGACAAATTTCGATTTATCTATGGCCACCTTTAGTTTGCCTATATGCAGTTCTGTTTTGGATCAGTCCTTCATAGCGCTTCTTGCCTTCAAATGTTCATTATCCACCCAGTTCTCCAACTTACTGGAAAATACATTTGAAGGCAATGCCCCAGCCTTTCCTTTTTATGTAGCTAAAAGAAGGGAGTTGTCATAGGTCTGTATCCAGAGAGAGACACACCAAATCGCAACCTTCAATCAACTAACCAAAACCTCCTCCTCATCCCCAAATCCCGCTACAAAGCAAAGGGAGAACGAAGATTCGCAGTCCAAGGACCATGGCTATGGAAGAGAGACAGTCCAGTAGATATAGGAGTGTACCAGAGACTGCATGGAGACACAGGTGTTATGGGCACTTTCAGGGCATACCAGAGTCACAGAGTGACACAGGATGTTTCAATAACGTGGGATGCTCATGTGGAATACAATGCTTTGGGGTTTCTGCAGGACAGAGGATGCTCTAGGGTCACTGGGTGATACACAGTGAAATTAGTTCCAGGAGATCCTGAAGACACAAGGGTCACTGAAGACACAAGAATTAACAGTGTTGCAGGATTCACAGGAGTGCCCAGAGGTTGCTGGAGGCATCGGAGCACACAGGAGTCTCAGGAGTTACTGGAGAAGCATGGGTCACTGGAGACACAGGAGTCACTGGAGAAGCATTGGTTACTGGAGACAAAGGAGTCACTGGAGAAGCATGGGTCACTGGAGACACAGGAGTCACTAGAGAAGCATGGGTCACTGGACACATAGGAGTCTCAGGAGCCACTGGAGAAGCATGGGTAACTGGAGACACAGGAGTCACTGGAGAAGCATGGGTCACTGGAAACACAGGAGTCTCAGGAGCCACTGGAGAAGCATGGGTCACTGGAGACATAGGTGTCACTGGAGAAGCATGGGTCACTGGAGACATAGGTGTCACTGGAGAAGCATGGGTCACTGGACACACAGGCATCATCAGTGTTGCTGAAGGCACAGGAGCACACATAAGTCACAGGACTCACTGGAAAAACATGTGTCACTGAATACACAGGGGTTACAGGGGGTCATTGGAGACACAGGAGTCACAGGGCTCATTGGAGACACAGGTGTGATTGGAGACAGATGAGTCACAGGGCTCATTGGAGACACAGGAGCCACAGGGGCCATTGGAGACACAGGGGTCATTGGGGACACAGGGGTCATTGGAGACACAGGGGTCATTGAGGGCACAGGGGTCATTGGGGACACAGGGTTGATTGGAGACACAGGAGTCACAGGGGTCATTGGGGACACAGGAGTCACAGGGGAGTCATCAGTGTCGCTGGAGGCACAGGAGAGCACAGGAGTCTCAGGACATTTTTAATGGTGCCATTGACACTGAACATTTACCTGCATTTAGGTGTGTTCAGTCTAGCTGCATTTATAAAAAAAATCCTGTGCATTAAAGATTAGAATTCTGTGCATTAAAGATCCAACTGGAAGAAGTGCTAGTGTAAATGAATGAGGCCTAATTATCAGTGGAAGGGGGAGGGTGGGATATCCAGAGAACCTGTCATTTTGTCCTGAATAGGAAAAGTGACAGAATTACTTTAAGCCAACAGTCCAACTTGTATTCAGTAAGAATTTTTTGGCAGCCAGTGATATTTGCCCCGGGGGCCTTCCTAATCTCTTGAATTAGCCCCTGGGATCCCACACTTCATGTAGCCATGCTTTGCTCCATGGCAAGCCTCTGCGAGTGTGAACTCTCTCACTTATCTTAATGGATTTTATGAATCCTCTAACCAGTCAGCCTTCTCTAATCTCATTGCAGTTTAATGATAAGTGCTGAACAGCTCACGATAAAATATGTATGATTTCAGCTAAAATAACTGAACGTGATTTCATACACATAGGTTCTGGATATTACATTTATTTTTTTGACAAGTCTCACTTACATGACCTGTAGCTTTTTGCATTTTTTTCCTTGGACTATTGGACCCAGCACTCCTCGATGGCTAGATGCTAAAACATTGCTGTTCCATATTTTCATGATTGTGTACCATATAATGAATTGTAGACTCTTTCTGTACTGATTTTGTGTGCATCTAACAGTACAGACAATTCCTCTCTTAAATTTAGGAAGCAGAGCCTACATATGTATTGAGCAAATATACATTATTATTACAAACTATAGAGGGAGACAAAATTCTTAAAACAGTTATAGACTTTCCATTAAAGTGGGCCTTCCGTGGCAAAATTAAGATTCACTTTTTTGTCAGCCCCCTGCTCCCCTACACAAATGGTAAACTACTTGTAGGTATATATCACATATTATGAGTATCGCCTCTGGTCTAAATCATTATAATATTGTATAAAGTACCATCATCCAGAATTTGTAGTTTTTAAAGGAAGGGGGGCTTAAATGGAAATACCGGGTAGTCGCTCACACCAACCCCATATGTAGTTCCATTCAGCCATATAATAGATTGGACTATACCGGTACTTGGTAATGGAAAAACACTAATAAAATTTAAAATCAATATAATTTTAATAAGGATATAAAACAAAACAGTAATGAAATATCACTTGAAGAAGTACAGTAATATGCACATCACAGTTGAGGTATTCCTGACGGGTTCTCCATAGGGAACATTCAACCGTAGAGAGTGCACAACAAATTTCCTCGACTAGTTTCGCGGGAACAAGCCCGCTTCCTCAGGAGGATATCTATATAAAGGTATCACAATCATTAGATAATACATACATATAAAGATATAAGCAATACAATTATCACAATGTTATTGATTTTACATACACAAATTCCCTACATGTTTAAAAAGGAGATCAGCTCACCCTACTTCAAGGAACAGGCTGCAGGCAGGGAGATCCACAAAGTCCCCCCACGGTGAACATGGGGGATTGGTAAACGCCGGCTCTGGGTAAATAATATTATAATAATTTATCAATTGAGTAGAGGTATATCTTGAATTAAGAAGGGGAAGGGAGGGGGAGGGGGGGGGGAAAGGAAGAGGGGAAGAAAGAGGGGAAGGGGGGAAAGGAGGGGGGGGTGGGGGAAAGGGGGGGAAAGGGGGGGGGGGCGGGGAAAAGGGGGGGGAGGGAAAAAAGGGGGGGGAAGGGGGGGAGAAAAAGGGGGGCGAAGGATAGGGGGGGTGGGGGGGGGAGAGAAAGGAGAAAACAGACCTCGTGATGGATAAATCAGTGAGGTTAGGTGAGGGGAAAGATGGGGGGGGGGGGGGGGAGGAAAAGGGAAAGAAAGAGGGGGGGAGGGAAAGGGGGGGGGGAAAAGAAAAAGGAGGAGGAAGAAAGACCTCGTGATGGATAAATCAGTGAGTTTAGGTGAGGGGAAGGGTGGGGGTGGGGGGGGGGAAGGGGGGGAGGTAGTTAAGGTTGACTTAAAGTCTGGAATAATGAGTCACGAGAGCCACATTAAAAAAGGGGGTCCAGGTGACTACATATAATTCCAGAGGTATAAAGTCAAAAAGTGATTAAACCAAAAAGCTTGCATCAAAATATTTAATATAAATATGTGGAAATTATTAGCAGTCCAACCGTGAGTAGTCAAGTATATCCAAATGGATTAAACAACGTGAGGGGAGGGAAAGGAAAAAACCCTTCACCAAGTTAGGGATCCTTAATTCCAAAAGAGATTACAATAAGAACAAGTCGGCTTACCACAAAGCCAGTCAAGAAATCGTATTGAGACAGGGCATCAAGATTGAGATGGTTAACCAAGCTTGTAAGGATATTGTACCATTCGCTGAATATCAGATACCAGGTCCACTGTTAGATAGCTTAATAGCCATCGATACTGCAGAGGGTATATAAAGCATTTGAATGTAAAGAGGATAAGAGGCAAACAGGCATTATAATGCCGAAGCGTCAGAGGAAATAGTTAAATAGGTTTATAAGCAAATAGCATCATATACAGTGGTTACCTGTCAGCGGGGACAATATCCTCATAGAGCCCTGAAGGAGTCCGTGCGAACCTGTCCATTCATCGGTCAATCAGACCGTTAAATAGACTCCCCAACACACATAGCGTCCGACGTCCGCCGGAAGTCGGCGGCGTCCGACGTCATGTGGTCTACTTCTCAGCACCGCGCAGGCGCACTAACCAGTCGCTACTGCGCAGGTGCGTCCGTTCGGCGGTCTGGTAGAACTCCAAAGACAGATTACCTAGCAACCACCACGTCAGGCGCACGCCAAGTCCCGGCGGCGTCCGAACGTCATGTGGTCTGTTGCCCCACACCGCGCAGGTGCAGTATTGTACTGTTACTGCGCCAGTGCGCAAGGGAAACAACGCTAATGGATCAATGATCCGAGCGTTAACCCTTGCAAGTCAGACGAATAAATCGTCCAGACCAGGGGGAACACATGTCCACCGGGGGGAAAAAATTAAAGGACACTCCATTCTACCCACAACTCATTGTCCCTCAATTATAGGGATCAAAGCATATCTCCCCACATATAAGGGATATTATAACATGGGAAACAAAGAACATATCTATAAAAAATAACATTATATACATCATTTTTGGTATACAAAGATATATATATATATATAGCCAGGAGATATAGTCCCCCAGAAAAAAAGAAGAAATGTACACCAGAGAATCATTTAGGTAACCATAATTAAAAAATTATACAGAGGAAAGGGGAGGGAAGGAGAGAAAGAGGGAAACAAGGGGGGGTGTGGTGGCATATTAAACGTCACCTGTTATAAAAACGGTTTGTAAGAGATTGTCTCATTGAGACCTGGTGGTAGGGTGGCGTTGAGTCGTTCGATCCACAAAGTTTCTCTCTGTAGGATCGTTCGATCCCAATTTCCACCCCTAGGGTTTGGGAAGACTACTTCGAGGACAAAGAATTGGATCACTGTGGTGTCAAAGCGATGGTAAAGACCAATATGTCTACCAATTGTGGTAAGTTTCCCACTTTCTGAATAATATAAATGGTCACCAATCCTCTGTCTAAACTCTCGGATAGTCTTTCCAATATAGAAAGCTCCACATCTACAAGTCATAAAGTATATAACACCCTTGGTACTGCAATCAGAGAACGTACGAGGTAGAAAAACTTCTCCATTAGGTAGAGTAAATTGTTTACCCTCCAGAATCCATGGACAACGGGGGCAATTATTACATTTAAATGTACCTCTAGAGTGATTATACATGGAACTGGTAGATGTGTAGTGACTGTGCATTAAACGATCCCGAAGGGAGCATGCTCTTCGGAAGACTAGTTCAGGGGTAGGCCGTACATATTTAGCTAGAACATGATGCTCCGTGAGTAGATGCCAGTTTTTTGTGAGGATATTGCGAAGAGTTTTATGATGAGCAGAATATGTTGTAATGAATCTCAATGATTCATTACTTGTCGTCTTAGGTCGTTTATGTAGTAATGTGTCTCTCGAACGAGACACGGCCTTATTAAAGGCTTTCCTCAGGCTAGTGGGGGAGTAGCCCCTGGCTAATAAACGGTCACGTAAAGCATCAGCTTGAACTTTAAAGTCAACGTCCCGGCTGCAGTTTCTGCGTAATCGCAGAAACTGTGCAAACGGGATGCTGCGCACCAAGGGTTCCGGGTGAGCACTGGTGGCAAACAATAAAGTATTGCCTGCAGTGGGTTTGCGATAGAGATCCGTATATAAAGTGCCATCAGGTTGCTTTATGATAAATAGATCCAAAAATGGAATCCGCTCGGTATCGAAGGTAAAAGTAAATTTCAAATTAAATTCATTGTCATCTAATTCTTGCATGAACTGGAGGAATCTTTCCTTAGTTCCAGTCCATACCATAAATAGGTCATCTAAGTAGCGATACCATAGAAGGGCGTCTTCCAGGAATGGAGCAAGTTTATCATCAGAGTGGATCTGTCTCTCCCAACCCCCCAAAAATAAATTTGCATAAGCTGGGGCACAGGAGGTCCCCATGGCAACGCCTTGAGTTTGCAAATAAAGTTGATCATTAAAAGTAAAGTAGTTCTTTGTTAGTATAAATTCCAACAGTGCTAAAATAAATTCATTAAATGGCCATGTAGTTATCTCCTGTTCATGCAAAAAGGATCCAGCCGTCCGGACGCCCTGCCCGTGGGGGATACTCGAGTAAAGAGCCTCGATATCAATCGCCACGAGCAGGGCATCCGGAGGGATCTGGATCCCCTCCAGATGTTGCAACAAATCCGCCGTATCCTTAATGTGCGAGGGTAGTCTTCGTACATGTGGCATTAGGTAGGCATCTACAAGTTTACTGGCATGATCTGTCAATGAATCAATCCCCGAGACAATTGGCCTACCAGGGGGTAATGGTAAATTTTTATGCGTCTTCGGAAGAGCGTGAAAGGTGGGGACCATCGGAAATTTAGGAATCAGGAAATCTAATGTATCTCTGTCAATAAGGCCTGCCATAAATGCCTCAGTGCAGAGAAAACAGAGTTCCTGATGAAATGAAGTAGGTACTGATTGGTCAATCGGACGATACCAGGTAGAGTTGTTGAGAATAGTCATACACATGGTCTGGTACTGGTGGTGTGTCATAACGACAATATTCCCACCTTTGTCCGACTGTTTGATGATCAAATCAGGGTGTCTTTGTAAAGTTTTCAATGCTTGAGTCTGTCGAGCATCAAGATTGGGAGTGACATCATGCCAATGCTGTCGTTTCAGATCTCTTATCGTAGTTTGGAGAAAAGTCCAGATGGTAGGGCATGTCATGAGGTCAGGGAATCTACAAGAACGTAATTTAAATTTCTTAGAAACCGACTCTAAATGTTCTATGTGAGTGGATGGGGATGTGTTGGGAGGTATATTTTGTGAGATAGGGTCTTCAATAGCTCCTTCATCATAGAGGAGCATAAGGTCCCGTAATGCCCGAAATTCAGCCATACTAAAGTGTTTAGTGCGTTCTGTAAGTTCACGTTCTAAGTTCGAGTTAGTGCGGTCTTTGTCAAATAGAAACTTAAATGTGAGGTTCCGTGCAAATAAATGTAAATCTTTTATGGTTTCATTAACTTTTAGTCTATCCAATGGGCAAAACCCTAGGCCCAAGTGAAGTACTGACACCTCTTCGTCTGACAAACGATAGGGGGTCAGATTTAAGATATTACGGTTGGTGTCGGGTTGGGAATGTGTGATGGTGCTGGTGCTGGTTTGAGAATATAGGAATCCAGATTCCCTTGTTGTTTTTTTAGGTCTAAAAAAGTCAAGTCCTCGTTTATTTTTGTGTATTTGTTAGTCATTAATGTTGAATTCAAAACCTTGGGGATAGTACCATGAAGCGTGGAATGGCCCATAGCCCCCTATATTGAGGGAGTAGTCTCAATAGGTATTTGTGTGGCAGGTGTACGTGCCGGTTTAGGGGGTTTTGAACCTTTCTTATCTTTTTTAGGATTCACGGGTGGAGTGCCACCACCATAACGTAATCTTTTACGGGTAGAGTTTACTGTTGGAGTAGCCGAAGGTCTAGGATTACTTGGTAATGAGTAGGTTGATGTCAGAGAGGAGTCAGATTCTGTCTCCATTGTTGGATTCCTAAAGGTATTAGGTCGAGGAGGGGGCTTTCTCCCCAAATTCCTATTTGACCAACGGTATGCATAACCTTCAGTGAAGGCAGATTTATCTCTACTAAATTTAATCAGTTTTTTTGTGATAATAGATTTATTCAGGATTTCTAACCGATCTCTTAATTCCTTCCATTTGGAATCAAAAGATGGGTTGTCCTTCAGATACATATAATCAGTATTCAGTCGTTCAATCTCATTATCCAGTAAAGTCATATCCAAACTATATTGGTTAATCAGGACTTTCATTAGGTCAAGACTACAATTAGTCAAGATGTTCTCCCAAGTTTTCCTAAAATCCGGTGAAGGGTCTTTTAGAGTTGGAAAAATTTGGTTTCGCAGACCTATAGGGCAAATACAATCGGTAACATACATCTTAAAATATTCAATATGCCAATGTAGATGGGATTTACGTTTCAATAGTCCATAAATCTTATAGAAATAAGTTTTCAAATCGTCCTCAACTTTATGTTCATTAAGGCAGGCAGTTTTCAAATTTGTCATAAATTCTACCCAATCGGTATTTAGAGTATCCATGATACAGAAAAAAAAAAAAAAAAAAAAAAAAAAAAAAGGGGGGGGGGAAGGGGGTTTGTTGCAAGAGGGACAGGGATTTTAAAGAAAAGAAAAGAGAGGCAGGGGAGGGAAGGGGAAAGAAGCAGTCCCCAAATTTTTCTATGGTGACATAACTAGACAAAGAAAAAAGAGTACAATAATTGTCATAACAATATAATAAATAATAGAGGCACTCCAACAATCAACCACCAATTAAATTCCCAAATTAGGTGAATGAGGAAATGGGTGTATTATCCACCCTATCCTAAGTCACATATTATGAGTATCGCCTCTGGTCTAAATCATTATAATATTGTATAAAGTACCATCATCCAGAATTTGTAGTTTTTAAAGGAAGGGGGGCTTAAATGGAAATACCGGGTAGTCGCTCACACCAACCCCATATGTAGTTCCATTCAGCCATATAATAGATTGGACTATACCGGTACTTGGTAATGGAAAAACACTAATAAAATTTTTATTAGTGTTTTTCCATTACCAAGTACCGGTATAGTCCAATCTATTATATGGCTGAATGGAACTACATATGGGGTTGGTGTGAGCGACTACCCGGTATTTCCATTTAAGCCCCCCTTCCTTGTAGGTATATATGTGGCAGCATGGGCGTGGTCCTTATTTTGTGCTACCCTATATATGCAAACCCCCAGCATTGTGATAGGACTGTCCATGATAGCTCGCCAGTCACAAAGAAATGATCAGGAGCCAGTAGGATGATCCCCCACTCACATGATCACTTTGACAGCCAATCACAGTGTTCACCTTGTCAGGAAGCCCAGGAAACCCCTCTGACATTAAAATCCTCCTATTGGGCTGGCAGGAGCCCAGTGGGGGTAAAAAGCTATCTATAGACAAACTATCACCAAAAAAAATAAATCCTTATCTTGATCCCAGCTTCCCACTCTTCCTGCACTGTCTGGAATGGAGTGCATTCTCGCAGGATTTCACAATTTCATCTGCTGTTATACAGCCAGGAGGTGTATTAGTAGAGGGAGTGCCAACTCAAACAATATTTGATTGCTAAAAAAAATGTAGATTTTGGGGTTACCGTGTCAGTGTACAGTACATGCCCTGGAAGGCCACCAATGAAGCTGTAAGGACACTTAAAATAATTAGGATGGGTAAATATAGACAATGTCCCTTTCGCTGTGGCCTACTTCATGTAGAAACACAATAGATAACAGGAGCTGTAAGCCCTTTAGGGACTCTGGCTAAAAAAGACTTTACATCATGTACATCAAACATCAGCATATAAACCGACAAAAAAGCAAAGTGTCTGTTTTACTCTAGACAACCAATCAGGTGATAGCATACAATTTTTAGTTCTTGTGCAGAAATCACAGACGGTGTCTGACTTAGTGCAATGGGTATCCTATCCTAGGAACGTTACTGAAGCCTCATCAGAGGTCTTGTCTCCACTGACGGCAAAATATTATAGAGTTTACGTGCTTTATTCCAACCCTAAAATCACCTAGCACAACCAAAATTAACTTATATGACAATATACGTGGAAGTGACAGTGCTGCACCATGCCAAACAGAAAAAAAAATGTGAAGTACAGTATTGAATGATGGCAACCCAGAAAACCTATAACATTGCTTCCCTTGAGAATGCACCAAGTCCCTCCAGTTTTGCTGCATTTTCAGCTAAAGGTCCCATCCTGAGGATTGGGATTTGCATTAAAAACTGCATCTTGTTGGGCAAACAAAACCCATAATACTGCTTAAAAAAAGCATGTAAATGAGAAATGTGTTCTCAAAGGATTTGCGTTGAATTTTTGATGCTTGTATAGATCTATTTATAACTACAAGTCAATTTTATGAACTACAATTCCCAGTTCATTAGTGTAATCAGTAAGCTTTAGATATGGATATACAGTGTGTGTGTGTGTGTGTGTGTGTATATATATATATATATATATATATATATATATATATATATATACATACATACACAAACACTATACTACCAAAAGTATTGGGATCCCTGCCTTTACATGCACATGAACTTTAATGGCATCCCAGTCTTAGTCCGTAAGGTTCAACATTGAGTTGGCCCATCATTTGCAGCTATAACAGCTTCAACTCTTCTGGGAAAACTGTCCACAAGGTTTAGGAGTGTGTCTATAGGAATGTTTGACCATTCTTCCAGAAGCTCATTTGTGAGGTCAGGCACTGATCTTAGACAAGAAGGCCTGGCTCGCAGTGCCTACACAAATTCATCCCAAAGGTGTTCTTTCTATTGGGTTGAGGTCAGATCTCTGTGCAGGCCAGTCAAGTTTCTCCACCCCATACTCCTCATCCATGTCTTTATGGACCTTGCTTTGTGCACTGGTCCAAATCATTTGATGGAGGGGACATTATGGTGTGGGGTTGTTTTTCAGGGGTTGGGCTTCCAGTGAAGGGAACTCTTAAGGTGTCAGCATACCAAGACATTTTGGACAATTTCATGCTCCCAACTTTGTGGGAACAGTTTGGGGATGGCTCCTTCCTGTTCCAACATGACTGCTCACCAGTGCACAAAGCAAGGTCCATAAACACATGGATGAGTGAGTTTGGGGTGGAGGAACTTGACTGACCTGAACACCTTTGGGATGCTATAGAGCAGAGACCGCAAACCAGGCCTTCTTGTCCACATCAATGCCTGACCTTACAAATGCGCTTCTGGAAGAATGGTAAAACAGTCCCATAGACACACTCCTAAACCTTGTGGACAGCCTTCCCAGAAGAGTTAAAGCTGTTATAGCTGCAAAGGGTGGGCCAACTCAATATTGAGCCCTACGGACTAAGACTGGGATGCCTTCAAAGTTCATGTGCGTGTAAAGGCAGGGGTCCCAATACGTTTGGTAATATAGTGATATATATATCTATATCTATATATAGATATAGATATATATATATATATATATATATATATATATATAAATTAAAGAATAAAGATTGTAGCGTAGTTTATCATTTTTAACACCCCCTCCCCTGCTCTATATGGGGGGGAAAAAGGATAGCAGATGGTGAAAATTGTAGTTGCTGTAATATTGGGTTGTCTGTGGGAAGAATTCCCCTTATATTTTTTATATATATATATATATATATATATATATATATATATATATATATATATATATATACACTGTATAGAGCACATTACACAGGGCGGAAAGGTGGTCGATGAAACGCTCTCTTGCATCGGTGACCAGTGGAGAAGAGCCTCCTTAAGCCTAATATACATGAGAAAATCAGATGACAAATACCACTTTTGAAGCGATCGTATGATAATCTGATCATTAGTACACAGCTTTTGGGAGCTGATCAGGACAATTCATCAGAAATTATCCAAAGGGACAAACACAAACATTTTTCTTGTATGATACTAGATTGTATGATTTTCGTGTAAGCAGTAAAGGTAGTAGTCAGTATGGGAAGTGCCTCCTTTAGTTGGTGGTCAGTAATTTACTCAATTATTTCTCTGATTGATCTTTCCCGATTAGAAAAAATTGATCTATAGTAGGTAACCCATTCAGTCGATAGGCCATAGGGAAGTGGATTTAAATTGCTAGTTAAGATATGATCATAATGTTTGATTGCAAATTATCAATTGTATTTCTGTTTCCTCCATGTAATATTCTAATCAGATCGTTTGAAATATGATTGTATTCATGAACAAAGTATCACAATGCTGCCAATTGATGTGAAACAATCAATAATATTCTGCGCTGGCCGATTGACTCTGTTTAATTGAATCTGATTGATATTGAGTCTAGGGAGGTTATGGCTATTTGATTGTTTGAGTATTTAATGGTTTTGATCAAATTGCACATTGATCGGATACAAAAATCGAAGTGCGTATGGCCACCATTAGATAAACTAGACAGTTGTCAACATTTTCTAGGTAATGCCTACATGAATAAAAGAACTGAAAGGGCTATGGACAGTCAGCCTGGGGAAGAAAGAACTAGATGATGCTGGAAGTTTTTCAATCAATCAATACCTGGAGAATGCTGTCCAGTTCTGGGCACCAGTCCTCAGGAAGGGTGTACTGGAAATGGAGCGAGTACAAAGAAGGGCAACAAAGCTAATATAGGGCTGGAGGATATTAGTTATGAGGAAAGGTTACGAGCACTGAACTTATTCTCTCTGGAGATGCTTGAGAGGGGATATGATTTCAATTTACAAATACCTTATTGGTGACCCCACAATAGGGAAGGAAGGGAGTTTAACAAGACACGTGGCCACTCATTAAAATGAGAAGAAAAGAGGTTTAACCTTAAACTACGTAGAGGTATCTTTACTGTAAGAGCAGCAAGGATGTGCAATTCCCTTCCACAGGCAGTGGTCTCAGCGGGGGGCATAGATAGTTTCAAAAAACTATTAGATAAGCACCTGAACGACCTCAACATACAGGAATATACAGTACAATGTAATACTGACATATAATCACACACTAAGGTTGGACTTGAGAGACTTGTGTCTTTTTTCAACCTCACCGACTATGTAAGTACCATATTTATCGGCGTAAAATACTCACCCTAATTTAAGAGGGAAGTTTCAGTAAAAAAAATGTTTTTGTGTGCCCATCTGCAGCCTATTGTGTGCCCACCTGCAGCCTGTTCTGCACCCATCTGCAGCCTCTTGTGTGCCCACCTGCAGCCTGTTCTGCACCATCTGCCCCCTCAATGCAGCTCACCATATCTCTGATGAAATCACCAAGCCGCCATCTGTTTCCTCGCTCTAAGTCAGCAGTCACATACACAGTCCCGCCTCCACCATCGGCATTGGACCAGCTCCTGTGATAGTCAGAACACTGGTTCAATGCCGGTAGCAGAGGCGGGACTGTGTGTCGGAGAGCCGAGTTCAGAAGAGAGGGCAGCTTGGTGATTTCAGGTGGCACTTGTCCTCCTCCTTCCCCTCTGGGGTACGCTGTCGGCGTATACCATGCACCTGAGGTTTTCCCCCTATTTTCAGGGGAAAACGTGTGTGTTATACACCGATAAATATGGTATGTAATAAGGAGGGCTCTACCTGACAGCAGATTCTAATGCACACTGTGAAATTCTCAGAAATCAGAGTAATTGACTTCAGGAGAGGAGAGAGGCCTTTTAAAGCTTTAAATAAACCTTTACTGAGACAAACATAGGATTTTCTCCTCTACAAGTGTATAAATGTTCATTATATGCCATGTGATTGCACATTAGGAGGACGAGGGGCCGGGCCGGGACCAGGCTGCCACTGTGATTCAAGCTGCCATCCGGGGACATCTAGTCCGACAGGAAGTGAAGAAACTCCAAGAAGTAGAGACAGGAGACATGTGAGTGCATTATCCTGACATGGGAATGACAATCGACTGTGAAGAGCGGAATGAGAACAATCGTTCTGAGATACTTACTGCCAGCAGTACTCCAATAAACGGCTTTTTTTCCCTCTGGCTTTCCCTTTTCCTGTGTGACAGTAAAGCAATGCAGGCAGTTGTCTGGATGTGTCACTGGTATGAGTGGAAGGGACGATGGCGGCTGAGTGGTTAGCATTGTCCCCTGGAAGCCTTGGGACTCTGGGTTCTGTTGTCTCCAGCTATGGGAAGTTTGTATGTTTTTCCCTGGTGTGCTCTGGTTTCTGCCTACAAACCTAAAACTATCATGCAAAAAACAGGCATAAGAACAGTAGTTTAATGAGCAGTCAAATAGACAAAAGTCTGTACAGGACTGAAACTTTTCCCTCACTTTAAAGTCCACTAATGAGGTTGGATGTTCACAATAGTGACCTGATCTGCAGTACTGAGTAACGGCCAGTAGATGGCAAAGATTAAAGCCTGTGTTTCATCAGATTTGGCAGAATTGGTAACAAAAGTGACGTTTCGTTGCCGTCATCTTGCTACACCCCACACTCCTCCATAGTAAGGATACACTGACAAGGGGAAAGTGAACATCTTGCTACACCCCCCAGAGTTTTGCATTTTTCACTTATTTTTTACAGTATACTGAGTTCATACAGTGAAATAAAGCATTTAGAACTCCGTCTGACTGTTTAGATGTTGAATTTTAAAAACAGCGAACTTCTGTCTGATTAGCAAACCTGTGAGATCAGCAGGCTTGCCGCTGCTTTTAAAATTCAACATCTAACCAGTCAGACGGAGTTCTAAGTGCTGTATTTCACTATATAAACTCAGTATACTGTTAAAATTAAGTGTAAAATACAAAAATCTGGTGGGTGTAACAAGATGTCCATTTTCCCCCTGCTCAGTGTATCCTTACTATGGAGGAGTGTGGGGTGTAGCAAGATGGTGGTGGTGGAACGTCACTTCCGATACCAATTCTGATGGGTCGCCTAATCTGACGAAACGCCTGCCTGATCTTTATAGGTACTACCATTAAAGCGGACCCAGTCTATTTTCCAAATTTCCATCTCTTAAATCTTCTGCTCTTGTTGTTTTAACTTTATATAGTAAAACATTTTTTTTTCTGCCAGTAAATACCTCATACAGCCCACCTGTTTCTTGTCTGGTCATTAGCCTAGACTTATTACATCATGCACAGCTTTCACTCTCCTGAGATTTGGCAGGAAGGGAGGGGGGAATGTGTCATAAGAGGGCCAATGAGAGCTGCAGAACTAGAGGTGTGTGTGTGTGTGTGTGTGTCTGTGTAAATCCAGGAAGTGAACAGGCAGTATCTTCAGCTGCCCACAGTTAAAATGGTTGCAGCCAGACTTAGTGGAGGGAGATTTGAGCAGCATATTTGGCAAGTACAGAATCACATAATACATAAAATAATATGCAAAGTGGTTGGAAGGACGCTTCAGAATGGCAAAGATTTAATTTATTTATATAGTTTTTATTACAAATTATGTGAGCAGTGTGCAGTTCCTGTTTAACTTTGTAAAAAAAAAAAAATGACCTGTATTTTTAATTTATAGTTATACCAATACTGGCTTTTAAAGTATTTATGGTTCGTAGAGAATATAATGACATGCTTCTCATTACCTGGAGGAGCACTTAGACCCCTTTCACACCACACCGCTGAAAGCGTCGGCGGTAAAACGCTGCTATTTTTAGTGGCGTTTTACCGCCAGATTTGCGGCGGATTTGCGGCGCATTTCGGCCGCTAGCGGGGCGCTTTTACCCCCGCTAGCGGGCGCGAAAGGGTTAAAACCGCCGACAATACGCCGCAATAGCGGCGTTTTGCCGGCGGCATTACAGCGCTGCCCCATTGATTTCAATGGGGAGCAGCGGTGGAGGAGCGGTAAACACATCGCTCCTTCACCGCTCCAAAGAAGCTGCTGGCAGGACTTTTTTCTGACGTCCTGCCAGCGCACCACTGTAGTGTGAAAGCCCTCGAGGCTTTCACACTACACACAATGGTGCAGCTTCTTTAGGGCGGATTGCAGGCGCTATTTCTAACGCTATAGCGCCTGCAAAACGCCCTGGTGTGAAAGGGGTCTTAGAGTTGGGGTCAGCAGCAACCAGACAATTATAATCCACCCATTGACCATTGCCATTTAATAGGTAGATAAAAACCCTGCAATGCCACCAGTTCTGCTAACATCAAATCAGAGCAACAATAGGCATAAGCTGGGGGAAGTCCTAGTCTCCTCCTTCGCTCTGGCATGTCATATGTAGAGTGGAAGGGATATCTGGGGGGGCTTCCCTCACTCTGCTGGGCTCCTCTGCACCTGAAATCTGATGAGTGGAGTTTACAAAGGCAGATAGGGTGGAGATTATAGGAGATTTTATCTTAGGTGTGAGATATTTTCTTTGGAAGAGGGGTCATTTTGCTTGTTGGGGTAGATGTGTGTTAGTTACTCCTGGCCTCTGCACTGTGTGTTATCTACCACTAACCTCTGAACTCTGTGTTACTTACTACTTATCCTTGCCTTCCCTGTGTTAGTTAATACTGACCTCTGTTTTACTTACTACCGTTCCTTGCACCATGTGTTAGTTGCTACTGACCTCTGTGTTACATACTATTGACCCCTGCACTGTGTATTTCATGCTACTGACCTTTGGATTTTGTGCTACTTACTACTAACCCCTGCACTGTGTGTTACATACTCCTAACCCTTGGACTATGTGTACTTACTATTGACCCCAGCACTTTGCATTACTACTGACATCTTAATTCTGCGTTATTTACTACCGATCATTGAATTCCATGTTACTTAATACTGACCTCTGAACTCTGCATTACTAACTACTGACCCATGCGATCTCAGCTATGGTAAGTGTTTCAGGGTTTGTGCTAGCATTTATGGATTCCAGGAAGCATAGGATGTCTTATATGGTGAATAGCCAACCACAAAAATACGGAATTAAATCTTGTCTGATAAAGAGTAAATGCTGAACAAAATCACAGTCACCTGATCACAAATGTCTGTGCAATAAAAACAAAAGCAAAAAGTTAATTGGACGATTTCTTGAAGGGGCAGATTGCCCCCTTAACCGCTTGCCAACCAGCTGCCTCCAATTTACAGTGGCAGGTCGGCACGATCCCACGAACCATTGTAGCTATACATCTGCTTGCGGGATTGGGATAGTAGGTGCACGCCCGCTCCACAGGGTGGGTGCCAATGCTCATGGCCGATGGTCGCGATGACCGCCGGCCATGAGCGATCGCGGGTACGAGAAGCAGAACAGGGACGAGTGTGTGTAAACACACAAATCCCTGTTCTGTGAGGCGTGACAGATCGTGAGTTCCTATTAGCTAGAAACCACAATCTATCACTTCCTCTAGATCAGTCCCCTCCCCCTACAGTTAGAAACACAAACAGGGAACACAATTAACCCTTTGATCGCCCCCTAGTGTTAACCCCTTCCCTGCCAGGAACATTTTTACAGTAACATTTTTATCTTGATTATAAGGGCGAGTACATGGATTGCTGTATAATTGTCAATGGTCCCAAAAATGTCCAATGTGTCCGCCATAATGGAGCTGTTCCAATAAAAATCGCAGATCGCCGCCATTACCAGTAAAAAAATAAAAATGCTATAAATCTATCCCTTTTTTGTAGACGCTACAACTTTTGCACAAACCAATCAATATACGCTTATTGCAATTTTTTTTTTTTTTTTTTACCAAAAATATGTAGAAGAATACATATCGGCCTAAACTGAGAAAAAATTAGCTTTTTTTTCAAAAGAAATGGGGATATTTATTATAGCAAAAAGTACAAAATATTGCGGGTTTTTTTCAAAATCGTTGCTCTTTTTTTTGTTTATAGGGCAAAAAATTAAAAATGCAGAGGAGATCAAATACCACCAAAAGAAAGCTCTATTTGTGGGGAAAAAAGGACGTCAATTTTGTTTGGGTGTAGCATCGTACGACCGTGCAATTGTCAGTTAAAGCGATGCTGTGCTGAATCGCAAAAAATGGCCCGGTCATTCAACAGCCAAATCTTCCAGGGCTGAAGTGGTTAAAGAAGATATTTTTTAGCTATAGGTGGCATATGGTGGATTGAGTCAGTCCCTGGCCTCTTATAGGTCTTAAATATTCAAACAGTGAGATCTCCCTGACAAAATTCTGTCCTACACACTTGAGAGTTTTTGATGTCCCTGTCTACCTTTCTGTGTTACCCTTCCCTCCCTATGGGGTGTTCCCTCCAACCATTGTGTCTTTCAGCTAGCTGGTTGTACATAAGTCAATCTATTGATCAACTTGTGTACAACTAGTTTGTAGGGACTTTCCTGAATGGTCATTGCTTTCAGCTATAGCTGGCAGCACTGATCGTTGTATTCTGCTGGCGGGGAAGGCTCCCTGCAGGCGGAATACAATGGCTCAGGAGTGATTCCCCCTTCCACATCGAAAGTGCAGATATGGGAATCAGATTATTTTGTTTGTTTAACTCACTGGTTGAACGAAATACAAAAAAAAGAATCAGTACAGTACCTTAAAAAGAATTCACACCCCTTGAAATTTTCCACATTTTGTCATGTTACAATCAAAAAAATAAATGTATTTTATGTAATAGACCAACACAAAGTGGCACATAATTGTGAAGTGGAAGGAAAATTATAAATGGTTTTCAAAATGTTTTTGTGCATTTGTATTCAGCCCTCCTGAGTCAATACTTTGTAGATCCACCTTTCACTGCACTTACAGCTGCAAGTCTTTTTGGAGATGTCTCTACCAGCTTTGTACATATAGAGAGGGACATTTTTGCCCACTCTTCTTTGCAAAATTTCTCAAGCTCTGTCAGATTGGATGGAGAGCGTCTGTGAACAGCAGTTTTCAAGTCTTGCCGCAGATTCTCAATTGGATTTAGGTCTGGACTTTGACCGGGCATTTCTAACACATGAGTTGCTTTGATCTAAACCATTCCATTGTAGCTCTGGCTGTATATTTAGGGTCGTTGTCCTGCTGGAAGGTGAACCTCTGCCCCAGTCTCAAATCTTTTGCAGACTCTAATGGTCCGTACACACGATAGGATTTTCCGACAACAAATGTTGGATGTGAGCTTGTCGTTGGAATGTCCGACTGTGTGTAGGCTCCATAGAACATTTATTGTCAGAATTTCGGCCAACAAATGTTTGAGTGCAGGTTCTCAAATTTTCCGACAACAAGACTTGTCAGAAATTCCGAGCGTGTGTACACAATTCCGACGCACAAGTCCACACATGCTCGGAATCAAGCAGAAGAGCAACACTGGCTATTTAACTTAATTTTTCTCGGCTCGTCGTACATGTTGTACGCCACCACGTTCTTGATGTTCGTAAAATGACAAACCTTGCTAGAAGGCTTTAATTGGGATAAAATCTTAGGAACAAAGAACACAGATGAAGGATGGGTTCGCTTTAAGAGCATATTAAATAAAGGCATTAGCCAGTGCATCCCAATGGGTAATACATTTAAAAGAGCGAACAAAAGTCCTGGATGGCTTAACTCCAATGTAAAAATGCATATAAAAGGAAAAGAGAAGGCCTTCAAATAATACAAGGTTGAGGAAACATCATCAGCATTCAGACTTTATAAAGCATGCAACAAGAAATGAAAGGGTGCAACAAGGACAGCTAAGATAGAACACGAAAGACACATAGCGGAGAAGAGCAAAAAATCCCAAGAAATTCTTTAAGTATGTAAACAGTAAAAAAGGGAGGACAGACCATATTGGCTCCATAAAGAAAGAGGAGGGATATTTGGTTACAAAGGATGAGGAGATGGTGAAGGTATTGAATTTATTCTTCTCCTCAGTCTTCACAAGGGAATCGGGGGGCTTCAGTAATCAAAACTGCAGTGTTTATCCTCATGACACATCACAGGAAGCACCCTCATGGCTAACAGAGGACAGAATTAGAATTAGACTTGGGAAACTTAACATTAATAAAACCAACAGGACCAGATAGCTTGCACCTGAGGGTACTTAGAATACTCAGTCAAGTAATTTCCAGACCATTGTTCCTAATTTTTATGAGCAGTCTAGTCTACTGACTGTAATGCTACTAGCGGATTGGAGAAAAGCCAATGTAGCACCAATATTTAAAAAGGGCCCAAAATACATCCCTGGGAATTACAGACCAGTTAGCCTAACATCAATAGTATGCAAGCTCTTGGAGGGGATAAGGCACTATATACAAGATTTTAGTAATGAAAACTGTATCATTTGCAGTAATCAGCATGGATTCATGAAGAATCGTTCTTGCCAAACCAATCTATTAACCTTCTATGAGGAGGTGAGTTGCCATCTAGATAAAGGAAGGCCTGTAGACGTGGTGTATCTGGATTTTGCAAAAGTATTTGACACAGTTCCCCATAAACATTTACTGTACAAAATAAGGTCCGTTGGCATGGACAATAGGGCGAGTACATGGATTGAAAACTGGCTACAAGGGCGAGTTCAGAGGGTGGGGATAAATGGGAAGTACTCAGAATGGTCAGGGGTGTGTAGTGGGGTCTCCCAGGATTCTGCGCTGAGACCAATCCTATTTAATTTGTTCATAAACAACCTGGAGGATGGGGTAAACAGTTCAATCTCTGTATTTGCTGAGGATACTAAGCTAAGTAGGGCAATAACTTCTCTACAGGATGTGGAAACCTTGCAAGAAGATCTGAACAAATTAATGGGATGGGCAACTACATGGCAAATGAGGATTAATGTAGAAACATGTAAAACAATGCATTTGGCTGGCAAAAATATGAATGCAATCTATACACTGGAGGCAGAACCTCTGGGGGAATCTAGGATGGAAAAGGACCTGAGGGTCCTAGTAGATGATAGGTTCAGCAATGGCATGCAATGACAAGCTGCTATTAACAAAGCAAACAGAATATTGGCATGCATTAAAAAATGGATTAACTCATCAAACAAGGGCCTCTTGGCTGCTTCTCTGATGAATGCTCTCCTTGCCCGGCCTGTCAGTTTAGGTGGGTGGTCATGTCTTGGTAGGTTTACAGTTGTGCCATACTCTTTCCATTTTCGGATGATGGATTGAACAGTGCTCCGTGAGATGTTCAAAGCTTGGGATATTTTTTGATATCCTAACCCTGCTTTACACTTCTCCACATCTTTATCCCTGACCTGTCTGATGTGTTCCCTGGCCTTCATGATGCTGTTTGTTCACTTGAAGGTTGAATGTTCTCTAACAAACCTCTAAGGGCTTCACGGAACAGCGGTATTTATACTGAGATTAAATTACACACAGGTGAACTCTATTTACTAATTAGGTGACTTCTGAAGGAAATTGGTTCCACTCGATTTTAGTTTGGAGTAAAAGAGTAAAGGGGGGCTGAATACAAATGTACGACACACTTTTCACATATTTATTTGTAAAAAATGTTGAAAAGCAGTTATCATTTTCCTTCCACTTCACAATTGTGCTACTTTGTGTTGGTCTATCATACAAAATCCCAATAAAATACATTTACTTTTTTGGTTATAACATGACAAAATGTGGAAAATGTCATGGAGTATGAATACTTTTTCAAGGCACTGTATATACAATAATAAATGGTCAGATTCGCCTCTCGAAGGCCCTGGAACCAGTAGCTCAAGAAGATTTGTTGCTTTCTTTAGGTTACAACACTGTGTGGACAGGTAATTTTCCCAGCGCTAAACCTCATTTATCAAAGTGTCCCAGGAAACAATCGCCCAAGAAAAGTCAGTGTGATTTGTGCAAGAATGAACGTCAATATCTGATTGGTTAATACAAGTAATATGCAGACACCAATTGCCTGCCTTTATGGTACAGAATGCCTCCATAGAAAACATATTTTTACATCATCAAGTAAAGCCCAGTACACACTAAAAGAAAATCGCGCGGTTTTCCTCAATGTTTCACAGCAAGTCGAAACTGGGGCTCATAATAGTTATATGGAAATTCTCATACGACAAAGCCTTTTGTTGTTGTTATTACCTGTTTCTGATTATGCAGTCTTTCATATCTGATTTTTTTCTCATAGGAAAACCATACGAAATCATTACACATTAACCGGGCACTTTCACCCCCTTCCTGCCCAGGCCAATTTTCAGCTTTCAGCGCTGTCACACTTTGAATGACAATTGCGTGGTCATGCAGCACTGTACCCATATGACATTTTTATCAATTTTTTTCACACAAATAGAGCTTTCTTTTGGTGGTATTTTGTCACCACTGGGTTTTCTATTTTTTTTCCTAAATAAACAAAAAAGATTGAAAATTTAGAAAAAAAAACAACTTGTTTTTCTTTGTTTTTGTTACTAAATTTTGCAAATAAATGATCTTTCTTCACAAATTTTGTTCAAAATTTATTCTTCTACATTTCCTTGGTGAAAATAACCAACCAATAACCAGTGTTTATTATTTAGTCTGTAGGAAGGTTATAGCGTCCACAAACTATATATGTATGAAAATCGATTGGTCCTCATCTACTGCCAGCCCATCTCATTTCTTGAGGCCTGCAATTGCCAGGACAGTACAAATACCCCCAAATTACCAGTTTTTGGAAAGTAGACAGTTCAATGTATTTAGTAACAGGCATGGCCGGTTTTTTGTAATTTTTTGTCACAATTTTTTTTAAAAATGAAGAAAGAAAAATAAATAAAGTTCACTTTTTTTTTTTTTTACATACTATCACCAGTGCAGTGCAGTGTTATCATATGACTGGTGTGGCGGTGACCAGGGACACTGTAATAGTATTTTTATATAAAAAAATAAAAAAATCTACGATTTTTTTTTTAAATGCACTGTGACCAGAGCAATACAGTGTTACCACACTGTACTACTCTGGGGAAGTGATCAGGATTTTATTTATTTTTTTACACATTATGATTGCTTATATCAGGGGTCTCCAAACTTTTTAAACAAAGGGCTGGTTTATTGTCCTTTGGACTTTAGGAGGGTTAAATTGTGGCCAGCAGGAGTGTACATTTTCCTGGCATCAGTGGGAATAAAGATCACCACATTTGATATTGGGGGGGGAATAGTGCCCTATCATTGGAATCATAGGGAGGAATAGTGCCCCATTATTGGTGTCAGTGGGAGAAATAGTGCCCCATTGCTTTGTGTCAGATAGCAGAATAGTGTCTTGTATCAGAGGGAGAAATAGTGTTCCAAGGGCCAGATAAAGGCAAGCAAAGGGCCACATCCAGTCCCCAAGCTGCAGTTTGGAGACTACTGGCTTATACCATTGAATTTCATTGGTATAAGCAATCTTTCTTACAGAATTAAACTTATTAATTCAATGTGATTTGTTGTGATTAGCTGTTATTGACCAAAGCTAACCACATGGTACGGATGGGCTGATTGGCCCTGTCTGTACCAGGATCGCACTGCTGCACGACCAGTGCCTTCTGAGAGGACATCATACAGTATGACTCGTTAGCTCCGTTCACGTACGAGAAAACATGTAGGTTTGTCCCTTCGGAAATTTTCATTTGGAAAGTCTGAATTGGATGTCAAAAGTTGTGTGCACACTATGCGAAAATCAAACAATGGTGCCTGGTATGGAATTTTTCTTCCTATTTTCTCATAGTGTGTACTCCACTTTACATTTCCACCACGTACAACACATACGACGGGACTAGAAAAAGGAAGTTCAATAGCCAGTAGCCAATAGCTGCCCTTGCGTTGTTTTTGGTCCTTTGGAACAGAATACAGACGAACGGTTTTCCCCATAGGAATTGATTCCGTCTGAAAGATTTAAAACATGTTCTATTTCTAGGTCCATCAGAATTTTCGAAAGAAAAAGTCAGTTGAAGCTTACACACGATCAGAATATCTGATGGAATGAATCCGTCTGACCTTTTCTGCTGCAAAGTCTGACCGTGTGTACGCGGCATAAGGGTTACCATGTGTGTGATCTGGGGCAAGTGAATCATATACAGCCAAATACTGATACTGAGTTCTCAGTGTTTTATTGTACCGCCAGCAGCGTGTTAGTCACATCATTACATACTATAAAGCACCTTTCTGCTCACAAGTGTGAATTAGGTCACAATGAAACGGCTGAGAGCGAGCTGCGGAGCCCTGAAGCATCCAACATTGATGTCTTACTTCCCATGGAGTGCTCTGCACATACAGACCAGGGAAATCCTGCTATACAACCAAGAATGGAGGGACTGTGAGAACAGGATGGAAATACGATGCACAGTGGAATACTAATCATAGACATTTAATTCTGACCTTCAGCCTTCCCTGCAGTCTTGCACGGTTGCACAGACTCCTCTCTTATACTGAAATTGCTTCCTCTGATTTCACTGCACACTGTGAGCTTCTCACAATCTGCATTGGAAGCTGCAGCAAGTCAGAGGCTGTCTCATTTCCTGGCTGCAGGACGTCCAGTAACATTTAGCTATTTCCTCCTCAGCTTGACTGTCATTGGATTTCAGATCTTCCAAGCATGGAAGCTCAGCATCACATGTGGGCAGTACCTAGGATGGTCTGCATACAAATATAGCCTGCCTATGAATGCCTGTAGGCAGCTACAATCTGCTTTCTCCACAGCAGGCGGTGTTCAAACCGCAGAGGGAGAGGAATTCAAGAGGAACATGGTACCTCTATGGTTTCCTGGGTTACTGGGGCAGCTACTGTATCTGATTGAATGATTGCACTCCATGTGACTCTGGCGGCCTTTTTGGGTCAGGCAGAGCCTATTTAGGACTCTAGCTACTGGGGTTGATACACATTCTGCATGTAGACAATGTAGGGACAGGTCACCCTTCTGTCAGGGATAGTACTTAGCAGCAGGAAGAGGTTGAAGATGAGTAGGGAAAGTGCAGTGATACGCCATCTTTCCTGGAAGCCTCCCTGCTTGGGTACAGACTGGCCAGGCTGCACTCCACCCCTCTAGGCAGACGCTGTCGGCACACCTGGGACCTACTGCTAAACTCATCTCTGTACATTCTGTGAGTGCACCCGGTTGGGTTGTCGCCTTGCCAGGATAGTTGTTCTTTGCTAAGCTTCAATTCCAATACAGCTTTGTTTCTGCCACTGGACTCTGAGTGTTTACTGCCGCTGCACCACGCTGCCCACTGCTCTAAATTAATACCCAACCAAGACATTTTGATATTTGCATAACTCTTCCCAAGAGCCAGCCTACTGCTTGAATCAGGGCTGAAGGCTAACAGAAATGGAAGGCGCACACACCTAGTGCATTACCTTACCTGTGCGCCTTCCATTTCTGTTTTTCTTGTAGTTCCTTTCGGATTACCCCATCTGAGGAAGGCAGCATCCTCCCAGTGTTGGATACCATATATATTGTATCTTTCACACCACCATTTTATCTGACATCTGTTACTCCACACCTTGGAAGGCCTATTAGCGCTGGAAGTGACTGTGTGTTTTTTGTATCAGGACTGAAGGCTCTTGTGAGGAGTACTGAGGCGGCCCCTCCCACCGACCATGATCTGCCTGCAATACATAGAGAAGCACAGAGACCTAGTGAGGATTGGTATACAGTGGGGAGAATAATCATATGATCCCCTGCAGATTTTGTAAGTTTGCCCACTTACAAATAAATGAAGGGTCTATAGTTATTATGATAGGTGTATTTTAAGTGATAGAAACAAAATATCAACCAAAAATACAGAAAAAACACAATAAACAAATGCTATAAATTAAGTTGCAGTTCAGTAAGTAAAATAAGTATTTGATCCCCAAGCAAAACATGACTTAGCACTTGGTGGAGAAACCCTTGTTCACAAGCACAGAGGTAAGACGTTTCTTGTAGTTGGTTACCAGATTTGCACACATTTCAGGCAGAATTCCAATCTTCTTTATAGATCTTCTCTAATTTCTTAAGGTTTCTTGGCTGTCTCTTGGCATCTCAAAGTTTCAGTTCCTTCCATAAATTTTCTATAGCATTAAGGTCTGGAGACTGGCTAGGCCACTCCATGACCTTAACGTGCTTCTTCTTGAGCCACTCCTTTGTTGCCTTGTCTGTTTGTTTTGGGTCATTGTCATGCTGGAAGACCCATCCATGGCTCATCTTCAGTGTTCTGGCTGAGGGAAGAAGGTTCTCATCAAAGATTTTACAATACATGGCCCAGTCCCTGGGCCCTTAAATGTGGCAAAGTTGGCCTGTACCTTTATCAGAGAAACAGCCCCAAAGCATCATGTTTCCACCTCAGTGCTTGACTGTAAGGATGTGTTCTTAGTGTCATAGTCAGCATTTTTCTTCCTCCACGGTGAGTCGAGTCAATGCCTCATTTTTGGTCTCATCTCTATTTTGGTCTCATCTGACCACAGCACCTTCTCCCAATCCTTCTCTGAATCATTTCAATGTTCATTGGCATGACTGTACATGTGTCTTCTTGAGGAGGGGGACTTGCCGTGTTTGGGAGAATAAAAATGCTTGATATTACCCCAAGAACATCATCCCTACAGTCAAGCACAGAGATAGAAACATCATTCTTTAGGGCTGTTTCTCTGCTACAGGTACAGACTAACTTTGCCAAATTGAGGGGCCAATGGACGAGGCCATGTATTGTAAAATCTTGGGAGAGAACCTTCCTCCCTCAGCCAGAACACTGAAGATGGGTCATGGATGGGTTTTTCAGCATGACAATGACCCAAAACATACCACCAAGGCAACAAAGGAGTGGCTCAAGAAAAAGTACATTAAGGTCATGGAGTGGCCCAGCCCGTCTCCAGACCTTAATCCTATAGAAAATTAGAGGGTGATGAAACTTCAAGTTGGCAAGCGACAACCAAGAAACTTTAAGGATTTAGAGAAGATATGTATAGAAAAGTGCACCAAAATCCCTCCTGAGATGTGTGCAAATTTGGCCACTAACTACAACATCATAGCTCCACCAAGTACTAAGTCATGTTTTGCTTGGGAATCAAATACTTATTTTATTCACTGAACTACAACTCAATTTATAACATTTGTATCATGTGTTTTTTCTGGATTTTTGGTTGATATTATGTCTTGATCATATATGATAAAGATTATAGACCCTTCATTTCTTTGTAAGTGTGCAAACCTGCAAAATCTGCAGTTGATCAAATAATTATTTTCCCCAATGTATATTAGAAAATAGAAAGGTATTATCAATACATTTTATTATCATGTTGATAAGGGGGGAAAGGGGGAACCAGGGAAGGTAAAATATAAGCTGATTATACTTCATATTTAAGTATTAAGATTTTCCTTTAAAGTATATCTGAAGCCAAAGATTTTTTTGTTTTTGTGAGGATGAGGATGGAATGCAGAGGGATTAGAAACTTAGTAAATATTTAAATGTTCTCTGTGCCCACACTGGGAAGCTCATCCTCTCTATTTGTCCTACTGGCCATTGTCATAGAGATAGAGAGATTGTAAATCCCTCACTTTAAAAAAAATTACCTCTAATTTCATGTTGAGTCTTTGATACAGGAAGTCAAAGGAAATCTTTGCAATGGGATACAGACAGAGGTTTTGCCCACTGATATCTCTTTATAGCAAAAAAATAACAGTTTAATGTATATTATTCAGAAGACAGCTATGCAGACAAGAACCTCAACTCGGCTTTACAATTATTATTATTTTCCACTGCTATATTGTCTGTAAACCCCCCATGGCCTGTACCATTGTCATCTCAGTGAAGGGCATGTGAAACTCCCCGGGAACCATAGTAACTGATAACAGCCTAAAAACTTACCAGATTGTGCCAATTTCACCCAGGGGGAGCAAACAAAGATGCTTAGCAACATCTACGTTCTATGCTGGAGCATACCATTATGTACCAAGGGGAGAGCTATGCTATGAACAACCACCAGTTGGACCATACCACTTTTTTTGGGGGGGGGAGGGGGCATATGTGAATAAGCTTCCCTGTCATTATGTTGTCTGACTGTACCATTGTCATCCAAACATGTCTTGCCCGACTGTACTATGGAGATCTACTCTCTGTCTCCCCAGTCATTATATTGCCTAGCAACAGCCCAAATAGTGCAAGAGACCGTGCCATTGTTTTCAGGAATGAGGGGGGAGTGTTATTCGAAAAAACACAGGCATTTTCTTTTGTAACAATACTTTGTGCTCAGCAACATGGTGCCTAGAGAAGGAGAGGTTGAAGGAGGGAGCAATGGAGGGGGTGAAAGTTGGAGCAATGGAGAGGGTGAAAGGTGGAGCAATGGAGAGAATGAAAGATGGAGCAATGGAGGGAGTGAAAGATGGAGGGGCGGTGAAGGAGGGAGCAATGGTGGAGGTGAAGGTGCAATGGAAGAGGTGAAAAATGGAGTGGGTGGTGAAGGAGGGAGCACTGGTGGAGGTGAAGGTGCAATGAAAGAGGGAAAGATGGAGTGGGTGGTGAAGGAGGGAGCACTGGTGGAGGTGAAGGTGCAATGGAAGAGGTGAAACATGGAGTTATGAAGGGGACGAAGGAGAGAGCGATGGAGGAAATGAAGAAGGTAGCAATGGAAGGGGAGGGCTAGGTAGGGAGCAATAGAGAGAATAAATGAGGGGACTCTGTAGGGGGCAAGGAGGGGGCAAAGGAGGGATAAATGGAGGGGTGGAAATATAACAGTGATTCCACAAACTGAATAATCAAGTTGTGATTCTAAGAAGAGTCAAACATTTACTAAAAATGTAAAAAGAATCATTGATTTTTATAGCCTGAACCCTATAGTAAAAGAAGTCTGCTATCACTGACCTCCTTCTGATAATACTAGCTACCTTGGGTGTCTTTGGCTTTTTCTATCTTTTCCAAGTCAATAACTATAAAACAAACCTTTGGGTCCATTTCACCTATGCCTAACTCCAGCCTAATATTATTTTTTAAAATTTTGAATGGAGTTGGGGAAAAGCTAACATTTTTGTCAGGTTAATATTTCTGTCTGTGACTCCATTGGGGTGCTTTCTCTCATTTTCTGTGACATCTACACAAGAGAAAGGGGATGTGGTTGTCAACAAGGCAGGAAGGCATGTGAAGGCAGTGAACACATTGGAAGTAATTCTAACACTACTAAATAAGTGTTTACAATAGACTTCAAATCACTTTCTGCCCTAAAAGAAAGTAAGGGTGAATCTCTCCAGTGGAATCACAGATGACACTAAAAACCTGACCAAGGCTGTAAAAGCTGGAGAAGGTAAAATAGGAACAAAAATGAAATTGTTGCATCTAATGACCAATAAAAATTCTCATTTTATTTCTTAGAAAATAAAGGATTAAATCTGATTAGTTACTATGGGCAAAAATACTACCTTTGTTCACATGTTTCTTGCCTTTGTTTTTATATATAGTTCTTTTAGCATTGGTACGTCATTGTTTTTGATTCCCAGTAGTCACTGTGTGTCTGTCCTGGGACACCACCTGTCAGTTTGTCTGAGATCAGAAGTGACAAATGATCATTACTATCAGTGTGAAATTGTACATGTTGGTTTCAGTGTCTTCTGTGGTTTATCTCTAGGCCAAATATTGGACTTTCATCTTCAGAGGTCAACTCAGCTACTCAGGATGAAGAGCAGGCGACAGACAGGACTGACTTAGATTCTGCAGAACACATGGAACTCCCTCTTGTTGGATCAACAGCAGCGATAAAAGACATCTCTGATCCTGGGGTATCTCATGAGGACCCATCAAGTGCAGAAGCAAATATAACTGATGTTCCCGGCGACAGATCTGTAACGGAAGCCCTCACTTCAGACACAGCTCAGCAAGAACATCAGCACAGTGTGCAAAATGATGGGCTTCAGGTAGACACAACTGACGAGAAGGACACGGCTGTGGACAATAAGGTGAACCATGCGGGTATGACAGACGATGATGGGGTACAGGCTGCGGGTAAGGGAGATGAGATCTCTCCAGAAGACCCTGAATCTGAGGCTACAGAACCTCCTTCCTATGGGAAAGAGACAGTTACTGGCATGAAGATAGAACAAGAAAGCAACCAGGAACAAGATGAAGAACCTGAGTCATTGACTGTTACATCTGACCAAAACTTGGTAGAGGACATAAATGATCAAGTTTACGAAACCACTGACAACAGAAAGGACGAGGCAGCTGAACAACCCATTATAGAGGACAGTAGTGAGCAGACAGCTACGGTTACTGGACAGAGTGATGTAGTGGACACTGCTGAACAGGTGGCCGAGACCAATGGACACTCTAATGCAGAAGAAACCAGTGACCAGACAGCAGAGACAACTAACCAGCTTGCTATAGATGACTCCGGTGACCAGACAACTGAGACCAGTGTTACAGAGGAAACTGAGGAACAAAAAACTGAGAATAATGGAAACCAACCAGCTTCTGGTCCCATCCTAGATGGAGAAAGAGCTGGAGAGGAGGTAATGTCTAAACTGTTAAACATCATAACTGTGCATGCACCTTGGGTCTAAGGCTAACTATTCACTTTATTTGCACTTAAGCTTTAAAGTCAAACTCTAGCCAAAGCGTATTATTTCGTTTTGGAGGGAATGAGGAAGGATTCAAGCCTCTTTCAGGGTTTAATTGCCATCTGCCATCGAGAACATGTTGGCATATCCTAAAACTAGCTCAAGGAAAGTTCAAGAGTAACATAATGAAGTGTTATTTTAAAGAGTAGTGGATGCCTGGAACAGACTTCTGGCAAGGTTAGAACAATAAGTAAATGTAAAGGGGTCCTAGGGTCAAAAATCTGCAAGCAACTCCCCACTCCAGCCTCCTTAAATACATACCTTAGCCTAATCTCGATTCAGAGATGTGCATGAGAGTAGAGCCCCTCTCTGCTCTCTCTCTCCTCATTGGCTCGGACACAGCAGTGGTAGCCATTGGCTGTCAATCACAGGAGGGAAGGTTGGCTTGGCCGGAAAGGCCAGCTCAGGCTATTATGGACACACAGAGCCAGTTTGGGAGCGAGCAGTTTGCTACACTCAGCAGGGGGAGCTAGAGTCGGGGGACCATAGAAGAGGCTGATCGGGGCTGCTGTGTGCAAAACATGTTCATTATTTTTTAGGAAATAATCATTGAGCCTTTTATAGCACTTTAAACATACTTGGGTCAAAGATGGATCTATACTAAGAAATGTCTATTTTTGCTGTCACTCTTCTATGTATCTCTCTGTATGCTTTTTGGGGAAATTCCCCCTACATTCTGTCAGGACAGGAAGCGACAGAAGATCTCTCCAACAGGGACACAGACAGAAACACAGGGGAACAGTTAGCACTCCTGACAATGTTTTATTTCTATCCATCTCTTTCTGTCCTGGTGTGGTGACAACCAATCCCCAATTTCTTATAAAGGTGTCATTATTAACAGGAAGTGAAAGAAAAGCCCCCAATTGGGTTACATGCAAAAACAAACAACAGACACATTTTACCTTTGCACATTCTGTGCAAAAGAAAAAAAAAGTCTTGAGTTAGAAACACAGAAGTTGTATAATTTTTGTATACAGTTTCCTGTATTTTTGCATATTGTTTTGTTTTTATTATTTTAGTACTTGACAATATTGTTTTTTTTTTCTCTAACATTACATCTCTGAATATTTTCCGACCTTATTAACAATGCAAAACTATTTTACACCCTGTCACAAACCTAACATGTATATCAGTGGCGTTGGTTTCAGTTAATCAGATTCATATGGAGCACAAAGGCTCCAGTGTGGAAGCTTTAAAACAAAAGCATAAGAAAAGAAAAAATAAATAAACGTTTTAGGTTCTTTTTTTTAAAATAGGGACAAATAAGAAAAAAGTGATTCAGCAAATCAGCAGGTCCGGCGGCCATGATGGCCGCAGGGACCCGCCAATCGGTCACAGGAGAGGCAGAACCGCAGTCTGCCTATGTAAACAAGGCAGACTGCCGTTATATGAGGAAGGAAGATGGGGATCTTGTGTTTCTGCTAAGCAGAAACACAGATCTCTGTTTTCCTTCAGTTACAGCATTCTCCCCATAGTTAGAAAGCATTCACTAGGAGCACACATAACCCTTTGATCGCCCCCTGATGTTAACCCCTTCCATGCCAGTGTCATTTATACAGTGACACTGCCTTTTTTTTTAGCACTGATTACTGTATTGGTGTCACTGGTCCCCAAAAAGTGCCAGTTAGTGTCAGATTTGTCCACCGCAATGTCGCAGTCCTGCTAAAAATCACTGATCGCAGCCATTACTAGTAAAAACAATAATAATAAAAAAAAGTCCATAAATCTATCCCTTAGTTTGTAGATGCTATAACTTTTGTGCAAACCAATCAATATACGCTTATTGTGATTTTTATTTTTTTTATCAAAAACATGTAGCAGAATACATATTGGCCTAAACCGATGAAGAAATTAGATTTTTTAAATTTTTTTATTGGATGTATTTTATAGCAGAAAGTAAAAAATATTGTTTTTTTTTTCCAAATTGTCGGTCAGTTTTTTGTTCATAGCCCAAAAAAATAGAAAAAATGCAAAGGCAATCAAATACCACCAAAAGAAAGCTCTATTTGTGGGAAAAAGTTTATTAAAATACAGTTTTGCACGACCACGCAATTGTCAGTTAAAGCGAAGTAGTGCTGTATCGCAAAAAATGGCCTGGTCAGGAAGGGGGTAAAACCTTCCGGAGTTGAAGTGGGTAATGATTACTTTTATATCAGCCTGCAGCTCAGCTTTAAAGACCCCCTCTTACCCAAAGACCAGTAACATTTTAAGAGAGGGAGGCAGGGTTTGATTCTTGCTGCATCTGCTATGAAACCAGCACTGGAGCAACTGTTATGCCCTGTACACACGGTCGGACATTCCGACGACAAAATCCATTGGATTTTGTCCGACGGATTTGGCCCAGACTTGTCTTGCATACACACGGTCGCACAAAGTTGGCAGAAAATCTAATCGTTCAGAACGAGGTGACGTAGAACACGTATGACGAGACTATAAAGGGGGTAGTAGCCAATAGCTTTCATCTTGTAATTTATTCTGAGCATGCGTGGCACTTTGTCCGTCGGAATTGTCTACACCCGATCGGAATTTAAACGATCGGATTTTGTTGTCGGAAAATTTTAGATCCAGATCTCAAACTTTGTGTGTCGGAAATTCCGACGGAGCCCACACACGTTCGGATTTTCTGACAACAAGATCTGATTGCACATTTTCCGTCGGAAAGTTCGACCGTGTGTACAGGGCATTAGACTTAATATGCTTGGACTTAAAAGTATACATTTAACAATGTATTCATGAAATCAGGGCTCTTATAATTTGTATCTATTATTCCTGCTTGGAGTTCAACTTTTTTAATTGAAATGAAAAAAAAAATGCAAAAATGTGTGTCAAATCTAAAAATGACACCCAATATCTAAGAAAAGCTGACCCAAAAAACAAAGTGAGCACAAAATGATAGAGCCTGGCTGAGCTCCGACCTCCTGTAAGTGGGTCTCCGGTGACGGTGGGTTTGTTAGAGGAACCAAGAGAGTGTTGTGGGGTGATGGCTCTGTGGCTGCCTCGGCTCCGCTCTGCACTTTCATACTTTTTCTGCTTTCCGCTTCTTTACCGCTTATGTAACAAGCAATATGTCAATGGCATTTTGGAGACACAGCGGCGTTACTTTTCCTGGTTATTAATTTAATTGGCAGCTGAGGGAATTGAAGCCGTGAGAGACATCTAAATTTGGAAGAAGGGTTGCATGATTGTAGCTGTGTGTTTGGAACATATTGAGGGAGGGCATGACAAGCTGTCAGTTAGCGAGAGGTTACAGCGACAGAAGCGGTATCGAGAATTCAGATTTCTGTGCAACTTTCACGTATCTCTGAGGATTCAGCCTCGGGGCCTTTTGTTATGGCTCATCCAATCCACTCTCGCATAGAACGGTTCTCTTTATTTTAGATTAAAAATAACTGACCTTGTTTTACAAAGTGTTCGCAGGATCCGTTTGTTGTCCGTAGCAACCGGATTCATTATTCCAATGCAAGTCAGCGAACTGCGAATGACATTAATGAGGCTCATCACGCTTTGTCTTTTCGTTTTAGCACTGCTCACCTTATTCTGCTTAATTTGGAATAAAACCTACCAGTCTGATTTCCAATTGGGTGATTTATATAGCAACTCTGTTTAAAATAAAAAAGATTAAATTCTGTTTTCAAGCATTTGCTGCACGGTTTATAAATTAACATAAGTGTTTATTAATTATTATTTATTTAGCGAGAGAGAAACCCAGACTGTGAGGATTATTTACGAAAGGCAAATCCACTTTGCACTACAATTACAAACTACAAGTGCAAAGTGCACTTGAAATTGCGCTGAAAGTGCACTTGGCAGTGCAGTCGCTGTAGATCTGAGGGTTAGATCTGAAATGAGGGGAAGCTCTGCTGATTTTATCATCCAATTATATGCAAGCTAAAATTCTGTTTTTTATTTTCCTTGCATGTCCCCCTTGGATCTACAGCGACTGCACTTCCAAGTGCACTTTCAGTGCAATTTCAAGTGCACTTTGCACTTGTAGTTTGTACTTGTAGTGCGAAGTGGATTTGCCTTTCATAAATAATCCCCACAATCTGGGTTTCTCTCCCACTAAATAAATAATAATTATTAAACACTTATGTTAATTTATGAACCATGCGGCATATGCTTGCAAACAGAATTTAATCATTTTTATTTTAAACAGAATTGCTATATAAATCGCCCAATTGGAAATCAGACTAAATAACCCCCTTTGTGTGGATATATAGAAGAGAAACTGAGTACCATAAGAACAACTTTACTATGTACCATTAAAAATCTATTGCACAACATTAAAAATTACTCTCCACATAGGGGTTTACAACATACAAAGATTCAGATTATACAGTTCACATGTGGACTCAACGCATTTCGGTAATCCTTCTTCAGGAGACCGTGTGACAGAATCAGTACACTGGAACCCTCTCCATATCTTTAATAGAGTAATAATATCAGCCAGTAAGGTAGACTGGTATTCATATTGTAGCATGTGCATGTTGCCCATAGAGGTGCAAATGAGTAAGCCAAGGTGAAGCCACTGCCTCTCAAATGGAAAATTGGGGTACAATCAATAAACAGCCAATAGTCTTGTACACGTAATGTTAAAATAAAAAGACTGACTTCCTAATGGGAAACCATCCAGATCCAATGTGAGTAAGGCACCATAAGGAGAGTATGGTAGTCAAAGTAGTCAAGGCACATATATTCCAAAGAAGGGGCTCTCATAAGTATCTTAGAAACAAACTCCGCTCACATCATTCCAACCTGGTGCTCAGTTTCTCTGCTATATATCCACACAAAGTCTACGACTACATATTCTCTTCATAGTTGTTCATAGTTAATAGATCTGATTACATTTTTTTTATCAATTTTAAAAGCTGGGAGGGGCTGCTAATATGCAAATAATGTAAAATAAAAAAAATTGAAAGCTAAATAAAAATAATAAACTACATTTTACAAAGTTACAGTACATAGTTGGTGAGGTTGAAAAAAAGACACCAGTCCATCCAGTTCAACCTATGATGTGTGTGTGTTTATATCAATAGTACATTGTATATCCCTGTATGTTGTGATTGTTAAGGTGCCCATCTAATCGTTTTTTTAAACTATCAACGCTCCCTGCTGATACTACTGCTTGTGGAAGAGAATTCCATATCCTTACCACTCTGACAGTAAAGAACCAGCTTAGCAGTTTAAGATTAAACCACTTCTCTTCCAATTTTAGTGAATGGCCACATGTCTTTTTTAAATTCCTTGTCACCGAAAAGTTTTTCCCTATGCTAAGGTCACCAGTACGGAATTTGTACATCTATATCATATCCCCTCCCAAGCATCTCTTCTCCAGAGAGACTAAGTTCAATGCTTGTAGTCTTCTCCCATAGCTGAGGTCCTCTTGTCTCTTTATTAGCTTTGTTGCCCTTCTCTGGATTCTCTCCATTTCCTGCACATCCCTCCTGAGAACTGGTGCCCAGAACTGGACGGCATACTCAAGATGTGTTCGGACCAGAGTCTTGTAGAGTGGGAGAATCATTGTTTTATCTCTTGTGTTAAACCCCTTTTTTAACCACTTACCGCCCGCCCTATAACAAAATGACAGTGGCAAAGTGGTTTCATAATCCTGACCGGACGTCATATGACGTGATCAGGATTTTGAGCCGCTGCATTCCCCCGTGGGCGCGCATCGCGGCGATCGTTGTTTGGGGGGTGTCAGTCTGACACCCTGCAACTACGATCTCAATAAAGAGTCTCCAACAGAGACTCTTTACCACGTGATCAGCCGTGTCTAATCACGGCTGATCACAGTGTAAATAGGAAGAGCCAGTGATCGGCTTTTCCTCACTCGTGTCTGTCAGACGCGAGTAGAAGAGAGCCGATCGGCTGCTCCTCTGACGGGGGGTCTGTGCTGAACGATTATCAGCACAGCCCCCCCGAAGATGCCCACACTGGACCACCAGGGACGCCACCAGACCACCAGGGATGCCCAGGACAAGGTATGCCACCCTAGACCACCAGGGATTCCAGTCAGTGCCCATAATGGATGCCAAACAGTGCCCACAACGGGCATCACTGATTGGCATGCATTATTGTTTGGCACTGATTGGCATCCATTAGTACAGTATATTATAATACAATGCCGCCTATCAGTTCCCATCTGTGCCGCCTATCAGTGCCCATCCGTGCCACCTATCAGTGCCCATCCATGCCCATCTGTGCCGCCTACCCATGCCCATCTGTGCCGCCTACCCATGCCCACCTGTGCCGCCTACCCATGCCCATCCGTGCCGCCCATCCATGCCAATCCATGCCAGCTATCAGTGCCAATTTGTGCCACCTATCAGTGCCCATCCGTGTCGCCCATCAGTTCCACCCATCAGTGCCACCTATCAGTGCCCATCAGTGCCGCCTATCAGTGCCACATATCAGTGTCCATCAATGCCACCTCATCACTGCCACTTCATTGGTTACTTATTTACAAAGTTTTGAAACTGAAACAAAAACATTTTCGGTATTTTTTTATTTGTTTAGCAAAAAATAAAAACCGCAGAGGTGATCAAATACCACCAAAAGAAAGCTCTATTTGTGGGAAAAATTTCATTTGGGTACAGTATAGCATGACCGCGCAATTGTCACTCAAAGTGCGACAGCGCTGAAAGCTCAAAATTGGTCTGGGCAGGAAGGTGTTTAAGTGCCCTGTATTTAAGTGGTTAATGCATGCCAATATTTTTTGTCTTTACTTGCAGCAGCTTGACATTGCGCGCCATTGCTGAGCATGTCATCTACTAGGACCCCCAGGTCCTTTTCCATCCTATATTCCCCCAGAGGCTCTTCCCCTTATATTTTTGGCACCCAAATGCATTACCTTACATTTTTCAACATTAAATCTCATCTGCCATGTAGTTGCCCACCCCATTATTTTATTTAGGTCTTCTCGAAAGGTTTTCATATCCTGCGTAGACGTTATTGTCCTGTTTAGTTTTGTGTTGTCCGAAAATACCTCTAGATCATTTATGAATAAATTAAACAGAATTGGTCCTAGGACAGATCCCTGGGCAGGGATAAGCAAGTTGTCCATACATGGACACTGGTGTCTGTGAGCAGTCCTTGCAGGGTCATCGGCTGCTGGTCAGCTTGACATGGCATTACTTCTGGTTTTTAACATTGGCGTCTACGGGAAATTTTGGTCAGCTTGACATGACACTGCTTCCGGACCATAAGTGACATGAACACCAGACTTGGAAACCACTGAGAGGGGACCCAGGACTACAACATTTGGGGTCAGCCAGCATAGTCCTGGGTCCCCTTAACGTGTTCCCCAAGTTTGGTGTTCCCTTCACTTATGGTTTGAGAGCAGTGCCATGTTAATTTGACCAAGATTTTCCAAAGACATCAATGTTAAAGTAATTGTAAAGTTTTTTGTTTTTTTTAACAACAAACATGTTATACCTAACTCCTCTGTGCAAGGGTTTTGCACAGAGCTGCCCTGATCCTCCTCTTCTGGGGTCCCCGTTAGATCTCCTGGCTCCTCCTCCGCATTGAGTGCCCCCATGGAGAGCTGCATTCCATAGGGGCACTCGTGCGGGCACGCTCTTGAGTCTGACTCCTGCTGCTGCATCAATTGACACAGACAGCAGGACTTGGCCCTCCCCCCCCCCACCCCTGGCCCCCGCGTCACTGGATTTTATTGACAGCAGCTGGAGCCACTTTCTCACGCTGATAATAATTTATCCAATAAGGACCTGAGACAGCGGCTGGAGCTGCTGGGCTCATTCTCGTCACTGGAAAGATTGTGTTCAGGTAAGTAAAAGGGGGGCTCTAGGGGGTAGTTGCACCACAGAAGGTTTTTTTGCATTAAGGTGAAAAACCTCGAGACTTTGCACCTCGTTTAAATGTTATAAACCGGGAGCAGTGCCATGTCAAGCTGACCAAGATTTCCAATAGAGCTAGTGTATTTACATACATCGAGAAGAGAAAAAAGGTATTGCTTCACTTTAAGTACATTTTCGTTTTACATACATGCTCTGGTCCCATTGGGGTTGACTTACTAAAGGCAAATCCACTTTGCACTACAAGTGCACTGAAAGTGCAGTTGGAAGTGCGCTTGTAAGTGCAGTCGCTGTAGATTGCTGTAGATCTGAGGGGAAGCTATGAAATAAGGTGAAGCTCTGCTGATTTTATCATCCAATCGTGTACAAGCTAAAATGCTGTTTTTTATTGCATGTCCCCCTCGGATCTACAGCGACTTTACTTATAAGTGCACTTGTAGTGCAAAGTGGATTTGCCTTTTGTAAATAACCCCCATTGTGTGCTTAAAAGTGGGGTATGCCTGTATATATTCTTTGCAGGGAAAGAGCCTGGAGTGTGTTGCAGGAAAACCTGGGGAATATACAGGTGAAAAGGTAAGAGTAAAAAGTTATCTATTCTATGAGGGACCTGCTGCTGTTACCTGCTCTAAATGGGGATCTATGGAGACCCTGCTCAATGGGGGATTTTTGGGGGGACCCTGGCCTGCTGTAAAGGGGGTCATGTTGGCTAAATATATATATTCTTTGCAGGGAGAGCCTGGAACACCTGGCGGTGCAGGAAAACCTGGTATCATGGGGAATATAGGTGAAAAGATAAGGGGCTAAAGGGGGATCTATGGGGACCCTGGCCTGTTCTAAAGGGGGATCTATGGGGACCCTGCTTGTAGACAGAGTGTTTTTTGATGGTTTTAATTTGAAATGTACCTTGGTGTCCTTCACTAAGGCCTCCCAGGAAAATCGGATCCAAAGATCGGGTCCGAAGGGGTTAAAATTATGGTCTTGGTTTCTGTATCCCCTCCGTTTCATTTGTGAAGACTGAGGAGAAGAATACATTCAAAACCTTTGCCTTCTCACTGACTTTTGTAGCCAAAATCCCTTCATCATCTTTATGGGGCCAATATGTTCTGGCTTCCCTTTCATACTATTTATATACTTGAAGAATTATTTTTTTATTTTTATTTTTTTACTCTCCTCCTCTATGTGCCTTTCGTATTCTATCTTAGCTGCCGTGATTACACTCTTACATTTCTTATTGCATTCTTTGTAGTGTTGGAATGCTGACAATGACGCCCCAGCCTTGTATTTTTTGGAAGATTTTTCTTTTTCATTTATATGCATTTTTACATTGGAGTTTCGCCACCCAGGATTTATTTTAGCTCTTTTAAAAAAAATTTCCATTGAAATGCACTGGCAAATTGTCAGAAACCATGAATTAGACTGAGACATAAGTACAATTAAATCACACTTGTTTATTAATAAAAATAAAAAGGTAAATAGAAAAATTGTAGTCAAGCATAGCCAGAGTCCAGTAACCAGATCGGGTAGTCAGCCAGTCCAAAGTTCAATAACCAGATCAGGTAATCAGCCAGGCCTGGAGTCAGGGATCCAAGTAGAGCAACTGCAAGCAGGATAAAGAGCCAGGAGGGATGTCAGCAAGCCAGTCTTGAAACAAACCGCAGGAGATGGTTCCTTGTGATGTGACCAACGCAAAGGCAGAGGTGAAGTGAGCTGGAAGGCTTTAAGTAGGCAGGTCAGATGAGCATCATCGGGAACAGCTGGTAACTGTGGAGAGAGAAGAGAGCTGGCAATTAGCCGACAGCTGAGCGGCCAGCCCAGAGAAGGAAGGGCTAAGCCAGCCCTGACACAAATACCTTTATTTAGTATGCTTTTAGAGCACTCCCATTCTTCTTCCACGTTCTTTGTTCCTATGATATTATCCCATTCAATTTCGTCTAGCAAAGAGCGCAATTTAGGGAAGTTGGCTCTTTTGAAATTCAGTGTCCTTGTATTAACCTTGTGCTTCCTATTTCTGTGATTTATACTGAAACTAATTGACCTGTGGTCACTGTTTCCTAAGTTGCCCCATAATTCTACATCCATAATCAAATCTGTTTTGTTAGTAATCAGTAGGTCTAGTAATGCTTTGTTTCCTGCAAGACATTTAGGAAATGGCGAGCCTTAGACGAATGCACGGTTCCTTCTGCCCAGTCTATATCTGGATAATTAAAATCCCCCATAATAATGAAATTTCCTAGCCTTGCCACCATTCCAAGTTGTGATAGGAGGTCCGCTTCCCCCTCCTTCCTCTGGTTAGGGGGCCTATAGCATATGCCCAGTATTACTTTCCCCTTAGTTTCCTCCCTTTGGAGCTCTATCAGCAAGGATTCCACCTCCCCTTTAGCTCTGTTAGTGATATCGTGCCTCACATTCATTTGCACATCATTCTTGATGTACAGGCATACCCCTCCCCTTTTTTTTACCCTACCTATCTCTGCAATATAGGGAATACCCCTGAATGGTAGCCATCACATGAGAGCTGTCAAACCAAGTCTCTGAAATTCTCACAAAATCGAAATCCCCTTCGTACCAGCACCAGTTGGTGTACAAGCCTCGTAGTTTTGTCTGGTCTCATACTATTTCCTTGTTAGTAGATATGGAGCTGCAATTTGAATTTGCCAACTTTCTTACCTTGGGTTTTAGTATTCTAGTCACCCTACCGCTAATGCCCCCAAAATGACCCAGTGATCCTTGTTCCACGCTGGCTAGCTCTACATCTGCCCCCCCCCCCCCCCCCATCACCTAGTTTAAAATCCACTCTAACTTTTCAGCCATCTTTTCTCCCAGCCAAGCTACACCTTCCCCATTTAGGTGCAGTCCGTCCCTGCTAAAGATCAGGTAACCCAAACCCCTTCTTACTACACCAACTCCTCAGCCACTTGTTTACTTTCCTAATCTCCCTCTGCCTTTCATGTAACAGTAGTTATTCTGAGAATACTACCTTGAGGGTCCATTTTCTCAATTTAGCTCTTAAGTCCCTGAAATAGTTTTTTAGGACTCTCCATCTTCCTCTAACTTTGTCAGAGGAAAATATGGGAAAATACTTTGGGAAATCAGGTCTGGTCAGCAACCGTTTCCCCCTCTACATTTTGGATGGCCTCTATATGGGTCATTCCCTGCTTCCCTGCTGGGCCTTAGCTATCATTTCCAGCAAGTAGGGATGCGACGAACACCCCCCCCCCCCCCCCCGCCCGGTTCGGTTCGCAGAAGAACAAGGAAAAAATTTGTTCGAACACGCAAACACTGTTAAAGTCTATGGGACATGAACATGAAAAATCAAAAGTGCTAATTTTAAAGGTTAATATGCATGTTATTTACATAAAAATTGTTTGGGGACCTGGGTCCTGTCCCAGGGGACATGTATCAATGCAAAAAAAAGTTTTAAAAACGGATGTTTTTTCAGTAGTAGAGATTTTAATAATGCTTAAAGTGAAACAATAAAAGTGAAATATTCCTTTAAATTTCGTACCTGGGGGTGTCTATAATATGCCTGTAAAGTGGCGCATTTTCCCCGTGTTTACAACAGTCCCTGCACAAAATGACATTTATAAAGGAAAAAAAATCATTTAAAACTATTCACGGCTATAATGAATTGTCGGGTTTCGGCAATATAGATAAAAGTCATTGAAAAAAATGGCTTTGGGGTCCCCTCCCCCAAAAAATCCATACCAAGGAGATGGGCCCCCTGTCTGGTGACTGCCACTAGCTCTAGGTAAAAATGTATCCATCTGCTTATCCATAATATTGTTATAATCCCCCATCACCTATATAGGGATGTTGGAGTAAGACACTATAAATTGTGCTAGACATTTCAGGCTGTCAAAGGAGAAGGGTGGAGGGACGTAGATATTTGCAACAATACATGTCAAGTCTGCTAGTTTGCATAGTAAATGTGCTATCAATCAGGGAATGCAGTAACTGAAAGGAGACAGCATGCAAAATGAGTATGCTGACACCCCTTGAGTAAGCTGTGTGGGTGCAGTGGAACTGGGTTTGGATAGCTGCAGCTTTTAAGTGTGGATATAGAATTAGCTTGTAAGTGTGTTTCCTGTAAACACAACAGCAGGGACTTCACCGTAGAGAAAAATGCCACCCGTTTCACTCCAACACCCAGCCCCCTCACATTGCACAAAATCAAAGTACACACATTAGACATAGAACAACAAACTGGTAAGCAACTTGTAGGGACATTTTCAGGTACAGAAAGTCGTCAGGGCACTCCCCATATCTCCACTTAGTAGCTGTAAGCAAAAGGGTTTCCCAGACAAAGTCCATGTGAATGGATGATAGTGTCTGCCACTAAAAAGTATTCCCAATTGAACAAATACAAAAAAAGAACAAAATGTTCATCCTGCAACCAGCAGGGGTCAGTGGTGGTGAAAAAAAAGAAAAACATTAGGTAACCAAAAAGGGAAAAGAAAGAAGAAAAAAAGGTCTGTGCATCCTTCAAAAAATGAAGGCGCCCGGTAACATATAGCATGTCCACGCAGAACGATGTTAGGGGGGCCCCAATTTAGGGGGTACCCCAACGTCTCAATTCAACTCTAATTTAAAGGGACTTGCGAATCCAAGTCACTGGTGAAATGTAGTGCAAACAGCTTATGTCTTCCTTTCCGCCCTAAAAGGAAGGATTGAGAAAAAAAAAGGGCAACATGCTCAAATCTACAAATCTAAGGTATCCATACCCTGCAGTAGTAGGACGTAAAAGGTAAAACACAATTAAGTAATGGGTGCTGGTGCTTTTTTAAGGATGTGCTCCATACGATCCAGCCAATTGGACTCATTAGCAGGGATATGAAAAAATTGCATCTCGCTGTTTGCTCCGATTTTAAGCTTGGCAGGATACAAAATAGCATATGCAACATCATATTTGCGGAGACGCACCTTTACCTCAGTAAACTTGGCACTGCGGTGCTGTAAGTCAGCAGAGAAATCAGGGTAGACTCTTTATGCGAATGTTATCCATCTTCATAAGGTCTCCTCTGGTTCTTGCCTGATACAATATGGCATCCCGGTCCTTGAACTTAAGCAATTTAAATAGGAACGGCCTAGGAGGCTCTCCAGGTTTAGGTGGCCTGGGTGGGACTCTGTGAGGTCTTTCCACAGCTAACATGGGGGAGAAGGAGTCTTTGCAAAATGTGTTTTAAAGAGCCAGTTTTCCATAAATGCCACAGGGTTTTTTCCCCTCTGCCTACTTCTGTATGCCCACCGCACAGACATCATTACGTCTCTGCCTGTTCTCTATGTCTTCTAAATGGGCTGAGTGGCCTGTGATAATTGATTGCATATTGCAGACTTCTCTCTGCAATGGCACAACATCATCCTCCACATTGCTCACCCTGTCTTGCAGGGCTGCAGTGCGGTCACGCAGTTTCTGCATATCCTATCTAACTAGATTCAGCTCCAGTTTCACCCCTTTAATCTCAGTTGTCAGGGTAGTGATAGACATGTTACAGGAGGTGACTGCTGCATAAATGTCTCTAAGGGTCGGTTCAGGGGCATGCAGCTCCTGGCCTACCAGGGCCCTGGCAGTGTTATCTTGGGCTGGTGTACTCACTGCATCCCAGGATGAGGCAGGCTCTGAGTCCTCTGGCAATGCAGTCTCCTGATCTTCTGGAAGGGGTTCCTGGTCAGTAAGTTCTAGGAGAAGGGAAGGTGTTTTGGGCAGGTTGCCCTTTCCCAGAGAGCCGCCCAACATCCTCATGGCCGCATCCTTAGCTGAATGCTGGGTCTGGGCGCCATCTTGCCCACCAGGCTCTGCTGCAGACAGAGAGTCTTTGCCTCCTTTGCGGGACATATATGCCACCGGATTGTAAATAATACAGCACCACTGGATCGGGGGTGATGAAGGGATCCCTCCAGAGCAGGTTAGGAGTAAATTGGGCATATCAGGATAGCTGTATCAGGAGAAAAGCTTGGATTCTCAGCGGAGCTAACACACCACACTACCTACTCCATCAGCCGCAAGCCACACCCCCTCGTCCTTCTAATAATTTAGTCCCTACCACCAGAATCTGTCTTTACTTACCCTGAGCCTTGCTCCCTCCCTCACTGGACGAGTTTATCCCCTGACAGCTAGGGGCATTTCTCTGCTCCAGGCAATGCCTCTCCTTGACTGGTTCATCCAATATCACGCAACAGGGGGTAATTATTGGGATGTTCCAGCCCAGGACCGGCCTCCCTGATGCTTTCCCCTCTACCCTTCCTAACTGTTACCCAACTACTCTGCTCTGCTCTAAATAAAAAACAGTGCTCTGCAAAAGTGTAAAAATGCAATAAATTAAGAAACCTACACTTGCACACAGTTTTTGAAGGAACACGGCAAGTAGGTTGTTTCAAACATCTTGGAAAACTTCTGTGGATGTAGGCTGCCTCAAATCCTTCTGTCTCTTCATGTAAACCCAAACAGACTCCATGATGTTGAGATCAGGGCTCTGTGGTGGCCAAACCATCACTTCCAGGACTACCTCTTTACACTGAAGATAGATCTTAAAGCGGGGTTCCACCCTAAAGTGGAACTTCCGCTGATCGGAACCCTCCCCCCCTCCGGTGTCACAATTGGCACCTTTCAGGGGGGAGGGGGGTGGAGATACCTGTCAAAGACAGGTATTTACACCCACTTCCGGGCATAGACTCCGTGGGAGTCTATGCCTCTTCCTGTCCTGCCGCGCTGTCTGCTGGGACACACACGGGTCCCAGAGACAGCGCAGACAATTCCTATTGTGCTGCGCGACTCACGCAATGCGCAGTAGGGAACCGGGAAGTGAAGCCGATTCGCTTCACTTCCTGATTCCCTCACCTAGAATGGTGGCGGCAGCAGCTGAGAGCCGAGCGATCGATCGGCTTAGGCTGCCGGCATCGCTGGACCCCGGGACAGGTGAGTGTCCATTTATTAAAAGTCAGCAGCTGTAGTATTTATAGCAGCTGGCTTTTAATACTTTATTCCCCAGTACAGTCCCGCTTTAATGACATTGGCTGCATGTTTGGGGTCATCCTGTTGCAGAATAAGTTTGTAGCCAATCATGCACCTCCCTGATGGTAAGGCATGATGAATAAATATCTGCCACAAGTATCACCCATATCCAAAACAGCCGCTGCGGGTCCTGCAACCTGCAGGGGGGGGGGGGTGCCCAAGTGTACATCATTCTCACCTAGGCAAGAATTGAGAAATTGAGAGCGGGTACCAGTAAAAAAAAAGAAATTCAAAAGTGTCAGGGGAGAGGGGGGGGGGGGGGGTTAGTTGAATGTATGTGTGTATATATATATATATATATATATATATATATATATATATATATATATATATATATACCGTATTTATCGGGGGTATAACACGCACAGGAGTATAACATGCACCCCAAGTTTAGGAGGGCATTTTAAGGAAAAAAGTTTTAGGAGGGAAGTTTAGGGGAAAAAAAACTTACATTTAAATGCCAGTCAATGCAGCCTTATCAGTGTGCATCTGCAGCCTTGTCCATCATTGCAGAATGATCAGTGTCATTTGCAGCTTGCCCAGCGCTGTTTGCAGCTTTGCAGTGTCATTTGCAGCTTGGCCAGTGCTGTTTGCAGCTTTGCAGTGTCATTTGCAGCTTGGCCAGCGCCGTTTGCAGCCTTGCCCATGTTTAAATTTCCCGCCGCCGAGACAGACCGAGCGAGCGCCGCCGAAAAAGACTGAGCCGACTTGCTCGGCTCCGCTCGTAGTCCCGCCTCCCTGCTGTTTCTCTAGCGAGCGCTGCTGAAAAATGGACTGTGTATTCGGCTCGGTATTTTTCGGCGGCGATCGGTATTTTTCGGCGGCGCTCGGTATTTTTCGGCCGCGCTCGGTATTTTTGACTCGCAGACAGTGGGGATCGGCGTATAACACGCACCCACGAAAAAGTGCGTGTTATACGCCGATAAATACGGTAAATATTAGATGTTAGCTTAAATTTAAGAAGAAATTTGATTTTTTACATTTTTTTATTGGATGTGTTTTATAGCAGAAAGTTAAAAAAAATATATATATATATATATATATATATATATATATTATGCATTATTATTATTATTATTATTTTAAAATTGTCAGTCTTTTTTTTTTTTTAGCACAAA